>NW_017732887.1:182261-185760 GCF_001890085.2 Hipposideros armiger
ATGGCAATTTTCAAATATACAATATAATATTATTAACTATAGTCATCATGCTGTACATCCCCAGGACTTTTTTTATTTTATAACTGGAAGTTTGTACCTTTTGACTTGCTTCACTCAATTCACACACCCTCTTTCCCCTGCCACTGGCAACCATCAATCTGTTCTCTGTATCTATGAGTTTGTTTTTGTTTTTGTTTTTTAGATTCTACACATAAAAGAGATCATATGGTATTTGTCTTTCTCTGTCTGACTTATTTCACTCAGCCTAATGCCCTCAGGTTCCATCCACGTTGTCTCAAATGGCAAGATTTCATTCTTGTTTATGGCTCAATAGTATTCCATTGTATATATACACCACATCTTCTTTATCTGTTCATCTGTCAGTGGAAACTTAGGTTGCTTCCAACTTTTTCCTCTTAAAATAAGGATAAAATGTGAGTTAATTTAAAAATAAATGTGAAGTAAATCAGAGCAGAGGAAGTACAACAAAATGTAAACAATCACAAAGATAGTGCACAATAATAGGTAAATTTGGCAAAACTGGAGTGGATGGTATGCAAGTGGAGCAAGTGTGGGCAACCCAGTGAGATCCAAAGGAATATTTAATGGTGGAAGAGGAGAAGGGAGGTACATGGGTGGCATTTTCACAGCCGCTCATCTAACACAATTTTTGTATCTGCCTTCAGGCTCTGACAGGCCTTGAGGGGGTCACCTGTGTAACTTGTGTGATAATTATGGTGGAAGAAAATACCTCCGAGAAATACACTATTACCATTAAAAGTAAAACACAAGATTGTTTTCTCCCTTGAATGTGGCAAGAACACTGTTGAGTAATCATAATGCTTTAACCAGCTATCCTTGGGGATTAACAATGTTTTTACATTGGGGAGGACAGAACCAAGTTCTTATTTTTGATTCCTTTTGTGTGCAGAATCTTCAGAGCAGAGCAATCTGGAGCACATGACTGGTGCCAGGACAGTTGAATGACTGTAGACTGCCTGTTCAATCAGGTTTTTCCAGTTGGCTTGCTATTCTGAGGAAACTGTCTATGGGGCTTTTGGGGGTGGTGGGGGCGATGAGGAGGGGAGTGAAGGGCTACTAAAAGGGACATGTGAGAGTTTCAGCACCTGAATTGTGTGTATATATTTAAAAAATTTAGTGTAGGTGGTAGGTGACAGATCTTTTTAGCCACAGGCAGCATCCCAAGTTCAAAGCAACAATCTGACTCTGTGTGTGTGTGTGTGTGTGTGTGTGTGTGTGTGTGTGTGTGTGTACCTGAAATGCAGCATCTTACATGCCACTGATTATTGGAAGATTGAAAGAATAACACAGGAGGATAAAGCCTCCTCTGGAGATAAATAATCCCAAGGGTGTTGACTGGGCCTCAGGGGAATCTGAGACCCAACTGGGGGGTGAGAATTGTCTTTGATTTCTGTCCCTCTTCATTTTTTTTTTATTAGTTTCAGGTATACAAAACAATGTAATATTTAGACATTTACACCTCTCACAAAGTGATAACCTCCTCCCCCAATCTACTGCCCCTCTGACATCGTATATGTGTTACAATTCCATTGACCCTATTCTCTATGCTGTGCTCCACATCCTGTGACTATATATATATATTAAATTATAGTTGACATTCAGTATTATTTAGCTTCAGCTTCAAGTGTACAGTGCAGTCAGGTATCTACACCATCCACGAAGTGGTGTCCCTCTTCCTTTTCACAACTCCCTTTCCCCTTACTATTATCTTTCCAGTACTCTGAGGTAGTTGTCCCAACTGAATAAGAGCCAATAAATAACTTCCCATTGAGAGCTTAGGGGACATTATCCAAGGGTCTTAGTTTTTCCTGGTTTCACCCCCTGCATTCCTCTTGAAGACTCCATTATGTCCTTTGTGGTAGATTTCATAGAGACTAACAAAGTACAGTTTCCTCAAGGTTCCTCACATCATATCAACAAACCCTTACCTACTTTTTCCTCTTACCCACTTTTAAGACCTTTAGATGTTCNAGTCAAATAGCCAAAGTAAAACCAATGAGTCACTAAAGTAGTAATTGGTAAAATTTTATTGTGCACACACCAAAAAAGACAGTTTGCAAACTGGGAGCATTCAAACCAAAACAAGGAATGAGGCTCAGGCGTATACCATTACAAAGCAGCTTATACAGTGAGAAAGTAGTGTCTTTGCAGCAATAGGTAATTAAGCTAAATTAGTGACTAAATTGGTTTTGTTTACTCAGGGAAACTTCAAGGCTGGTCTCTGTTTGCTTTTGATTTTAACAAATGCAAGAGGCTGGGTAGGAAGTCTAGCTTGAGTGCATGCACATCACTCCAGGAGGACAAGTTAAAATTGTCATAGGAACCATAAATTAATATCTTCTGACTTGATTTTTGTTTACCATTCCAACCACAGTACATAAAATGTTTGCTATATAGACTCCAGGACAGAATGTTCCTAATATTAAAAAAAAAAAAATGGGGGTGGGTGTGAAATAGAGATACTGGACATACTGTTCTATAGGTTTTAGAAGACAAGTAGAAGGAATGGAGATATAATGTGGTCTTTGCTGCTTGGCTTTAGGAGTAGTAACAGCTAATGGCTCTTCTCTACCTGTATGCAGCTTTCTGTAATGACTATTATTAATAGAGCCAGACTGATCATGAGGCATTCCAACTGTCTCCAGAGAAGGTCTATAATGAAACTGAACTACAGTGACTTGTGTTGCCTGGCTATGACCTTGGGTGTACTTATTCACCAGAGATGTTTGAAAATAAGAAAGAAAAAAGCCAACCCACTCAAAAGAGAAAATGCCAACTGTATTTGAAGAAAGAGGTTCCTATTATATTTCCTGCCCTGGAAATGTGTTTTATCCCCCTTTTCCCCTCCAGTGTTCTGTCTTACCCAGGTATTGTGCTCAGCATTGCAGGGGTTACAAAGGTGACCAGTTAAGACACAGACCTTGCCCTTAATCTTGTAGGGTGACAAGGGCCATAAGAAAGTAGTAAGTGACCTGAGAGAGGACCAGCTAAAATGCTATGATTCAGCATGATTCAGCATTCCTTAAAATGAGTACCAGTTGGGTAGCAATCCGATAAGTCCTCCATGTTTTTAACATGAACTAAACCAGGGCCCACCCACATATCATAAGGGACTTTTAGCGATGCTTATAACCTGATTAATCCAATTAATTGCAGTGGTAATAAGAAAAGGAGAGCCCAAATCTAATACTATGTATTTGTTCCATGTGTTTCTAGCCCTTTTCTTTGGAAATTAACACAAATGGCCATTCTAATTTATAAATTAGTCACTTGTGTGTTTGGCAAGGATGAACCAATAATTAATTTCTCAATCTGGAAACATGTACTCAGACTTCAATTTAAGAAACATTAACTTTAGACTGTAATTTTTTTTTTAAGAAATTTTATTGGGGAACAGTGTGCTTTTCCAGGACCCATCAGCTCCAAGTCAAGTAGTTTCAGTCTAGTTGTGGAGGGC
>NW_017732887.1:187311-190847 GCF_001890085.2 Hipposideros armiger
AGGGGCTGCAGCCTACGCCATCGCCGGCGACTCACGGCAGCCCAGCTCCAGGTTGAGCTGTATGTTCAGCATCTTAGCTGTGAAGGACAGTGTCACTGGTCCTCATATGTGGGATCCGAACCTGGGCCCTCTGGCGTCCCAAGCCAGTTCTTAACCATTGCGCCACTCGGCTGGCCCTGTGTTGACATTTTGATGAGCATTGTTTCTCAAAGTGATGTGAAGTTTAGGAATTGACAGAGAGTTTCTGAAACTTGGATTTGGATCACTGATAAAGGGACAGAAGAGTTTCATTTAGTGAATGCCATTCAGGGCTTCCCACATTGAGTTTGGGGAGACTATGCACCCCCACACTTTGTAGCATTGCCTTCACATCTGTTAAATGTCAGCAATGTGCTTAAATGGCGGCACATTGGATGCTAGGCAAAACTTATCAAAACTTCTCCTTGCTTGAGGATAGGTGCTATGAGCCCTTAGAATTGTTTTTAGCAAATCCTTTACCTCATTTTTGGAGGGCATTTAGATGTATTTACTGTATTACATAACCATATTTTTCAGCATTTTGACCAGCCCTCAAAAACTGCTGATATCATGATTTACTACTTCACTGGTGTTTCCATTTCCCCAGCACTGCAGCCAGAATTCAGAATCCTGACTCACCCTTCAGCAAGCTGCAGAGAATTCTGATTATTCTGGTATGGTCAATACTCATAAACTGACTTTGAAATGGGAAATCGCTCTTGGACAAGCCAAAGCCAGTGCAATTTCAGGTAACAGCAAGGCTTTTTTTTTTTTCTTTTTCATCTGCTCAGCTGCTTATTATTTCTCCCTTGACAGAAGCAGAAGCCATACTTCTGCAATCCTGGCCACAAAGCTGTGGATTATACAAGCTGGCTTGGCCAGTACTGTCCTGAGTGCAGTGAGTTGTCTTTTCCATTTAAACCAAGAGTACACTGAGTGCCTGCTGTGGTGCGATGCCTACAGTAAAATGGTCTGCATAGCTGAGTTAACAGTTCCAAATTTAGCTCTCATTTCAATGAATTATAAAACTTTCACTGATAAAATTATCTTGACTAGTTTATTTAAATGAACATTGCAAGTCCCCAAATTACTGATGGAGAAAACTGATATACAAAGTTTTTTGTAATTTCCTGTCAAACCAAAGCAAAAACTATAGCAAGTTTTCTAGGAGCATGAGGTTTATACCTATGTTACACAAATAAATGTTAAGGAAAAGAGGCTTTGGGCATTTTCAGTGGACTGTGGTGAGGAATAAATATGGTATGATACATGAAAATCCTTTGCAAATTTCAAAGTATTTTATGAAGGTAAAACAATATTAAGATCAGTTTCTATTGGCCTGCTACATCTGAGTCACAAAATTCCTTTTCACTACTAATTTATATATATAAAGAAAATAATTTGGACATGTGAATAGTCAATCATAGTATTTCTCTTGCATATAAAGAATGATTAGAAGTAATTTTTCCCTTTATTTAGCTGTTGCCTTCCCCATTTGATGCAATAAAAGTTCTCAGGAGACTAAAACTGACTCTAACAGCCAAAGATTTATCAAAATGAAGTTTTCTTTGGGTGGTACAGAATTCAAAGACAGCTCTGGAGTAACCCAAAGTGGATGGTTAATTTGATCTTTTCTGTGCTAACTCTTTTCTTCCTTTTGGACAATTCAAATACACGTCTGTTTTTTAGGGATTTCCTAAGTTTATCAGGGCCACCTCTTTCTGTCTTCAAGGTTGACCTGCCCTGTTCCATCAGGGATAGAACCTCACAGATTCAAGCACAACCTCTCTAGGTAAGAACCGTATATATATTTTAAGATTTTATTGGGGAATTGGGGGAGGGGAACAGTGCTGGGGAATCAGGGGAAGGGGAACAGACAAGTTGCTGTCTTTTTTTGTTCTTCAGTCTAGTTGTGGAGGACGTCACTTCACTGGCCCATGTTGGTATTATCATTGCGCTCTTTCTGGGTGAGGCAGATCTGTCACCGGCCTCTGGACGACTGCTCACGGCAGCTCTTGGCAGCTCACATCGGCTGCCGGCTGCTCACACTGACTGCCAGCCACTCATGGTAGCTCATGGCAGCCCATTGCAGCAGGGGCTACAGCCTACGCCGTTGCGGGAGGCTCATGGCAGCCCAGCTCCAGGTCGAGCTGTTGTTCACATTAGTGTCACTGGCCCACATATGGGATCCGAACCAGGGCCCTGCTGCTCAGAGCTGGTGTCCCAAGCCAGCTCTTAACCAATGCACCACTCGGCTGGCCCAAGAGCTATATATTTAAGTAGGAGGCATTAGCATCCTAACCTACTGTTTTTCACAGGGTGGAATGCATGCAATGTTTTTAGGTGGTATATGGCAGAGCATCAACTAAAGTTGCATTATATAGTAAAGTCTCATTTCAAGTCTGTTTCAATCCTTTGGTCCATCTCTAGGAGAAAGTCTCAGTTTGCTGCTTACCAACCTTTAACTCCTCTATAACCTTTCATATTGAGGACAGCATAGGTTGAGTAGCCATTTAGAACAATCATTTTTTTATAACATAATATACAAGTTATACTGTTTTCTCAGTTATGTAATAGTTTCCTCTTTTTTGCACATACATACATACATACATATTTTATTGCTGAACATTTGGAAACTTGCACACTTTGTACATTTTTTAATTGAGATATAATTGATATATAACATTATATTATATTAGTTTGAGGTCTACAACATAATGATTCCATATGTGTACGAGGAGTGATCAAGAAATACAGTAAAAGACACATTGCCATTAATCTCCCTCAAAATACCCCCCTCACTTCAAACACACTTATCCCATTGTTCTTGCCACTTTCTGAAGCGGTTCTGAAGTCCTCTTTCATGAGTGTTTTTAGTTGCACTGTTATGGCTGCCTCAATGTCTCGAATCGATTCAAAATGTCTACCTTTCATGGTCATTTTGACTTTGGGGAAGAGCCAGAAGTCTGGCACGGTGCCAAATCTGGTGAATAAGGGGGATGAGGATATACCGTAATGCTTTTATTTGACAGAAATTGCTGTACCAGAAGCGATGGATGACATGGAGCCTTTCCATGTGATCAAAAACTACAGTGAATGCTGCTGCCAAATGCCATCTAATGGAAAGGCAGTGGTGTTTGTCAATACAGGAAGTGACGCATTGAACCTTAGTAACAGTGTGTGACGAATTTCATCTTGTTTGGTGCAATCAACCGAGTGTGAGCTACAGTTGAGAGAAAGTGTGTTTTAAAGTGTGCCATAAATCTTGGATCACAAACAACGCATTAACATAAAATAGGCAAACAGTTTCATCTTCCATCATGACAATGCTCCGTGTCACACATCGCTTCTGGTATAAGGCAATTTCTGTCAAATAAAAACATTACAGTGTGTCTTCACTCACCTTATTCACCAGATCTGGCACCATGTGACTTCTGGCTCTTCCCCAAAGTCAAAATGATTCAAGACATTGAGGCAGCCACAACAGTGCAACTAAAGACACTCACGAAAGAGGACTT
>NW_017732887.1:194132-195234 GCF_001890085.2 Hipposideros armiger
AAAGTTCTATCCATGTATTAGTTATTATTACTAGCATATCAGAAAACACATAGGACCTGACAAAGAGTAATTATTCCAGGTCATTTTTACTCTGTCACTAAGTAGTGGGTTTCTGATATTTTTGGTCAGTTAATCATTTTGGCAAAATACCTCAACACATGCTATCTCATTCACTCTTACTATCCAATCCAAGAGTTTACCATAGTTAATGGGAAGAAAAGAGCTGTTTTTAATTTTCAGTTTCCAATAAGCTTCTGCTGGGAAAGAGAAAAAGGAATAAAAGAAGTATGTAAAGAGTTTCCAAGTATTATTAGATACTTGGAATTATGATTAGATACTTAATGAAGTAACAAGAAGCCAAGCAAAACATTAGGGAAAACTAGAAAAGGGCCTAAAAGTGGAAGGACAAGCGAACACAAGACCTACTACTGCCTGCTTTTGCCTCTTAATCTTTGGTCATTGGTATTCCTGAAGGGTCCATCCTTGGCTGATTCCTCTTCTCACTCCTTAATCTCCCTGTTTCAACTACCATCTACCTCAGATGAAAGAAGCCTACTAAGACAACTTGGAGATGAGGTAGAGTGAAAACGATTGAAACAAACCTGAGCACAGGTTTTAAAATTTGGTCTGTTTCTGTTTTGTTTGTAATTGTTATTTTTTGGATTTCATATATAAGCGAAATCATGTAGTAGTTGTCTTTCTGTCTGACTTATTTCACTTAGCGTAATACTTTCTAGGTCCATCTATATTGTTGCAAATGGTAAGATTTCATTGCTTTTTTATGGCTGAGTAATATTCCATTGTATATATGTACCACCTCTTCTTTGATTGGAGCATTTAACTCATTTACATTTAAAGTGATTATTGATAGGTATGTAGTTATTGCATTTTATTAATTGTTCTCTGATTATTTTCGTAGTTCTCTGTTCTTTTCCTATTCTCTTGCTCTCTTCTTTTCTATGTTGATGATTTTCTGTAGTGTTATATTTGGATTCCTTTCTCTTTATTTCTTGTGTATTCCTTGTAAATTTTTGTTTTGTGGTTACCACGTGCTTCATGTATTTCAACCTATGTTTATAGGAGTCTATTTTAAATTGCATGT
>NW_017732887.1:195839-198720 GCF_001890085.2 Hipposideros armiger
TTATATTGTCATTATTTTTTACTTTTTTTGTGTGTTTGTGTGTGTGCCTTAATTTACTATTGTAATTACATATTATCTTCCAACTTTTGTCTTTTAACCTTTGTACTAGCTTTAGTGTTGGTTGAGTCACTGATTTTATTGTGTGTTTGCCTTTGCCAGTGAAAAATTTTCTCTTCGTGATTTTTTAAATTCATATTTTTAATTTCTTCTCCTTCTCTTTCTCCTTCTCCTTCTTCTTAAAGAAGTCCCTTTAACATTTCTTTTTAATACTGGTTTGTTGGTGATGTACTTTTTCAGCTTTGTCTTCTCAAGGAAGCTCTTTATCTTTCTTTGGATTCTAAATGATAGCATTGCTGGGTAGAGTAGTCTTGGTTGCAGGTCCTTGCTTTTTATCACTTTGAATATTCCGTGCCAATCCCTTCTGGCCTGCAAACTTTCTATTGAGAAATCAGATAATAGTCTTATGGGAGTGCCCTTGTAGGTAACTAACTGCTTGTCTCTTGCTGCCTTTAAGATTCTCTCTTTGTCTTTAACTTTTGGCATTTTAATTATGATGTGCCTTGATGTGGGCTACTTTGGGTTCATCTTGTTTAGGACTTTCTGCACTTCCTGGACTTGTGTGTCTATTTCCTTCACTCAGTTAGGGAGGTCTACAGTCTTCAAATAGTTTCCAATTCCTTGCTCTCTCTCTTTTCCTTCTGGTACCCCTATGATGCAATTGTTGTTACACTTAATGTTGTCCTAGAGGTCTCTTAAACTATCCTCATTTTTAAAAATTCTTTTTTCTTTTTGCTGTTCCAGTTGGGTGTTTTCTGCTGCTTTGTCTTCCAAATCACTAATTCAATGCTCTGCTTCATCTAATCTACTATTGATTCCTTCTAATGTATTCTTCATTTCATTTATTACATTCCTCATTTCTGACTGGTTGTTTTCTATGGTTTCTATGCCCTTTTTTTTATGTTTCCTACCTCTTTGTTGAAGTTCTCACTGAATTCAACTACTCTACTCCTAAGTTCACTGAGCATCTTTATAACCAGTGATTTGAACGCTACACCTGGTGGATTCTTGCTTCCATTTTCTTTAGTTCTTTTTCTGAGTTTTGTCCTGTTCCTTCATTTGGGACATTTTTTGTGTGTGTCCTCATTTTGGCTGCCTCCCTGTGTTTATGTCTATGTATTAGGCAGATCTGCTATGTCTCCCAGTCTTAGTAGAGTGGCCTTAAGTAGTAGGAGTCCTGTGGGGCACAGTGGTGCAGTCTCCCTGGTCATTTGAGCTGGGTGTTCCAGCTCAAGCTCCAGCTGTGTCCCTTGTGTGGGTTGTGTGTGTCCTGCTGTTATAATTGAGCCTTGATTGCTGTTGGCATGTTAATGGGAGGGATTGACCCTCAGGCAGGCTGAATGTGAGGACAGGCGATGACTACAGTGGACAAGGTGTTGTGCAGGGGCTGACCCCATGGATCAGGATTCACTTTAGTGGGGCTCTGGTGCATGCAGAGTCCACTCTTTGGGTGTGTCATTTGTGGTGCTAATTGGGTGGTGCTGTGGTGTGGTCTGAAGTCAGCCACCAGGTATTTTTGTTCTGGGGTTTCTTGGAAGAGGTCTGGTTCAGGTCAAGTTTAGCCACTGCCTGTGCCTGGCCTACAGCAACCTGGTAGGAGCTACAGCATGATCTGTGTTTTATAGCTGCCTGTGCTGGGCTTGAAGCCACTTAGCAAGAAGTACAGGGCATGCCAAGTCCAGCTGCTCATTGTTTGAGGTTTGTGGCCTTTCAAGAAATTTTAGGAAAGTCCATGGCACAGGCTCAGGCCAGCTCCTTGTGTGAGTTAGCCTCTGAANTTAGGAAAGTCCATGGCACAGGCTCAGGCCAGCTCCTTGTGTGAGTTAGCCTCTGAAAGTGGTAAAGGCTGGTCCATGAATTGGGTGGGGTGGGGTCTCAGAGAATCATCAGGGAGGGGTGAAGTGCTGCTAGTGAGTTTAAAAGAGATTCAGTTGGTGCCCACCTAGGCCTGCCGGCTGGGTGGAGAAAGGGTTCAACAAAGGAACAATGGCACTTGCAGGCACTTTAGTCCCAGAGAGATCTGCCCCTCCAGTCCTTGCCCCAAAGCCAGACAATTAAGTTCCTCCCTGTATGTTCCTGGTGCTTTTTGAACTGCTGTCCCATCACTGGAGCTTAGGATAAGTGTTTGTGAGTGAGTCTGTGTGTGGGCTCTTTACGGAGATGCCTGGGTGTACAGCAGCCCTCTGTCTCACCTGGACTGAGCCCTTGCTTATTGTCACAGCCAGGTGTTGTATGGACCCCTCTTCCTGGTACTGGTGCTCCTGGCTGGGGAGCACATTGTGGGGCTGGGACCCCTCATTCCTCAGTGGGGACCTCTGTAGCTGAGATATCCTGTTGATTATTAACTACCACACATGGGTTATGGGGCCTGCCCATTTCACATCTCCATCCTTTCTACCAGTCTTTATGTGGCTTCTCTTTTGTATCCATAGTTATAGGACTTCTGGTCAACTAGCCTTCACATGGTTCTCAGGGTGGTTGTTCTGTAATTTAGTTGTAATTTTGAGGTGGTCGTGCAAAGAGGCAAGCACAGTGTTTACCTACTTCATCATCTTGACCAGAGTCCCTGAGGTAGATTTTCTATCTAAATTTTTTTGTGTGTGGTAAAATATGCCTAACATAAAACTTACCATCTTTAACATTTTTTGGTATACATTTCAATAGCATTAAGTATTTGGTTTTGGAAAAGTCATGATGCATGTTTGCAACAGATGGCACTAGTTCATTTTTGAAAGTACTAAAATCATTTGCATCTATGTTATTGCTATGTCACTTGACAGCTGACAGGTCTAGCTTCATTCTGAAAAAAAAATGAGCAATTTGG
>NW_017732887.1:199587-208432 GCF_001890085.2 Hipposideros armiger
TTTTTGAAGCGACTGATAACTGGTGATGAGAAGTGGGTTGTTTACAACAGTGTGGCATGGAAATGGTCTTGGTCCCGACGTGATGATTTGCCTCAAACGACATTGAAAGCAGACATTATCAGAGGAAGGTTATGCTCTCAGTGTGGTGGGATTTTAAAAGTGTCGTGTTTTTCAAACTCCTACCAAGGAACCAAACAATCAATTTGAATGTGTGCTGTCAGCAATTGGACAGTTTGAATGAATCCATCATCCAGACAAAACGGGCAATATATCATTGATTGATCTTTGTTCTTTATATAAATAAATGACCTTTGAAAAACATAGACAAAATACGTCATAACTTTTCTGAAGACTGAATACATTCATGTTGTTGTACAACCATAACCACCATCCATCTCCAGAACTTTTTATCTTTCCCACTGAAACTCTGCATGCATTAAACCACAACTGTGTATTTCCCCTCCCCATCCTCTGGAAACCACCATTTTACTTTTTGTCTCTATGAGTTTAATGGCTCTGGTAGTAGAGTAGAATATTCCTCATATAAGTAGAATCATGCAGTATTTGTCTTTTTGTAACTCACTCATTTCACTTAACACAATGTTAAGATTTATCTATATTATAGCATGAGTCAGAATTTCCTTCCTTTTTAAGTCTCTATCTGAATTTTTATTTCTTCATTTTGTTTCAAATTAAAACCACAACAATGCAAGTTAATCCTGATTTTGCAAACAAATGTGTCCCGGCGAAATGATCTAAAGATACAGCACAGCCTGATAGGGGGCATCTGGTATGGTGTGTCCACACAGGTTTTCTGGCCATTCTCTCCAGAAGCTGCCTTTGCAATGATGTTCCCTTGAACAAGGAGCTCAAAGCTCTCTATTGACCATAGCTGAGAAGTAGCAGATCATTATTTAGTTTTCTTTGCCAAAGGGAATCTAAATTGTGGTGCATTAGAGTAACTGTAAACATTGTTTGCTTTTAGATAGTTCACTTTACCCAGCATGCCCTGAAATAATCAGACTGTGTTCTAAAACTGTGTTTCTGAAAAATAGATACAATGAGTTGGCAGAGTCCATAAACAAAATAATTTAGAACTTACCAATCTAGGAAAGACCAATTAATATAAACTGAAGATTGCTATATTCTTGTACATTATTTTAATATTCTACTATATGTACTTTTTTATTATATGTACATATAATATTTTCTAAGTACAGTCATTTTATCACCTCTTCCTATTGTAAATTTGTCAAACTAAAGTCAAAGCAATAACTGCTGGTGCATCTAAAAACAATCAAACCAGAAAACACTGCTTTCTTACATTGTGTTACTATAATGAATGCACACATATTCTATATTTATAAATATATATAAGTAACGTATATTATATATTCATATTACTATAAAGAATGTAAATATATTTATTTATGTAAAATTACATGGTATTTACTGGGTTTGAATAAATTTTAAAACTTACCCCCAAATGTATAAATTGTGACAAATAGAGCTGCCTTGATGGTTTTATCAGTATCCACCATAGGAGGGAAATTTTGGACAAGATAAATATTTTTTTTAAATAATAATAATAATGATAACAGCATTTCAAAAACATGTGGAATGTGAATTTGAACGATTCCATATGGATTGCAGAAAATAATGTTTTAAGACATAAACCACCTTGGGTTTGTACATAAAAGTTTAAATATAACTAGGATCTCAGTTTTTTAAAAGCTCAACATCAAAATTGAGACTATCAGAAGTACTGCAAAGGTATACTATATAACTTTGCTCCTTTTATCCCAGTTTTAAGACAGTCTTCTGAAAAAAGTCTTCAGGTATCACATCTCCCTACATCCTCCACAAAGCAACAAGCCCAGAAAATTTCTGCAACTTGCTGATGGCCACAAAGCTAGAATACTAACTCTTTCCCTGAGTCCAACAGGCTCTAATAAGAAAGTTTTCAAGGAGAGGAGAAAATATATAACAAAGCAGGAATATGCTATAATGAGGAAGATCCAGTTGTTTTGCTGAGAATTTTCATACAGTGGGATATATTAGGATTAAGGAGAGAGGTAATCACTAAATAATTAAATACCTACACTAAAAAGAAAAGAAACCATCAGGGGTGTACTGCAATAGCCCAGAAGCAGGGAGTTTACACAGGAGTAGTCATTTCCTAATTCCTGAAGAATACTGCAGCAGTCCAGGAGTGGAGGTGGCTTGTGGAAGGTTATCTTATTCGAGTGTTGCTCAAAACCCTCCAGTGGTTCTTGTACATTGCTGGTGGGAATATAAAATGGTGCAGCTGCTGTGGAAAACACTTTGGTGGTTCTTCAAAAAGTTAAACATAGAATTACCATATGACCCAGAAATTCCCCTCCTAGGTATATACTCGTAAATTCCGCATGCAATATCCAGTATAAATCAGCTGCTATCTCCGTCGCTGTATGAGTCTGCAGCCTCTCACTGCTGCTACTTGTATATTGCCAAGATGTCGCTTTCTAACAAGCTGACTCTGGACAAGCTGGACATGAAAGGAAAGCAGGTTGTTACGACAGTGGACTTCAATGTTTCTATGAAGAACAACCAGATAACAAACAATTAGAGGCTCAAGGCTGCCATCCCAAGCATCAAATTCAGCTTGGAAAATGGAGCCAAGTCAGTTGTTCTTACGAGTCACCTGGACCAGCCTGACGGCATCCCCATGTCTAACAAGCACTCCTTGGAGCCAGTTGCTGTAGAACTGAGATCTCTGGTGGGCAAGAATGTTTTGTTCCTGAAGCACTGCGTGGATCCTGAAGTGGAAAAAGCTTGTGCTGACCCAGCTGCTGGGTCTGTTATCTTGCTGGAAAATCTTTGCTTTCACGTGGAGGAAGAAGGAAAGGGAAAAGATGCTTCTGGGAACAAGGCTAAAGCCAAGCCAGCTAAAATAAAAGCCTTCCAAACTTCACTTTCCAAGCAAGAGGATGTCTATTTCAATGATGCTTTTGGCGCTGCTCACGGAGCCCACAGCTCCATGGTAAGAATCAATCTGCCATATTAAGGTGGAAGTTTTTAAGGGCCGGCCGAGAGGCTCAGTTCGTTAAGAGCTCACTCAAGAGTGCGAGCTCTGAGCAACAGGGTCACCGGGTTGATTCCTGGCCCGAGCTGAGCTGCCATTGAGTTGCCAACAGGTGGCAGGATGGCTCAGCTAAAAAATAAAAAATAATAAAGGTGGAGGTTTTTTAATGAAGAAGGAACTGAGCTACTTTGCCAAGGCCTTGGAGAGCCCAGAGCAACGCTTCCTGGCCATCCTGTGTGGAGCTAAAGTTGCAGACAAGATTCAACTGATCAATAATATGCTAGACAAAGTCAATAAAATGATTATTGGTGGTGGAATAGTTTTTACCTTCCTTAAGATGCTCAACAAAATGGAAATAGGCACTTCTTTGTTTGATGAAGAAGGAGCCAAGATCATCAAAGACCTGATGTCCAAAGCTGAGAAAAATGGTGTGAAAATTACCTTGCCTGTTGGCTTTCTCACTGCTAACAAGTTTGATGAGAATGCTAAGACTGGCCAAGCCACTGTGACCTCTGGCATACCTGCTGGCTAGATGGGCTTGGACCATGGTCCTGAGAGCAGCAAGAAGTATGCTGAGGCTGTCTCTAGGGCTAAGAAAATGGTGTGGAATGGATCTGTGGGAGTATTTGAATGGGAAACTTTTGCCCAAGGGACCAAAGCCCTCATGGACGAGATGGTGAAAGCCATTTCCAGGGACTGAATCACCATCATAGGTGGTGGAGACACTGTCACTTGCTGTGCCAAATGGAACACTAGAGGTTAAAATCACCCATGTGAGCACTGGGGTGGTGGTGGGGGGTGGGGTGGTGCCAGTTTAGAGCTTCTGGAAAGTAAAGTCCTTCCTGGGGTGGGTGCTTTCAGCAATGTTTAGTACTTCCCTGCCTTTTGGTTCCTGTTCACATCCCCTAAGTCAATTTAGTGCTTTCCGCATCTCCACTTGGTATTAGCTAAAATCTTCCCACATGAGGATTCAACTAGTGGCCAAGAGATGCAGCATCAGGAAGCCTTAAACAGTTGCACAGCATCTCAGCTAATCTTTACTGCACCTTGGATTTGCCTACATTCTTCAAGATCCCATTTGAATTTCTTAGTGACTAAACCATTGTGCATTCTAAAACTGCATTATATTTATATTTTGCCTGTTGAAAGAAAGTCAGCTGTTGGCTTAGCTCTGTTTTGGGGGTAGCTTATTCTGATTAGCTTTGTTATTGTTTCACTACTCAGCATGTAAACAAGATGAAATTCCAATTGTAGGGAGGGAGGGAGATGAAGTTGCTGACCTATGAAATAAATAATAAAAGTATCCATTGAAACTAGAAAAAAATTAAAATGGCAAAAATAGCAAATTTTATATATATTTTCTAATCAAAACAAAACAAACAAGCACAGAAACCCTTCAATGGCTCCACAGCTTTGCAGAACTAAAATCTATACCCCTATGGCTGGTAAGCAGGGCCCTCCATTCTGCCTTTCCAGACTGTTCTTCCATTAGGCCTTCTTGTACAGCTCCTAGGCTGCTCCTGGCCTAAGACCAATCCTATTGGCCCAACTCCACAAGGCCTTCTCCAATTCACAATCTGAGAATAACTGGCCACCCCTTTACCACCTACCACCCAACCCTGACCCCTTCCAGGCCTCAACTCTGAGTTATCTGGACTCACACAAGGCTGTCTACTCAGTAATCATATGAACTGAGAGAGGAAGGAGCTGGCCAAGGTCATGCCTTAGGAAACACAGTGCGCTCAAGCAGAAAAGCCACTGGACTTGGCATCAGAAGACAGAGCTTCCAGATCTACCTCTGCCACCAGCTAACAGGATGATTGTAGACAAACCACTACTCCTCTCTTGGCCTACTTTCTTTTCTGTGAAATGAGAGAGATGAACTGGGATCTCCAAGGGTGCCTTCAGTTTCAGGGTTTAGGGACGAAACTTGAGTATAGAATGCAGCAAGATAGAAGTAAACTTCTTCAAAGGAGAAAATTTTCCTAAAATTTTCATTTGATGATTTTATTCTCATTGGGCAATCATTAAAGACCTTGGGCAGTCTTTAAAGATTTCTTAAGAGATAAATGAAAAAAAATTAATACACCAAAGTTAAGAGTTTTGAGGCAGACTTGTCTAATAATTTTAGTGTTCATTATCATTTAGGCTTTTCACATAAGAAATTATCCTAAGGAAATAATAGTTATTTTCTCTACTCTTAGCCACAAACGTAAATCTAAGATGTTGAGTAGAATCTGGATATCAGTAACATATAGTTAAATGTAGAAGCAACTAAAAGGAGGCAGTTAAACAGGTGTGGCAGTGGAATAGTATTCAGCAATGAAAAGGAACTAAGCACAACTTCCTGCCACAGCACAGATGAGTCTCACATAGTTGCTGTGAATGAAACATTCAGAAGTGAGTGAAACTAAGAAATGATATTTTTCCTGATTCCATTGAATTTCAGCTTGCATAAACACCTGGTATTTAAAATAAAATATGTAACAACTGCAAAACATATTTAAGATATTGTTTTATTTAAATCATCATTTTCACTTCTGGGAATTTATCCTAATGAAATATTCAATGATATGTGTAGTTACTTAGTTGCAAGAATGTTCACTGAAGGATTGCTGTTAGGGACTGAATGTCTGCATCCCCCCTAAAAAAATTCATATGTTGAAACCCTAATCCCCAATGTGATGGTATTTGGAAGCAGGTTCTTTGGGAGGTAGTTAGGTCATGAGGGTGGAGCCCTCATAAAGGGGATTAATGCCCTTATAAGAAGAGGCCAGGGAGCTAGTTTGCTCCCTTTCCACCATGTGAAGATACAATGAGAAGACGTCCATCTGCAAACCAAAAAGTGGGTCTTCAAATGAGAATAAAATCATCAAATGAAAATTTTAGGAAAATTTTCTCCCTTAAAGAAGTTTACTTCTATCTTGCTGCATTCTGTACTCAAGTTTCGTCCCTTTATCTTGAACTTCCCAGCCTCTAAAACTATGAGAACTAAATGTTTGTTGTGTAAGCCACCCAGTCTATGTAATTTATTATAGCAGCCCAAATGGACTAAGATAATTATTTATAATACTGAAAAAGAAGAAACAAACTAAATATCTAGAGATAATTAATTGATTATACGTGTATATATATATAACATATGTGTATTGATATAATAGCATATGTATGAGTAAACATATGCCATTATATACATATGGTGCTTATCAGTATGTCAATGCACATACAAGATATATATCATGTGTATAAATAATATATAATATAATATATTTATATTATAAATATAACTTATAATATAATTATAATATAAATATATTATAAATATAATTTATAATACAACTACAATAATATAATATTATTATATATGTTATACATAATAATATAAATATAAATATATTATGTAAATATATATTTATTTAACATATGTCAGTGTATCAATACAATGGAATGCTATACAGCCATTTAAAATTTTGGAGAAGAATATTTAATCACTTAATAAGAGTAACTAACATTTACTGGACCCAAATTAAGCATTCCATATGTATTATCTCATTTAATCCTTATAATATGACTCCCTGTGATAAAATACTCATATTTTCATTTTTATAGATGAAAACATTGAGGCATGGGGGATTAAGTAACTTGCTCAAGATTACCTAGTTAATAAGTGGCAAATTCGGATATATGTCCATTAATTTATGTTTAAGTGAAAAAAAAAAGGGTATGCAACAGTATGTACAGTATTATCTCATTCTATTGCTATAGTTTTATTTATTTTTTCAAACTATATATCTGCACAGATATATAAAATATCATACACACACACAAACACACACACACACACAACACGTGCATAAACTCAACAAAAGGTTTAGCAATGGTGGGATTATGAGAAATTGTAATTTTCTTCCTTTTTGTTTATGTGTGTAGAGTGGGTGTGTATATGAACTGTTACTTGAAGTCCCAGTTCTGGGTACAGTAATTAATTACCAACATATACCATATGTCAGGGAGGGTCAACACATAGTATCAGTACCAATATATTGAGGTTGCCTCTTTGCATATTCATAAGACCTACAGCAGAGCTAAATGTGCACCAGTCATACTTAGGATCAACATGCTAGGGTTTGCTCATTTGCATGCAGCCCTTCAGGTCAGGAAGGCAATAAGCCTTCAAACTCAGAAAGCCACTCCCCACTCCAGAGTAAAGAGCCATAAGCTTGCAGAGCTTGATGACATTTGTGCCTATTGTGGAAAGGATGGCATGCTGTCCTTCCACTCTCAAGTCCTTGAAGGTGGAGGGATTCTCAAGTTGAAGGCTCTGGCCCTCCCCCTCTGATAGGGAAACCCTTATCCTGGATTCCAATCCATAGTGAACACCTAGGCAGCTGCGGGAAGAGTGCATCCCTAACATGACACTCACCTAGATGTTAAGGTATTATATATGGCCTCTGCCTCACCCCCACAGAAATTTGCCAGTGTGGGCTGTTGTTTTAATAGGAAGCTTGGATAGATTAGATAATTTTATATTGGACAATCTTTCATTATATTGAATAATTTTATAATTAATAGAAGTAATTTGAAAAAGTTGCCTAAGTTTGCACATCAGTCTATTATATGAAAGCCATTGGAGTGACTATAATTTAACTCACTAGATTTGACAATGTCTATTTTCTAAAGTTTCTTTAATAAATGGGTAAAAATTTTACAGTGAGTGTTTCTTAATAAAATAATAATTTTAACGAAATTTTGAAAATATTTAAAAAATATTTTGGAAGCTTTCATTCATTTAACAAATATTTTGGAGCTGACCATGTGCTGGAAGAAATGAGATTTGTAAGTCATGAGTTTACAGTATGCACATGGGAAATCCATTTTTCTCTAAACCCCACAACCCCAGGAAAGATTCTCTCTGTGTCTCTGCCCTCCCAGCAGACCCATCCCCTAAGCAACTCTTATGAAGTCTTGTGGTCCCCCACGCCAATTTGAGCACTCCCTTCCCTGGGCTAACTTGTAATATTCTTATAACCATAATAGCTTATATTTATTGAGTGCTCATTATGTGCCAAGCATTTTATATTCCTTAGCTCTTACTCCTCCCAACAACATAATGAGATACATATTCCCCCTTTTAAGCTGAAAATAACTGAGACATAAAAAAGTCAGGTAACTTTCATGAGTCATTCATCAGGATTTGAGCTCAGGTAGACCAGCTCAGAGCCTACCTACATTCTCAGCCATTTCCCTTGCTTTGCCATATCCACCTTGCTTTGCACACATACACGCCACCCTGGCTGGCTTGTAAAATTCTTAAGGGAGAAATAAGTCCAAATGTTCCTGAATAGCAGTGGACATAACAGTGGCCAAGGCTTATTGTTTCAAAATCCAGTTTTTCTCTGGAATCTAGACCTGTATTTTTCTTTCATCCAGCTGCCTCTGCTAGGCCCTCATTCTGTCATCAGCCTGCACACAACCACCATTTACCCAAGTCTGATTGTATTTAAGCCCCTCCATCGACTCCACACTCATCATGGGATCAAGTCCAGCCTCTTGCATGGCTAGCGAGGCTCTTGGTGACTCAGACCCAGCTAGCCCTACCAGCTCCATTGCCCACCTCCATCCTGCTCCCATGTGGATCTCACCTCACTGGACTCATCACCATGCTTAACCTGCAGAGGCACTTCCAGCCCTTCTCCCAATAAACCCAAAGTGGGCAGAGGAGATGGGTTTAGTCAGGAAGATGTACATAAATGATGGATTAAAATATCATGTGCTACAGAA
>NW_017732887.1:210812-212024 GCF_001890085.2 Hipposideros armiger
TTTTGTAGCAGTGGACAGCCCGCAGCAACCTGTGAGGATTTTTGGTGGTGAGCATGGTCCCAGAGCACACAGCAGCTAATTGCGGGAAGCTCACTGCAAACCTGAGATGGAGGCCAGTGCACGATCCATTTGGCCCTTCCTCCAAACACAGCTGGTGCCGAGTTGCCCAGAGACTCTCTATTGCTGAGCAAGTGGTCTGCAGATTAAAGCGGGTGGAAAGCCTTTTTTTTTCACCTTTTTTCTTTGTTTTCCAACCCCCCCCACCTTTTTTCTTTTTTTCTATTATTCTTTTTTCTTTTCTTTCTCTTTCATCTTTTTGTTGCCTATCCTTCTTTTCTTTCATCTGTTTTCTTGTTGTTGTTTCTCAGGCTTGTTTATCTGGTCACTGTTTCTCTGTCTTGTTCTCCTGATTTTGTGTTTGTGTTTTTGTCTCTTTTATATACATTTATGTTTCTCCTGTCTGATCATTATTTATCGTGTTTTTGTGAGGGTGTATTTGTTTTTTGGTGTTATTGGGTTGCCTTGCTTTGTTTTTGTTTTATGAAGCAGACATGGACCCAGCACTGGTCCAAGAGCTAAGAGTACACTGAATTTGTAGAAACCACTGACCACAGCCTTTATGCACCTGTAACACCTCCTCGCCCACCTACAGCTATATTGCCAGGGGCAATCAGGGTGCTGGGATGACTGGCCCAACTCCCACAAACTGTGGTAAAGGTTTTTTTTACAACAGAAGGTGGTCCGCAGAGCCCTGGGGTCAACTTTGTGGTGTTCAGTGACCACAAACCTGCACCACCGCCACTCAGCAACAGCTTTCATGAATCTGTGAGCATGAGGTGAAGGCTGGCTGTAGTGCCCTTAGGATGCTATACAAGGGAGTCACAGGCCAGGTATTGAAATAAGACCTGAATCTGCATTAACATATTAAAAACCACCAATCACATTGCATAATTCACTTGAACTCCATCCTGCCAAGCTGGTGCCACATCACTGAGGGTACCCTCAACACTAGGTCAAATAGCCAGACACACACTCCTAAAGAGCCTCTTTCAATAGTTGGGCCTTACCGGCATCTGACAGGTGGCAACAGGCCTAGGGGTCCTGGGCCTTTTCCTAAACTGCCTCAGGACAAATATTGGGGGCTGCCAGCCTCAGTTCACACCGAGACCATCCCCACATGACCTCAGGTTCAGCATAGGCAGCAGCCAACTG
>NW_017732887.1:213644-215638 GCF_001890085.2 Hipposideros armiger
TGCAGAGAGATCCAAACAAGCTGAACCCAAACAGGCCCACACCAAGACACATCATAGTTAAAATGTCAAAGGTTAAAGGCAAAGACAGAATCCTAAAAGCAAGAGAAAGAGCAGGTTACATACAAAGGAACTCCTATAAGACTAACAGCTGACTTTTCTACAGAAACTCTGGAGGCCAGAAGGGAGTGGCAAGAAATATTCAAAGTGATGAAAAACAAAGGCCTACAATCAAGATTGCTCAACCCAGTAAGGCTATCATTTAAAATTGAAGGAGAGAAAAAGCTGCTCAAAAAAAAATAAGCTAAAGGAATTCATTATGACCAATCCTGCATTGCAGTAAATGTTAAAAAGGTCTTTTTAAACAGAAGAAAGGGGAAAACAAGCTAACCAAGGAAGACCAGAATAACAAAATGGCAATAAATATGCACCTATCAATAATCACTTTAAATGTGAATGGGCTAAATGCTCCAATCAAGAGACATAAAGTGGATGAGTGGATAAGAAAACAGGACCCTGGGCCGGCCAAGTGGTGCATTGGTTAAGAGCTGGCTTGGGACGCCAGCTCTGAGCAACAGAGCCCCGGTTCGAATCCCACATGAGAATAGTGACACTGCCCTCTACAACAAAGGTGGTGAACAACAGCTCTACCTGGAGCTGGGCTGCCGTGAGTCACCGGTGACGGCATAGGCTGCAGCCCCTGCTGCAGTGGGCTGCTGTGAGCTACCATGACTGGCAGAAAGCCAACGTGAGAGGCCAGCAGCTGGTGTGAGCTGCCAAGAGCTGTTGTGAGTGGCCATCCAGAGGCCAGAGACCGATCTGCCTCACCCGGGAAGAGTGCAATGATAATAGCAACATGGGCCAGTGAAGCAGCATCCTCTACAACTAGACAGAAGAACAAAAGGACAGCCACTTGTCTGCTCCCCTATCCTTAATTCCCCAGCACTGTTACCCTCCCCAAATTCCCCAATAAAAATCTTAAAAGGAAAACAGGACCCATGCATATGCTATTTACAAGAGACTCATCTCAGATCAAAAGACACACACAGACTGAAAGTAAAGGGATAGAATGAGATATTTCATTCAAATGGAAATGAGAAAAAAGCTGGTGAAGCAATAATTATTTAGGACAAAATAAACTTTAAAATAAAGACTACACTAAAAGACAAAGAAGGGCACTACATAATAATAAAGGGATCGATCCAACAAGACTAGGACATAACCCTAGTAAACATTTATGCACCCAACACAGGAGCTCCTAAATATATAAAACAGTTTATGACCGACATAAAGTCCAAGATCAACAATAGCACTATCATAGTAGGGGACTTCAACGCCCTTTTGTCACCAATGGACAGATCCTCCAGACAGAAAATCAATATGGAAACAGTGGCCTTAAATCACACTTTAGACCAGTTGGATTTAATCGATAATTTTAGAGCATTTCATCCCAAAGCAACAGAATAAACATTCTTCTCAAGTGCACATGGAACATTTTCCAAGATAGACCACATGTTAGGCCTCAAAACAAGTCTCAATAAATTTAAGAAGATTGAAATCATATCAAGCGTCTTCTCTGACCACAATGCTGTGAAACTAGAAATCAATTATAAGAAGAAATCCGGAAAACATACAAATACATGGAGGCTGAATAACATGCTACTAAATAGTGAGTGGGTCAACGAGATCAAGGAAGAAATCAAAAGATACCTCGAGACAAACGAAAATGAAAACACAACCCAAAATCTATGGTCTGCAATGAAAGCAGTCATAAGAGGAAAATTCATAGCAATGCAGGCCTATCCAAAGAAAAGAAAAATCTCAAATCAACAGGCTATCTTTACACCTAAGAGAACTGGAAAATAATGGCAAAACAAGCCCAAAGTGAGTACAAGAAAAGAAATTATAAAGATCAAAGCAGAAATAAAGGGAATAGAGACCAAAATAACAATACAAAAGAAAAATGAAGCCAAGAGCTAGTTTCTTGAAAAGATAAA
>NW_017732888.1:0-778 GCF_001890085.2 Hipposideros armiger
AGAGGCATTTGCTTTGCCCTACTTGATGTTGGTAAGAACACTGAGAGGCTATTGTGTTCACTTGGAGGCTTCTTATTTTCAGGAAAACTTTAAAAATTTAGAGGATGCCTCTGTTTTCATTCATTTATTCACTCATGCATATATCAAATACTTATTGAACATTTGCATGGTCCAGGAAGCATAAAAGGCACTAGTTAAGGTGGAGGAACATCCTTTTTAAGAGGTTGGAATCCAGTACTTAAGGCAACTTTGGAAAGCTTGCTCATTTTCCCCTGGGATGACTTCAAAAACATGTAAAATTACTGAGGGTATTATCAAAATCTGTGTAATAATGAAATGTAACAAACTAGCTGTAGAGTTTTCAAGAGAAAATTGTCATCTAAGAGCTTACTTAACCACAGAGAGCTATATTTTCCAGAGAGCTATACTTATCTCCACGGGCTAGTTTGCAGTTGTTATATGCCATAAAATGTTGTTGCCTTAGCCAGGACTAGTGTTTACAAGGAACATTATGACAAGAAACTTTGTACATAACGCACTAATTAGGTATATTATAAAAAACAAAACGAAACAAAACTAGCTGATTTATATCCCTGGTATTATGTCAAAAAGATAAACACACATGTCACTTCCAGACCAGATCTTATGTGATACTTTATGGCACCAAAATTTCAGATCACGAAGAAGAGACAAAATAAATGTTTTTACTCTCTACGGTCCTTTTTTTTTAAGCAGTATTTTCAGTGATTCTAATTCTAACTGAGAACTAGAAGTTCTG
>NW_017732888.1:959-1715 GCF_001890085.2 Hipposideros armiger
TGTACTTTCAATTTTTGAAGGATTCCTTATACTGTTTTCACAGAAGTTGTACCATTTTACATTCCTACCAACAGTGCATAAGTGTTCAAATTTCATCACATTCTCTCCAACACTTGTTATTTTTTGTTTTTTCTTTTTTAATGGTAGCCATCCAAATGGGTGTTGTGTCACTTTTTAGCAAATTATAAATTATACGTTAAATATATCTTGTTTATCATTTTTGTTTTCCCCTAATAAGTTAATCTCCATGAGTACAGGCTTGGTTTTTCTCTGCTTTGTTCACTGTGTTATACACACTAACTGGAACATGGTGTGTTGGAAATAACTGTTTGGATGAATGAAGAAATAAATGAATGAATGAATGAGTGAATTAGATTGGATTTTATTTTCTTATACTTATGCAACAGTTAACCAGAGGAAGATGACGAACTAAGCATTCACAGATGAAGGATTAATATTTTTGTATTTGAAAGGAAAGTACAAATTAAAATCTTATATACAGCTGACTCTTGAACATATATATGAACATGGGTCCACTTATACACATTTTTTTTTTCAGTAAATACGCATAGTACTGTAAAATGTAATTTCTCTTTCTTATGATTTTCTTAATAACATTTTCTTTTCTCTAGCTTACATTATGGTAAAAATACAGTATATAAAACATATAACATACAAAATGTGTTAACAGATTTTATGTTATTGCTAAGGCTTCTGGTCAACAGTAAGCTATTAGTAGTTAAGTTTTTGGGGAAT
>NW_017732888.1:4240-5232 GCF_001890085.2 Hipposideros armiger
ACCCAGACATAACAGAATGAAAAAAGAATGAATGAATTGGATTACAGGTCAGAAAAAAATGAAAATGTCTAGACCAAAGTATGAGACATGGAAAATACATAAAAGAACATAAGAAATATGACATAGTAAAATGGTCTATTACGTGAATTTGGAGTCCCAGAAAGGGAGAACAGAGGTAACTGTATAGCAGCAATATTTGAAGATTGAAATAACACCTGAGATTCTTTTCCAAAACTGGTTCTTATGATGACAAGCTGAGAAAAATCCCCGAGTGGATCTGAGAGAGGGAAGGAAAAATAAATCATTATGAAAAATGCCCAGAGCATTCTCCATAACAAAGACCTGTATTCTAGGGGGGAAATGTTTAGCAGAGCCTTAACCTCAAGTAGGAAAAGGGCATTTCACTTCAGTCTCCTGCAGTCTTTCTGTCTCACATCAGGGAGGGGGAGAGGCACTTGGGAAGGTAACAGTCCAAGGACACAAGTCCAGTAAAAGACAGAGATGTATTCAGAGTATAGAATGCTTCCTTGCCCCTGTACCTTACCACGTACGACAGTGCTCTAGTGGTAAGGCACAGCTGCAGGAGCTTTGAAACGCATATTCTCTCTAAGGAGGAGTACTTAGGGAAGTCTCAGGTCACCAGGGAAGCAAAAAAGAGGACATTTTAGGAATTGGAAGCCTCTGTACTTAAAGCTACAGGTACATTCTTATGACCCAGCAATTCCACTCTTAGGTATTTATCCAGAAAAACCCAAGACATTAATTTGAAAAAATATATGCACTCCTATATTCATTGCGGCGCTATTCACAATAACCAAGACTTGGAAACAACCGAAATGCCCATCGGTAGACGACTGGATTAAGAAACTATGGTACATTTACACAATGGAGTATTACTCTGCTATAAAGAAGAAGGAAATAGTACCATCTGCAATGATATGGATGGACCTAGAGAACATTATGCTAAGTGAAGTAAATCAGTCAGAGAAAGA
>NW_017732888.1:8567-12822 GCF_001890085.2 Hipposideros armiger
TGTTTTGACATCTTAAAAAACCTTTCCTTGCTGGCGAGAGACTGTTGCCTCTAGGGCTAGCCGGTTCTTAGAGATAGCAGTCAGCAGAGCAATCATTCATATGCAAACTAACAAATCCAAAACCGAACCTCCTCTATCTAAGTCAGATACCTCAGGGGCAACATTATTCTGTCTTCTTCCTAGCAGAGCCAGGTACCAGGCTGCTAGAGACCACACTTATAGCCCAAAGCCTGCATAAATTACAGTAAAACCTTGGATTGCGAGTAATGTGGTTTGCGAGTGTTCCGCAAGATGAGCAAACATTTCTAATACATTTTAACATGGTAAACGAGTGATGTCTTGCAATACGAGTAGTTTGTTCCTGGAACAAATTATGCTTGCAAACCAAGGTATTACTGTATTCCAATAAGGCAATCCTAAAATGTTTGCTCAGCCCTGCTCTGCCTTTTCCACGGAAGCCCCAATAAAAGCAGTGGCCTAAATCTTCCCCACGCTTGCTCCTGTCTTCTGCCTCCAGACCTCCCTGGTGGCTTTCCCCCAGGGCCCTGTGCGGCTCCTGTCTCTAGGACCTGTGAGTATAAGAAATGTTGCTGTTTCCTGAGCCTCCTCTGTGGCTTCTTGTAGCACATCTGTCTGACCATTGCATAGAAGAATATAAAACAAGCGCACATGCAAAAAAAAAGTTTGGAGATCACTATCCTAGAAGTCAACTAGTCCACATTCAAGCCCGGTATAAGACTTCCTGCAATACTGCCTTAGCCTGGGCTTGAAGCTTTCCATGATTGTTTTAAACTCACCACCTCCTGCCGAAGATGACTGCATTGTAGGGTTATGCTGCTTGCAACAAACAGTCCTCAAATTGGCACTTCTCAGGTGACAGGAGAAGAGTGGAGAGAGGTAGTAGGGTCATTACTAATCATTAGTTATGATTCAGAACTGCTGAGAGGTAAGTTCATTGCTTAATCCCTGAACAATATTGAAATGATCTTGCCTACTTCCTGCAGTTGACCAGCGTGTCTTCCACAAAACGATTCCAGGGCCAATTAGTCCAAAGCACCTTTTCCTCACTCTGTCAATCGGTATCACCTTTTCCATGACATATGCAGTAAATAATCCACTGATGGCCATCATCATTGCATTCAGAAAACTGAACAAGAATGACCTTGATATATCTGAATTTGGAATCTAGAGAAAAAGAAAATATTTCCTAGGAGAACTTTCCCCTGATTACTAGTGAATGTCAACAAAGCAGTGTGAAAATAATTTTCTCGGATCCAGCAAACAAACCACAAAACATCTGTTTTTTTTTTATTGCTTCTTTCCCAAATTAGAAATGATGACAGCTGCTGCATTCTAATTGGCTGGTTCATGAAACCAGTCAGCTATTGATTGACCTCTGTTTAACTTTCATATTGCTTTATTAAAAAGAAAGTATTTTTCTTGGAAGAGTAAAATCAATTTTAGTAACTTCAGGGTTGAATTACAGGCAACAAATAAGAGTCAAAACTGGCCTGTAAACTACAATTTAGGAAAAGGGAATGTGAATCCTGGCTTCAACCAACTTTCTCTTCCAAAACCTTCTTCATAAAATCCTTTGAATATCCATCCTTCTATTGTTTTCATTTTTCTGATGTAAGAGAGTTTGAGATTTTTATAAATGAGTTCTGGCTATTTCCTTTGAAATTCTTCATTCAAGGAAGTCTAACACTTCATTCAAGGATGTCTAGCACTTCCTTGAACGTGGCACTGCATGTACCCTGGTGCTTCATTCAGAAGTTCCAATTTAATTTACTTGTTACAACTAGGTCATGGGGTGTTGGTGTCTTTGTCAGTTTGGGCTGCTAGTAACACAGCAGACTGGGTCGTTTATAAACAACGGAAATTTATTTTCAGAGTTCTGAAGGGTTGAAGTCTGCCATCAGGGTGCCAGGGTGGGCAGGTTCTGACGAGAGCCCTCTTTCTGTTTGCAGACTGCCCATTGTCCCTTTTTCATCTCACTGACAGAAAAGCACGGGAGGGAGCTGTCTCAGGTCTTTTTCCTAGGAAAACTAATCCTACTTAAGAGGGCCCCACCCTCATGACCTAATCACCTCCCAAAGGCTCCTCTTCCTAATACTATCACATTGGGGGGTGGGGTTGGGTAGGTTTCAACGTATAAACTTTGGGGAGGGGACAGGCACAAACATTCAGTCCATAGCAATTGGTATATATAAATTCTGTCTTGAGGAAAAAAGGTAACCCTGTATAGAGAATTTGTTTTCCTGGAGACATGTTTTAAGGACCTGATTCATACAATCCCCCTGGTAGTTCTAGTGGCAGCGGGCAATGGGAATGTCTATTTATCCTAAGAGAGCTTTGAAGAGTCCTTGAAAGACTGATGCCAACTAGTGTTCTTAGTCATATTTGATGTGGNTAAACACAAGTTAATTCCTAGTTAGATTAACATAAAACCTCACATTGAACACTATTTACTTGTCTTATTACCTTACATATCATGTCCAGCTATTAACAGAAAAAAGTACAAGGCAAGGAAAAAACAAGCACCAAAACTAGACTTAGATATGCCAAAGATGTTAAAATTATGAGATAGGGAATTTAAAATAATATGATGAATACACTAAATGCTTGAATGGAAAAAAGCAGACACATATAAGAACAAATGGGCAATATAAACAGAGAAATGGAAGCTAAGAAAGAATCAAAAGGACATGCTAAAAATACAAAACACGTAACAGAAATGAAGAATGTCTTTGGTGGGCTCATCATCAGTAGACTGGACTTGAGAAGATCAACAAGCTTGAGATAAGTTGATAGAAACTTCCCCAAATGAAATCAAAGAGAAAAAAAAAAGAATAGACTAAAATATCCAGAAACTGTGGGACAACATCAAAATGTGTACATGGATAATTGGAATATCAAATGGAAAAAAGAGAATGAAGCAGAAGAAATATTTGAAGTAATAATGGCTAAAAACTTTCCAAAAGTACTGACAAGGAGCAATTAACAGATCTAGAAAGCTCAGAAAAACATTTGGTTTTCACCCGACAGGGTACATGTGATAATCAGCTGAGTAGGAAGAAAATTTTAGAACTTCCATTTATAGTTATTTTTTTTTAAATTAGGAAACTTTTGGAAAAAAATAAGCTTTGCTAATATTAAATATGTGGATTGACCCTGGTGTCCTCATTCTATCATTAGATGAGCCCAGAGTTTGGTGTAATAAGAGAGGTATTTGGAGGGAAGAATGATGATTCCACAGTGACAGGGCTTGATAGGGGAGTTCGCCCAGTCCCTTTTCTTGAAGTATATGGTGACACATTGAATGGTTAAGTGTGACATAAGTAGATTTAGGCTTTTATATGGTTTTATGATATATAATAGTTTTAATTAAAGTACCTCTCATAATATGTACAAATGGCTTTAAAAATTATTCCAAAGANAAAGTATCAGGGTTTTAAAATTGTAAATTTAATACACAAGGTAAACTTCTTAAGTTCCTTTTCTGCATATAAAATTATCTGAGATGGCCCCAAAAGAACCCCAAAAGCATTCAATCATGCTTTTCAAGCAAAACTGTAACTTTTTACATTAAATGCTATATGTTCAGGGAATACTTAACTGGACAATTTCTTTTTTGCAATAGAACCACCATCTGTTGTAATAAAAAGAGGACGATTTATAATACTTTCTATTTATCTGGTCTAGTTCAAACAGTTCATAGTATTGCTATTGAATACAATAAAACAAGAAAAACCTGATTTAAAATAAACACCACTAAATTTAAATAAACAGAAATCATCAGTCACTCCAAATATCATTTATCAAAGATACTCATTCTTCTTTAATTATCCATTATTATTTTCATGACTTTTAATAAAGTTTTAGAGAGTTGATAGAACGCAATAAAGAAAAGAAAACATACTGGTATAGAAATAATACCATGTCAATTAATGAATAGAGTTACCATTTTAAGAGACGTAGTTAGAAGTCATTAAATGCTTCCTAAATTTTTACTTCCCCAATTTCGTCATATTTGTGTATCTTTGCATTTTTTTCAGACATAAGTTATAGGAAGATAATAACTGCAATAGCTTAACATAATTCCAGGAAAAAATAAATTATTATTAAAACATTATAAGTTTAATCTAGAACAGATTTAAGATATACAAATCTTTGGAAACTATATTGTTTTAAGCCCTGAAGGCAACTAATTGCTTGAACTGGTTCAAGTTTAGAATTTTATTTTAATAGGTTA
>NW_017732888.1:17854-19441 GCF_001890085.2 Hipposideros armiger
TCCTCCACAACTAGACTGAAGAACAAAAGGGCAGCAACTTGTCTGTTCCACTTCAATTCCCCAATAAAATCTTAAAAAATATATATATAAATATTGATTTAATTTGGCAATTTAGCTGAAGTTGATTATGGTTTTAAAAGTTTTAGTGTAGTGGTTTTATCATAAGTGTACTGCAATGAGTTAAGGAATGGAAGATGAGGAAGTGGAGAAAACCAAGTGCAGACTACTTTTTCAAGAAGTTTCCTATGAAGGAAAAAAAAAGAGATAAGGAAAGGGATTAAAAAGAAAACATGTTTAAAGGGGAAAAAAGAGAAGAGGAAGAGAAATGTTGTTTTTTAACTGAAAATGAATGAGATAAAATAGGTAAGAAGGGTCCCTGAGAAGGCAGACAGAGATGAAATTCATAGCACACCTGAGTTAGTTCTAGATTATGAGGGACCTTTTAGTTTTTGAGATCAAAGAGATAGTAGCAAAAATGGGTACGGATGAAGTTTATAAATCTGGAGGCAGAAAGGTAAGGGAGTTCAAAATCTAATGTATATTTGATAGGAGTGAAAGAATTATGAAAAGGAAGGATGATGAAGGTTTGAAATGGCACTGTCCAATGTGATAGCAACGGCAGCAAAATGGAATTATGGTTGTAGACAAGCTCACCCATCCAGTCACTGTATTAGCTGGAAACTTCAGCCCTCTTTTGAAGGAACATTTACATTTAAATTAATTAACATTAAAATAAAAATTCAGTTCCTCAGTTGCCTTGACCACATTTCAAATGCTCAGGAGCTAAATGTGGCTAGTAGCTACTATATCGGACAGCACAGCTATAGAACATTTTCATCACTGGAGAGATTTCCATAGAATAGCGCTGGTTTGGAAGATACTCTTTGAGGAGTGGGGCATTTGTGCAGGTCATTTGTTTCGGAGAGCTTAGGTGTTGCTACTCAGCACTGAAAACTCATTTTCTATGTATGCTGCTCTTCCCAAACTGAGGCCTCTACAGGTTGGACTTTTGGGTGGCCAATAAATAACATCCCTTTCTTCTCCTCCTAAGTACACAGCAATTTAGAAATAAGGCCCAGGACACAGCTGGGTAGAGACAAAAATTACCTTAATTCTTGATAAAACTGATTCATGAACATGGCTTTAGGTCTTCAGCAGAATGAACTGCTGAGATTGGACAGATTTCATTCACTGGATTAGTTGGGATCTTCAGGCCTCCAGAGGAACGTATAGGAACAGTTACCAGCCATGTAACCTTGGGAAACTCACTCATCCTCTTTGAGCCTCAGTTTCCTTATCTATAAAATGGGAATGATAATTTTATCTACCTCAAAATTTTATGGAAATAATAGATTTATATAGTGATTAAAATAGTGGCTGCACGCAGTTCAATGCTATGTATGTGTTTGCACTCATTATTAGTGCATAATGGAGGAGAACTTAGATGCACCCTCTCTGCCACTAGGCAGAGCTGAAGGAGGATCCCAAAGGTGCTGGCCCAGCATGCTCAGCTCCCCTTTCTCAAATTCACCAATCAGGTAAGTCACTCTCTTCACCCATGGGATGTGACAGGAGACAGGGCAGCTA
>NW_017732888.1:20086-44889 GCF_001890085.2 Hipposideros armiger
ATTGAAATAAACTAAGCTCAGTGTGCCATCTATAAAAACTGACTTAAAAATTTGAAACAAAAACCAAAAGACGGTAGGAAATGACATTTCCAGAAAAAGCCTTAGCTTTCAAATTATTGGTGTATTTCTTTTGTCACTAAAAATGAAATCTTACTTGAAACCCAACAAGTGTAAGGGATCTGAAATGCCGATCTCCCCAACCTCCTCCTTCCCTAACCCTCACCTTGATTAGCTCCTGATACGCTCTGATTAGCTCCTGAAACATTAAAGCTTTTAGGAAAAGCTCTGAAGGGTCGATTGAGTGCTACTCTAGTGGCTAATCATTATCTAAAACTGAAATTTTATATTGTGAGTTCCATGAGCTTAGGGCCTTTTTTGTTTTGTTTACCACTTTATTTCCAATACCTAGCGCCTGACACAAAGTTAGTGCTTGATGAATATTTAGTGAATGAATGAGTGAATGACTATGACTTGGACTGTCACACACAGCAAATCGGTGAGGCTGCGACTTAAGCCTGGTTCAGATTTTTATCACTTAATTCCTGGAAAAATGCAAGCCTTTGGCTGGCCGGAGGGTCATTCTTACTTAAATTTCTTCTCTCCTCCAAATTATCCTGAGTATCTCTGCAAAGCATTGCAACTGAAGTATCATTTAATTCATAAGTTCATGCATTGTTCGAGGCATTTATCAAGTATTTTTGCACATTTATTATGTGTATCACAGGGGTCATTCTCTTGTATAAAACCTTAATTAATGCTTACATGCCCTAAATGAGATAGTATGTTTTCCATTTTAGAGTTAAGGAAAATGAGATTTAGGTATGTTGGGCTACCTGCCCAAAATCACAGTTACACCAACAAGGAAATGATAGAGCTGAGATTTCAACACAGGTCTATTTATTAGCTGAGAACATTGAGCTCTGCTTAATCATCGCATTAGTGAGTAGTATCTCAAGTTTAAATTCCTGCTTCTCTTTGGAGGGTGTCCATGATATAGCCTGCCAGTCTTACTTAAGTTCCTATAACTGCTGAACTTGCACCTGTGTTCCACATTTCCAATATCTTCCTAGTTATCTTCTGTGGATTGGCCTTTTTACTTCAATTAGGTTGTAAGCTCCTCAAAACCAGAGACTATCACTCTTGTATTGCATTTCTGTAAAGATCTATTCCTGTGGAAGGCATACAATAAATTCTCATTGAATACAGTGAGCGTGCCCTCTGTATCTGTAGGTTCCACATCCGTGGATTCAACCAATCTCTGATAAAAAATATTTATTAAAATGTTACATCATTGCTGATGTGTATTATATAGTTAGGCCTATGATGGTTGCATCTGTACTGAACCACAGAATCTTTTTCTTGTCATTATTTCCTAAACAACATAGTATAACTGTTTACATGGCATTTACATTGTTTCAGAAATTATAAGTCATCTATAGATGATTTTTAGTATACTGGAGGATATGAGTAGGCTATATGCAAATATTATGCCATTTTATGTAAGAGGCTGGGGCATCCTGAATTTGGTATGTGAGGGGGAGGGGTTGGGGTAGAGATTTTTGGTGGTCCTTTAACCAATCCCCCTCCAGAGGGCTGTAACTGATAAAATCTTTGGTAACAGTGGTTATTTATTATTACTGGAGGGGCTGCTGCATCACATTGAAGTTCTAATCGGGAACCATAACATTCTGATCCCTACCTTCCACCCTAAGAACCTTTTGCTTGTTTTCCTTCTGATCTAGAGTAATGGTTTTCCTAGGTTAAGTTAGTACATTTTAGTCCTTTACCATCCTTTCTAAGGAGCAGTGTAAACTACAACATAGACATCATCAAACAGCAATATTCTGTCCGCTATTTCCGCTCTCTTTGAGAGTGCTTTAGAGGGGGGAAAAAAAGAAAATGGAATAGTTGTACTAAATTTTTTTGAGATAAATGGTCAACGTGTTCGCTACCTTTTAATCGATTTAACTTCACTTAACTTTAAGTTTACTAGACTTGTCTGTTCAAGACCTCCTGGCTCAAGTTTCTGATACACAGAGCCTCGCATAGTCACCTCCCCCCGACCCCCCTCCCTTCACTACAATCCCTTGGAATGAATATTCTCTTGGAATAAAAGTGCCCCAGCTCCAGCAATAGGAGAGTCCACCCATCTGACCTTACGGCGCGAGCGGCACACAGCTCCCGTGACGCAGGGAAAAAAGGCGGGTTTAGGGCCGCCAGAGGTCTGCTTTTCAAAGGTCCTGCGGTCCGCCCCGCCCCCAGCGAGCGCAGCGCGTCACGTTGCGTCATACGCTCTCCCGGAAGTACCTCTGAGTGAACGGTGGGGGCGTGTCTCCAGACAGCCCCGCGTGTAGTTCCAGGAGAAACGCGGGGAGTAGGGCCCGGGTACAGTTATAGCCACTGGCAAGGTTGCTTTATTGCCGGAGCGAGCCGCGAGCCTGTCCGAAGCCCAGCACGCGAGGCTCTGTCGCGACGCCATGGAAGTAGTGGAGGCCGCCGCTGCTCAGCTGGAGACTCTGAAATTCAGTGTCACGGGCTGTGGGGTTGGCCAAGGTCAGGCGGTGCCGTCACCGGGCTCGGTTCCTGTCCCGGAGACACCGCCGCCACTACCGTCGGATGAGGGGTCCCCAGACACTGGGCAGGCCGCGGACGCTCAGCTGGCCAAGGAGCAGCCGCCTGAGCTCGTGCTCGGCGCCGCGGTCGGCGAGAGCTCCTCGCCGCAGCCGGGGCCAGAACCGCCACCTGGAGGTAACTGCGTCAGCGGCTCGGGCGCTGCGGAGCTGGCGCAGACCCCAGGCAACTTGGAGAACTCGGACTCGGATTCAGAATCGGACAGGTCGGGCGCCTGCGGGTCCCGAAGCTGCGGGGAGAGGGCGTGTGTAACCGGCGCGGGGGGCCGGAGCCCGGGGGGCCAGAGGGTGCCCGCGTGGGCCTGGGAGGGAGGCGAGGCCCCTGAAGCCCACTGCGCACGTGTTGACTCGTAGCTCGGACCGCCCATTTCTCACTTGTTGACTGCATATCCTGCTGTGAATCTCAGCCTAGTAATCCGATCGCTCTTCCTTAAAATTTTGTAGTCTGAAAGATGCTATGCATATAGATTGTATCATTTTCAGTTAGAATATAGAAAACCTGAGTATATTGGATTATTTCTATAACTACTTCGTTTGGCGTGTCCCATGTGGTTATAACTGAGTTTTGGGTTAGATCTGATTCCCCTCCCCCCCCGAAAGTTGAGCGTGTGCTTTTGTTTTTGAAGCAGATGAATTCGTTCAAGGACTCTGTGCTTCCAAATTGGCTCTTGACAATTTTGTTAATTCTAATAATCCATATGGGGAGCACGTGTTCGTGAAATCAGCAGAACATCGTTACTTAGTATTATCGCATGCTCTGATTAGGTTTTGTAGGGTTCCCTCCCTCCCATCCCCGCGCCCCCTGCCTTTTAAATATGAAACTTCTGTGGCGGGTGAAGACTTAAGGATTTAAGTATGGAGGATGTTCCTTATTCACACTAAACTTTGTTTACAAGTATGTGAGAGTGTTGTGTGGGATACAGAACAGGGGTGAACCACAGTAGAAACGAACCCTGCCCTACATTCTAGTGAGGGATGGAAAATAGAAGTCAACATAGCGTGAATAGAGTTGGTGAAAGTTACCATGAAGGAACAACCACGGCGCTGAGAAAGTATTAGGAGAGCCCAACCCTTGGAGGATCCTGTAGCCATGTTCAAGTTTTAATTCTAAGTACTAGAGAAGCTGTCGAAGAATTTTAAGCAGAGAAATGGCATGTGCAGGTTAACATTATTATAAGCTTTGTTCTGTAGACGAAGAATTGAACTGGGTTCAAGAGTAAAAGCAGAGAAGCAAGAGTGGAAGTAGTTGGAAAGATGTTGCGTGAGTCCATGATAAGACTGTGGTTGTCTTGAGTATTTTGAAGTCACCCTGATCAGGCTTGTTAATAGATGTGGAAGTGGGCTACACAAAGCGCCATCAGCTGGGTTGATAGTGGTGCTATTTACTGAGATGGGGGCTAGAGACCAAAAGGAATGTTTAATTTGGACAGTTATTTGAGATTTCTCTGACAGCCAGTTGGAGATGTCAGGCAAGCAGTAGTTAGATGAATTTAGAGTTTGGAGGACTGTTCTGGGCTGCAGATGTACATTTCAGCATCATCAGATTATAGATAAAATTTACTTTATTATGGACATTTTCAATCTTGGGGAAAAAGTAGAGAATAATATAATGATCGCACATATACTCATCACCAAACTTAACAGTTTCCAGTATTTGCTAATCTTGTTTTATCTAACATTTCTAACTTTTTTTAACCTGATAGTTTTAAAACAAATCTCAGTCAGCATGCCACTTCACCTGTAAATTCTTTACTATGCATCTCTAATTGATAAAATACTCTTCATATGACTAGCATGCAACCTTCAATATAACCACCACATAACCACCAATAATACTTCATTCCTAAATGTTTCAGGATGCATTCTCTAAGAGGGCATTTTCTTACATAATCACAATACTATTATCACATGTAACAGAATCAGTAATAATTACCACATAACTAATGTTCGGTCATAAACGGTTTTTTTAAAGCAAGAGTATGAACTGATGAGGATGGAAGGTCATGAGAGGGTGAAGGTAACAGCAGTAGAGCAGTAGGATGAAAGGGGTGATTGTTGTGGGGACAGAGTAGTATTGACATAGGTTATACAGTTATTACAGAAAAGCAGGTGAAAAATGACTCGAAATTAAAGTAGCAGTGGAAATGGATGGAAAAATGGAATAGGAGTGATGTTTACTAATCTGAAGATAGAATTTTGTCATTGACTTTGAGAATGGATAGCTCAAAATGATTCTGAGGTTTCTACCTATAGTAACTGGATTAAAGACTAAGAAATGAATAAAATAGAAGCTCAAAGAGAAGTTAGTCATTGAGGAGAAGGCACTTTTTTTCCCCTTTTAACTTGTGGCTGTGTGACACAGAGAGGTGGCCAGTATGCAGCCAGAGATCAGGGTGGAGCTTAGAGATACCAACATTGAAGATTTAGAAGTTCTCTGCACATGGAAGATGATTGAAAACATTGAAGTAGATGAGGTTATCCATGGGAAGAGTACAGAGAGAGAAGGAAAAATGAGGATGGGACTCAGCACATGAAACGGGCTAAACGTGGTAACCTGCAAACAAAATTTAAACTAAGAGGAGGGTTACTAGTAACAAGAATTGTGGTGGCAGTCAAGGGCTAGAGGTTTTCTGAGTAGACTGGTCAACATGGTTGGTGACTGAGTTTCCAACTTGTCTGAAGACTGAGAAGAAACTCTTATGGCAATTAAGTGATCTGGTCATTAATGACCAAGATGAGAAGTATTTAGCCCAGAGCCCTCTTCTGTCAGTGATTTGTCACATGCTTGATTATATTCAGACAGATGTGTGACACGTGAGACTAATGTAATAAGAGAGTATCAGTTATATCGGGATTTGAAATATTATTAATGGATTAAGGACTACTTTCCAAATACCATAGTCAACTTCAAAATGCTGGCTTTTGAATTATACCAGTAACAATAAACATGTACTAAAGTAGATATTTCCTAGTCGAATGATCTTATGTTAGTACCATCGATCATCATCATAATTTACTGACTTTTCAACGTTTTCTTCCCTACAGTGAAACCGATTCAGATAGTTCAAGCTCCTCATCTTCCTCATCGTCTTCCTCATCTTCCTCTTCCTCTCCTATATTACTTACTCCAGTGCTGTCAGATGGAGAAGATGATTTACAAGTCGAGAAGGAAAATAAGAATTTTCCTCTTAAAACAAAAGATGAGTTACTTCTTAATGTAAGTACCTAGATATGTCACTAAACCTAATTTGAACATTCTAAAATACATTGTGGTACTAATATTGACCTTATTAGTGTCAATATTTTATCTTTATCTGCTCCATAAATTTGAAGACTATTCTGAATTTCTTACTGGACATAATTTTGCCATGCCTTGCCTTTCTTAAGTAAAAAAGAAGGTTGATATGAATAATTTCTAAGTTTCTAATTCTAACATTTGATAATTGTTCTTCCCAGGGTGGCAACTTTATCTTACTATTTTTCATTTTTTATTTTCCCTAGAAGATATTTATTTTTTGTTATTGTTATTTTGTTTTGTTTTTATCCATAAGCCAGAAAATTTTCTCAATGGCAATTGAAATCATTCTTTTAATTATTGTATTTGGAGACATAGAAAATGAAATTAAATGGGTTGAGCTTATTAGGAATCTTATTTAGTTGAAGTTCATTGTAGAATGACACTTGATAGGTTTGGCTTGTAAAGTTAGCCCTTGTGTGACTGTTTCCTCTTAAGCTGTAAGCTGCTGCAAGGAGGATGATAGTACACTGGTTGAGATCTCATCGAGTCAAGAGGAAAGTCTCCTCAGAGTTTCAGAATATAGGCTATTTTGCCACGTGTTGATCCTCCCTGCCCTCACATGTACTTTAGTTATTATTAGTGGTTTTTATAAATTTAATGATCACTAATTTCAACTACTATGTAACACTTAAATGAGTGAAATAGTTTAATGCAAGATTTGAAAAATACTGAAACGCTTGGAGGTAGTAGGGTGCCTCTTCATGACTGAATCCTACCAATATTATTTCTTTTTTTTACTCATAAGAAATTTCCTGTCTCATGTTTCATGTATTGAAAGCCCTTGGAATTTTTATGCAGTTTCATCAGTGTTTCATGTTTTCATCCTACAGACATTGATATCTCTCAGTAGTCTTTTTACACAAAGGATCCCCAACGTATGACTCTTTTCTGAAAGTATTGGGGCACTTGTTTGGTCTTTACCCTGTGTCTTACTCTCCTTTCTTAAGTTTTCTTGAGAGTATAAAAATCAGCAAATAAAGGACTTATGTGTATATATCATCTTATTTATTTTACTAGATCTGGAATTCTTACTTTGGGACTCCCTTGAAATTTAATGTAAAAATCTTAGTCTATTTATTTAGGTATTTGTCTGTATACAGTATCCATATTTTCATCAAAGTCAAAAAGGATCTGTGGCCACAAAGAGGTCAAGAACCGTGTTCTTTGATGGACTAAGTTCATATCTAATTTTTGTAGCTTTCATAGTGCCCAGTAGAGTGCTTTACAGGTAATGGGTTCTCAGTCAATAGTAATGGAATGAATGAATGAGTGAATATGCATCTTACTTGCATTTGTTCTTAAACTATTATAGCACTCTTGCCACATGCTAGGTGTTGTAAACAAGACCCATCCAATTTCTGCTTTCATAGTGTCTAGGGGAGAGGAACAGATGGTAAATAGAGCAGAGACAAATAAATTTAATTGCTGGAAGTGCAATTGAATTCTGTGAGTGTGTATAGTTGGCTCATATCAGAAAATTACATTTTTACTGGGAAAGTATGTTAGCTTTTAAAACTTGGAAAAATGGGCTGGTCCTTCCCTTTATGTGCCAGTTCCAAGGGATCTTTGGGAAGGATAGAAGAGGTCTTTATTTTTCAATTTTAGATTCTTCACAAGCTGTTCCTTTATATTTACGCAACTAGGAAGTAGACCTGTTAGAAGTTCCTAGTCCTTTAGAAATCTCTGTTGCTAGAGATAGGTAGAGTTCCCTGGCCTGCACTAAATCTTTGACTTAGGGCCCTGAAAGAGTACATTAGGACTCCATCAGGCCCTCAACTCTGAAGTTCAAGGGAAGAAAATGACTTGGGCCTTACTACCAAGGATGGTATGGCTGCAGGTACTCAGTGTCTTGAGGACTCTGCTGCTTTCTCGGTTGCTCATTAGGTGTTTCTCCATGGGGCTGGCAGTTGGCCACTGATACTCCTGTATGAAAGTCATGGAAGGACTTTTACTGGTTTGCCTGCATCTTGGTACGCAGCCCTGAACCAATTACCGAGCCTAGTGGAATGGATATACAGATTGCTCCGTCATGAGTCATATAGCCACTCCTTTTTGTGTGGGAGAATATGTAGGAAAGTGTGTGCTTGAGAGAAAGCACATGCGTGAGGGCTGGAGCGTATGGGAGTGGTTGACAGAAATGGAGTGTGAATGTGTGTATATTTTAAGAAGGGTAGGGCTTGGGTGGGTGGTATCAACCCCATGCAGACCAGGGGGAATGGATTCTCAGTCACAGGAAAGGGAGGCTTATATCCATTTCAGAAGGGGATGCCATTCAGTTGGTAATAGTAGTTACCTTCCATAGAGGTGAAAAGGGAAATACTTGGAAGGTGTTGCCACGTGTTGGACCCTAGTGGCTGTGAGCAGTGATACTTGGAAAGTACTTCAAGGGAAGGGGGATTTGCCCTAAATTTATTTCAATAGCAAAGTCATTGGGAATTAAGGCAGCTCTGTAGGATGGCCATGCTGGTTCCTTTATATGCTTCTTGGATATTCTCATAGTTCTCTGTGTGTCATTTTATTCTTCCTTTACTGACTGACTTCATCCGTTTACCTGTAGAGTGACCTTTTTCATTTTAGCAGGTGCATGGGTTTCTGTGTTCTTGAGTCTAAATATTGTTATCTTCTACTTTCAGCTCCCCCCAGCAACTGGCTAGTTAGATTTATATTTCTTTGCTCACTTTTGAGATAATCCTCTTACTTAGCTTAGATTTGTTTTTGTTTTTATTTTGTTAGCAAGTGACAAACCACTCTTCCTAGAAAGTGTTTCCTCTTGTTATAACTCTAGCTGGTGTTGTATGTCCTGTTCTGTTCAGGCCTAATGGGATGGGAGTCACCAGCTAGTTAGTTGTAACAAAATATATTTTCTGAAGAAAAGTAGTGAAATGTTTTATCCATGCTGTCTTTGCTCTAAAAGGTATACATAAATTGAAATGGGCCAAAGAGTTAAAGCAATTTTAGAGTTTCGGCTGGAGGCTTAGAGAGCTCTAAAACATAGACATGCCCAGTTTAACGTAGTTTTATGTCCCAGCTTTTTATAAAGCGTCTCATAGTTTAGGCAGTTGTCTGTTGTCCTTTAGGCATGCTGAGCTTAATTCTACCTCCATTTAGTCTGTTTGTCAAGCAGGAATGTCGCCTCCTTGGGTCTAGCTTTTTAAATCTTTTCTATTGTTGGAAAGTTAGATGCTGGTGATCTAACTACTAACTCCTGCAGATATTTCCTCATAAGTATATGGGAGTGTATGGGTGAAGTAACCTCGAGATTGTTGCTTTAGAGTTAAATCTTAGAGTTGCAACAACCCCTTGAAAAGGTTGGGTTATAACTGGATTGAGGAAGAAAAAAAAAGGGGGATTAGTCAGCTATAGAGGCGTTGAAAAGGCGAGTCTTAATTGGCTCTTTTCATAATGTGTTGATTATGTAAGATATGATGTCAGATAAAACCAAGTGGCGTCATTCTTTTAAACATAAACCCTTCTTTAATGCTGAGAAGGTTTATATGTAACTTGCACAGTAAACATAAAGCAGCATGCATATTACAGCCTTGGAACTACATTAAACCACACAGGGTTTATTTGGTGTTTCAATGAATTGGAAAATTAGATTCTTTTTGAAAAATGCAATTTATGCACTGAACTCTTCATTCAGATAAATCAGATGTAATTACAATTTTTAGAATCATAAAAACATTTATGGAATTGTGACATTTTAAAGTCTTAATCAGAAATGAATTTTATCAATGCCTATTTTTTGAATACATGAAAAGTTTTATATAACGTTTGAAAATTATGATTACATTGCTTTTGGGGATTAAAAACAAAGGATGATGCTGCAATAAGGATAATGGTGTGTATTTATACACACAATATAGCATGACCAAGAAACAAATTTAATGGTTGTAGGCAATTCTTGGTAAATTTACCTTCATGATTTGGAGACTGCCTATAGTACATTTTAGAACAAGTGTACTTTGTAGTTAGTTATATTCTCTTTCTGATTCTGGCAATGCAGACACATATCCTAAAATATCCTAACATGAGGAAATGGATATATCTGGGCCACCTCAAGTGGCCAGAAGTTAGAGTGGACTATTTCATACCTTTCCATCTCCCACTATCTATGAAATCATATTGTACCTTGGCCTATGCTTAAGAATTGTTCACTGAATTACGTGTATGTTGTTTTCAAGGCCTAAGTTAGTTGATAAGGTTTGTCCTAAAATGCAGGCCTCTTTCAACTTTAGCTTTTTATGACTGTTGATATATTTGGGATTACTACATTGTACCTTAGAATACTGATGGCACTTATTAACATTCTTCTCAAAATATCTGATTTTTAAGAAATGGCTTATATACTTGAAAGAAGATCATTTTTCATTAATATTTGGTATTCTTTAAAAATATTGTTTAAAAATTAATCTGTGCTTTGTTGTTTAAACTGATTTCAATAAAGCTTATATCAAGCATGCATGATCCATTACCTTCAAGTAAATGCTGTTTTATTCAGTAGCATATCCATATATGTCCTGCGCATATGCATATATGTGATTATTACCCAGAAGCAGTCTATTTATTAGATTCCCCCATTCCCCAGTAGATGTTGTTAATAAGTGAGTTCCGATTGCTTTAGAGGATAAAGACAAATGTCTGTTAAAGAGGAATTTAACTAGGGAGTGAGTATACACACTTATGCTGAAAGCAAAGTCACACCAGAGAGAGAATGTTTGACTGTCAGGCAAATGCTGCCCGACAGAAGGAGCCATAGGATTGAGTGGAGGGGGAGACCACTTGCACTGCAGTGGTCAAGGAAGGCATTATGGCTTGAACTTAAATAGAAAAGTGGACAGGATGTACGTGCAAAGTGACAGGTAAAGAGAGTATGAACTTTCCCAACGAAGGGACCAAGTCTGTTGCATGATGGTTATTTCCAGTGTTAATTACATAGTAGGAGCTCAAGGAATGTTTGTTCCTTCTTTCATTTATCATGCACACAGCTAATGTCAATTCTAAGTGGACACCTTTTTCACCTTTTAACATTTCTGAAAAGTTGGGACTAAATGATGGCATTTTACAGTTATTTGGAAGTGCTTTATCTTCATGATATATAAAATCAGTGTCTTAGATTTCATGAAATATGGTCACAGTTAACGTAAAAGCTTATGGTAGAGTACATCACTGGAGGTTTTTCCTACTGAGATGGGTTATGATTGTATTTTAGTTTTATATTTATGTAGTCAACTTTTGAAGGTGTTCTTATGAGCTTGTTTCTGTGACAGTAATTTTAGAGAAAAACAGCATGAGAACATTGCTTTTATTAAAAAAGATAAAGATACTTCAAAGAAGTGTTGACTTTCATTTTTTTAGGTGAAAAGATTTAATCGGCTAGTCTGAAGCTAAGTTTGGTGTCATATACAATAGGGTAATTAATGAGGGCAATTAATACTTATTGGTGATAGCTAAAGAAATAACTGGGTTTGGTACTTTTCCTGGAGAAGTTGATGAATTAGATTAAACGTTATGTGTGGTTATAGTTGACACACAGGATATGGCCCTAATCCATTCTTTTTTCCAATATGTTTTATCAGCTATAGGGAAAAAAAGAAGGTTTCCAGGTATGTCTGTCAGTGTTACAGGGATTGGACCTTACTTGTCAACCTATCTGAAAAATGAATCTCATAGATAATTGGCTGCCATGTGTATGTCCTCTTAGATAATATGAGAAAAGTGGTCAGATGATACTTTTTTTCCACTTTCCTTACTTTTAAAAATTCTCCCCAAAGAAGCACCAAAAAGGATTAGTTGCCATTCGAAATGTTTGATTTCTTCCCCACCAACCTCTGCTGCTCTTTTTCTATATTTGTGAGCGAAAACTCAGATCAAGGTTCTTTAGATAATTTTGCCTCTGAAGATTATCAGGTTGCTGATTTTTTTCCTTTGCTCTATAATAAGCCTTTAAGAGCTAGGAAGTCAAGGCCATTGTAAAATATGAATGTCATCTTCTGAGAAAGCCATTTTAGATCCATTAGTTCCTTCAATTTTTGTGCTAGAATTCTTAGACACCCAGTTTTTGATGGGTGTGTCTACAATTTAATTTTTAATAGGGTGGATTTTTGTTATGTGCTGCTGCTTGTTTGAGTATTTTGCTTAACTGAGCAACATTGTAGGCCATACAGATGTTTGAGAATCAGAACATAATAATATTCTTTATAACACAGACAGTAATTGCTCTTTCATGGATATTTCAGAAGTGTCCTTAGGACCTTGCATTTCTTTAATGCCATAGTTATGAGAATCTATCACAGTATAATAGAAGTTTTGTTAGTCTAGTATATAATTTATTTTTGCACTGTCTTTTTGATTACATGCTGTTAAACACTTTTTTAATTGCATTGTCAGCCATTTATATGAATTATTCAGAAGTTTTGCTTAGTTTCCTCACTATTTATAGTTAAGAAAACTTATGCCCAGAAAAAACAGCAACCTGCCTGGTGCTGCAATTGGGGAGGAGCAGATTCAGAACTATTGGGTTGTTGGAAAAGTCATGATGCATTTTTACAACGAAAAACATAGAAAAAAAGTCATGACTTTTCCGACAACCCAATAGTAGCAGGTAGACTCCAGTCTGTGTTTTTAGTACTTGCGGGTATGTGCATGGTAACATTGGCATTTGATCATTTGAACTTCCTGATTATTTGGTTTCTGAATAATAATTTATTTTGTATATTGTCATGTGAAGCATGATTGTATCTTCTAAAGTAAGCTTTCTTAAATTGCTTTTGCTTGGGCCATATTGCCTCTTAATAAAGCCTTTTAACTTGGAACTGTAACACTCCAGGAAAACAATGATTCAGTTGCTTAAGTATGTGAATTTCAGTTCATTTGCCAAATGCTGTGATATGTCTGCGGATTTTTATTATGTGGCCTTTTTTGCTGATGATGTGAATGCAATATCTCTTTTCCTTTAGTTGCCTACTCTTTGTTATTACATATAGAAGCATTGAGTAAATATGTCCAGAAAAACTATTTTGACTCTTGATTTTTGAATTTATGAACATAATATTAATTTTATTTAAATAGTAGCATAGATATTTATCTCTAGTTGTTGATACTGTGCATTTAAAACAGATATTTGGTTTCATTTTAATTTGGGGATATAACAATTATGAAAATAGAGATTTATCACAAATCTTTGTTTCCCAAGTGGAATATCCGGGTTAGCATTAAGAATTCATAGTCATATGGTGCATGTTGTTACAATGTCATCTTAAAATCTTACCTGTATTAATGGCCAAAAACGGGTAAGTGGTGTGTGTTTTGTAATGGAGAGCTCTTGGGATGTATGAAAATGTAAAGCAATGTAGCCCAAGAGGTTTTCCTGCAATGATGGAAAACTTCTATAGCCACATTGTCTTAATATGTTCTTAAGTTTTGGAGCTTAAACTGTTGTCTTAAGCCATTGAGCACTTGCAGTGTGGCTAGTGTCACTGAAGACTGCATTTTAAATTGTGTTTAATTTTAATTAATGAAATTTAAATAAGAACATATAGTTAGTGTCTAGTATTGGATAAGCAGAATAAAATGAGTTTCCCACCCCTCACCCATCTTCCCATGAGAGTTGTAGGGTACTCCAGCCTCACACTTTAATCTTCCTCACCTGCAGTAAGTAAGTAGCCGCCTTCTGTTACTTTCAGTACGCTTGGTTTTTGCTTATTTTATGATGAAGAAGACCTTTCTATCCCAGGTTTTCCTCATCACCTCCCTCTTTAATTTTTTGGTTCATTGATATGCTTTTTATTTCCGATTCTTTATAGTCTGTGTGCACTGTCCAAGTGGTCATGTCCTTCAGTGTGTGTTTTGGCCATATTTTTTTCCTTATTGGAGTGTGCCTGTGTGTTTCTCCCCTTTCTTGTCACACATACACATCCTTTCCCCACTTGTAGAAAATCAAAATGATTGATTTTTTTATCCTTAAAAGAGAGATGAGAGACCTGTGAGACCGAGGAGATTCATCTGTTATCTTACCTGGGTAGCTGCTGTGTTATCAGGGAGCCAGGTGTTAATCTAATAATTGTAATGATGTTTGCTACTGCAAACCTGAGGTATCAATGCATCGATCCTGGGCAGTGAAGCTTCCTTAGAAACCTGCCTTTTCTACTTTATTTTTGAGAAGTTTGGATTGAGGTCCTTTTCATTCCTTGAGGATTCTCATTTGAATTCTAGGAATTATATTTTCAAATTCTGAATTTTTTTCTCTGAGACAGAAAAAATACCTCTTCTGAGATTTTTTGTGTGGCTTGGACTGATGAGATAAGTTAATTCATTTAGTAAATATATACTGAGTACCTCTTATGTGCTGGGCATTGTCCTGGGTGATATAGCAGTGAGCACAGCTGACCAGGTTCTAGTTTTTGTTGGATTTATTATCTAGTTAGAGAAATAGACTTTAAGCAATGAAACAAATAAGATGTTAGGCAGTAATGTGTTTACAAGAAAGAAAAGCAGCAGGATAATTTGATAGTGACTAGCTTGTGGTGATGTAGTGCTTTAGATTTAGTAGGTAAGGAAATGAAGGTGACATTTGATATCCAAACATCAAGACAAGGCCATTTGTTGCCCATTCTGACATGGCAACTCAAGTGACTTAACCTTTGAACCTTCTAAAGTTCTGTCTCTTCAAACCTGTCAAAAATTTTTATGGAAAGCACATCATGTGTGTGAATTCTTGTTGATGGAGTTTGGGGTATTTCCGCCCTTTTGCCCTTCTTTTTTTGTGTGCTCGTTTAAAAGGAACAAATACATCTTTTCTCTCTTGATTCAGTTCCCCAAATGTTTGCCATTTTCAAAGCAAATATACTGCTTGACTTAACAGGACTTTCAAAGGCAAACTCCTTGACAGGCTGTCAGCTTGGAATTGTACAAGGCTGGGTTTCACTTATTGATCTCATTTATCTCTTACATGTTTTTTGTACACTATTCAGTTCTTTATCTACCTTTTGTGATCTGCAGAGTATTGGGATCGAGATTTCATGCACATCACTTTTATAGGTAGGACTGTTACTATTACGAGGCAACTTAATGCCTTTATTGGCCTTTTTTAGGAGTGCTCAGGAAGTTGTATTACATTACTGTGTTAACAAGGTACTGGGATCACTGAACAGGAATTAGACTGTGGTAGGGACCACAGACAGCAGTGTCTGTGTCTGTTTTTTTCCGTAAGTTTGGTTCTTCATAAGATCAGAGACCGTCCCCGTTTGTAGGCAAGACTTTTAGAATTCTGTGTATACATAGCTTGAAAATAGGGTAGCCACAAGAATTAAGGGGCCTTCCAGATTGTTTTGGACCACAAGTGTGAGTTCCTGCTCATGACAAATATTCTAGCTTTGTGTATTTTCCCTTGTCTTCCTCATGCTAGATATCTCATAGACATCCTTAGAACAGAACATCAGGTCTTCATCAGACCCTGTAGATTGACATGCTCAACTTAGAGTAAATTACAATGATCTCAAAACATGTCACCAAAAGATGACAAAAAGGCATTTGATAGAGTTCAACAGCCCTTCTTGATTTAAAAAACAAAAACAAAAAAAAACTTGGTAAGCTGGGAATAGATGGATACTTTCTTAATCTTATTAAAAAAAGAAATTCCAATCAAAATGCATCATTAGGCTTCACATTTGCAACATTCCTAACAAAGAGTCAGACATCACAATTGCTTGAGAACACATTCTGGAAATACCAACTAATGTTGAAATGTGAAAAAATATGGTGTTTTAATACTGAAAAGGAGAAGAAGGACTTGTATTTTAAAAATACGGTAATCTAGTGGATATACAACAAAACCAATAGACACAAAGTTCAGTATGTTTTCTTGTGTTTAAACAGTACTCTAAAAAGAATGTATTTATAATAGCGGTAAAAAATATTAAATAACTAGTAATTTATAATAGCAAATTTGAGTAAGCCTAGGACTATGTAGGACCTATATGTAGACAACTGTAATTAAATGTGATTTTAATCAATACTAACAACACTAACATAACAAACTCGTTTTAAAGTTTATCTGGTAAAATAAGCATGAGAGTAGCTAGAAAAATTCCAAGGGGAAAATATTGATGAATTGGATGGGAAACTAACTAGCCCTTATTCCTAAGTATTAAAACATGTTATGAAAGACTTCGATATTAAAATATTTTAGCACTGATAGTGAAATAAATTACTAGAACCAAATGGAGATTTCAATAAAAACCCCAAATGTATAAGTCCATTTAGTATATGTTAAAATGTGTTTTTCTAATCAGGGGGAAAGATGGATTATTCAACATGTAGGGATAACTGGCTAGTAATTTGGATAAACATAACTCCAATCTCTGCCTTGATTTTATATAAGAATAAAATTGCAAATGGACCAAATATACAAACATTAAAAATGCAGCTTTGGAGCAGTGAAAACATCAGTGAAATTTAAAAATTAATTTGATCAAGGGAAGGTCTTTCTAAATGTGACTGACACTAATCTCAAAAGCTAAAAGAAAAATTGATATATCTGACTACATAAAAATTAAAATACCTAAGTTCATTAAAGAACTTAAATGCTAAAACACATGCTGAGAGGTAAGGGAGTGGACATGTGCTACATATTTGATTAAGGGCAAATGTTGTTTAAAACCCAAAGTTCTCTTATAAATTTATAAAAAGAAAGCTTCCCAAAAAAATGTGTGGAATACACAAACCATTCATAAATACAAAAATAGACAGGAGACTTGTAAGGATGATAGTCTTTCTGATTAATGAAGAAATTCACAAAAGCAAGATACTATTTTGGACCTATCAGACTGGCTCTGATTTGCTTCTCAGTGATGTCAGGGATGTAGGAAAATCTCATAAATTGTTTGTGGAAGTGTGAATTGATGTAACATTTTTGGAAGGAAATTTAACAGTATCTATGAAAATTAAAAATGCTTGGATCTTTGGATCTAGCAGTTCTACTCAGAAGAATTTATCACAGGAGTTACTCAAAGATATATGTGAAAGAATGTTCATTGTATCATTGTGTGCAATGGTAAAAATTTTAAAACAGATAAATGTTGATATTTTATTTAAGTGAAACGCTTTAAAGTTAGGAAAGTTGATATTTGCATAGCAAATGTATTTGAAAACTAACGAAAGCTGTCAATGGAGAGGAGAGGAATTGGGAGGTTGAAAGGAATAGGATATAGGGGAATTTTATTTTACTGACATCCTTCTGTGCTTAAAATTTTCCTTTCATTAAAAACAAGAACAGCCGGCCAAGTGGCTCAGTTGGTTAAGAGCTTGCTCAAGAGTGCGAGCTCTGAGCAATAGGGTCGCCGGTTTGATTCACGGCCCGAGCTGAGCTGCCGCTGAGCTGCCAACAGGTGGCAGGAGGGCTCAGCAAAAAAAAAGAACAAAAAACAAGAACATGTATTACTTTTATACTTTAAAATAAAAAAAGAAATCAAAACAGTATCAGAGTTTAGATTTGTACCAAAACATAATTACATTGCACGGGATTTTATTCCTCCTAATAGAAAATGCAAAACGAGGAGCCTTTCATTTTGTGGTCAAATAGCATTTATTTAGTATTTGAGAATAACATTGATTTTGTGCCCTAAGTGTTAACAGCATGTGGTCTGCCCACCTATCCAGTTCCGAGGTTTTCATAAAAGAGCTAGCAGCACTTCCTCTTTTGGAAACTTTCCTACCCTTTCATCTACCACCACGCTCCTGACTGTTTCACCAGTAGGTTTTATCACAGTCCAAAACTAATGAAAGTATTTGCTCTAGATCTTACCGTAATTTGGTTAGGCAGTGGGCAAAGTGCTACTCCCAGAACCAGTTTGAGACCCATGTCACAATTGCCCTCTAAAATATCATTAAAGCCCTCCTGTCTGCAGCCCCCCAACATTATAGTTCTCCAGTTTTATATTTAACAGAATGTGGGAGTTCTTTAGGGAAGAACTTCTTAAACAACGCTATTCCATATTGCATGGTCTTTATCACTTTGTTCTAACAATGAACTCCCTTCTCTATTTTGATATACACACGGGCCATTTTCAAATCATGGTCTTGCCATTAAGCTTTCCATACTTAATATGATAAAATGATGAGTGGTTGTCTTCTCCCTACAAGTACAGAAAAATTCTGATGTATGAAACACAGTCATGGCTTCCAACCCCAGCCAGACTAACCACACAGAGGTAAGTCTTCTACGTTGAGTTGGTTGAGACTCTTAGTGTGGCTCTTCATAAGTAACCTTGATCAGAAAATAGCATCTCCCAGAAGCAAGTTGTGCCTTAAATCTAGTTAAATGCTTTTGTTAAAAAGTCACTGGAGTCGAAAATCATTACCCATGCTACATTTATCAGCAATATGCTGTGTTATTTAGGTTTTCCCATCTTTTCCAACATTTCTCCAAAAGTTATCTTTGTCCTCCCAAACTAACTTCTAGCATGCCGTTAATAGGATCTTTGTACTTGAAGCCGTAAGGAAACACTTTCTTCTAAGAGCTAATTGTGACCATTTGGCAAAGGTCAAGAATAGAAAGCTCTGGTTATTGAATTTCCTAAGGTCAGTTTTATTCTTAGATTTCTTTTCAAGTTCGTCTCTACTTCAATATCTAGTTTCTATAGCAACTAAGATACAGTTAGGTGCTGGGTCAGAAAAGACAATTCTTTAGATGTTAAGAAATTTAGTTTTTAACCTAGCGAGGGAAAATGCCAGGCAGGCAACACCTTCACAGCTTTCCTGGGCTGACACCTACCTTCTATTTCCAGGCATTCTGTATTTTTTTCCTGAAGAGGCCAAACATTTATCTCTCTTTCACACAGCCCCAGAAAAGATCACTGCATCTCTGTTCAATAACTTAATCACAAATTGATTAACTAAATCAAGGCAGCCAAGAAAGAGAGAACTCTTCTGTGGAGAAATTGTAGTGTCCGGTAGAATTATTTTTCTTCAAAAGTATGTCTTTGGGAATTATGTAAATTGTCTCTTTACCTTGCATCCCTTAACGATGCTTGTTTTTTTTCCTCAAGTGCAATGGGAAAAATCTTGTATGGTACTTTTCTCTGTTCTCAGTCTATCTGGATTAGGGTACAGACTATTGCATCGCTGAGGTGGGAGAAATGTCAGACACTAAAAAGGATAACATCAAAGAGATGGCGTACGTACTTAATGTTACGTCTTCAGAAATATATATAGTACTTTAAACGGAAACTAGGTGCTTTTTTTTTTTTTAAGTTAAGTTGTGGAAGCTTGAGGAATGTTAATGCTTTTTTTTATATTATAGGAACTACCTTCAGTTGAAGAACTCACTATTATTCTTCCTGAAGATACTGAATTAAAGCCTTTTGGGATGGTTTCAAGTATTATTGAACAATTAGGTATGCAAATAATTTTATTAATAGAAATTATTGTTTATATCCAAACATGCATTAATAGTTAACATGGATAAATTCAGTTTTTACTTATATAAGTAATCTATAAATACATTGTATTTATAAAAATTTAAGTCTGCTTTTTTTTTTTTTTTTAAGATTTTACTGGGGAAGGGGAACAGTGTTGGGGAATTGGGGAAGGGGAATAGCCAAATTGTTGTCCTTTAATCTTAGTTGTGGAGGGCGCAGCTAGCTCAGTTCCAAGTCCAGTCACCATCCAGCCACCCGTTGGCAGCTCGCGGCTGCTCAGCTCAAGGTGCCGTGTTCAATCTTAGTTGTGGGTGGGCTTAGCCCACCATTCCATTGGGAGTCGAACTGGCAACCTGGTTGTTAGGAGCATGAGTTCTCACCAGCTGAACCATCCTGCTACCTGTTGGCAGGCAGCTCAGCTTGGGCGCAGCTCACTGGCCCATGTGGGAATCAAACCGGCGATGCTGTTGCCCAGAGCTCATGCTCTTAACCAACTGAGCCACTCGGCCAGCTCTTAAGTCTGCTTTTATGGACACGTTTCTCCAGAATTTTCTTCGTGTGACATTCGTTTTCTATTGTTATTAAATTACTACAAATTGAGTGGCTTAAAACAACAGAAATGTAGTATTTATTTTACAGTTCTTTGGGACATAAATCTGATGTGAGTCTTACTAGGCTAAAATCAAGGGATGCATAGGGCTGAGCTTTTTTGTGGAGGTTGTAGGGGAGAATCCATATACTGGCGCCTTTTAGCTTCTAGAGGCTGCCCGCATTCCTTGACTCATGGCCCCTCCTTTGACCTCAAAGCCAGTAGTGTGGCTTCTCCCTGAAAGCAGCCTGGAAAGGTTCTCTGCTTCTAAAGAACTCCTTTGATTGGGCTTAAATGCATAATCCAGGATAACCTCTCCATCTCAACATCCTTAACCTTAATCCTAGCTGCAAAAAAAAAAAAAAAAAATTAACGTTAAGTAACATATTCACCAATTCAGGGATTAGGATATCTTTATTTTTTTTGGGGGGGGGGGTATTATTCTGCCTACTGCCTTTGATTTTATCTTGTAAACATGTAAATTAGAAAGGTCTGTGATGTAATACTGACATTGATGGCATAAAATATGAAGCTGTTGGATTTTAAGAGGACAAGATATTACAGGCTTCTTTTAGCCCCAAGATGTGAAGTAGGTATATGAAAGACCCCGAAGTTAACATAGCTGCCAGTCATTCTCAGAGTAACATACACCTGAAAATAGAAGTCAGAGTTGACAAAGTCATAGGATTTTTGAACTGGGAAAAATACCTAGTGTCCACCAGTCCCCTTAGTTTACAGGACTTAAAGGACACAGCAAAAATAGAAGAGAAAATGTACCTACCTGGAATTTGTTGACTTTTTAATGGGTAATTCAAATTTTCAGTGAGATTTTACACTTTATTTTATTTCTTAGAATTGTAGCTTTTTGTATTAAATAAAAATATGAAGAAACTATTTCCCTGTGCTACTAGGTAATAAATAGACTTTGTTTATCAAGGGGAATAGAGGTATATTATCTCACTTTAAATTTCATGTTAAATTATGTTGGAATTAGAGCCTAAATTCTCACTTAAATTCTATATTCTGATAAAATCTTGAAATAATCTGTTTTGTTTCATTTTTCAGTAATAATTGAATCTATGACTAACCTACCTCCAGTTAATGAGGAGACTGTAATTTTTAAAAGTGATCGAGAGGCAGCAGGAAAGGTTTGTAAAAAAATCAAATGTTAGAAATTATTCTGTTTCTTGGTTGACTGGTTTTTCTGACTTTCCCTGTCTGTCCTAAAAAGAGTTTAGTAATTTTAGTAGATGAGCAATCTAAAGCTCCTACATTGAACATTTCCTTAGTGCATTCTCGATTTTCTTGAATACTAAGTATCTGTCCGTGTATTGGTTTAATACTGCTAGTCACTCTTTACTGCTTGAGTCATTAAGTGCATATGTATAAAATTGTTTCCTTATGTTTGTTCAGGTACTTTGCTAGGTAGTGGCTCTACTTACTGAGTAAGACACAGTTCCTACCCCGGACACTCAGAATGAAGTGCAGAGACTTTCCATGGTGCAGTAGTTCTTCATCTTTTCTGGTTTGGCAGCCCCTTGGAGGAGTGGCTCTTACAACTTTTTAGACTTTGGCTTCGTCATGTGGAAGCTGAGAGCAATGTTTTCCAAGTGGAAAATGATTTCAGTGATGGCAGTCAAGTGTCACTGTAAGCACATTTTGGGGAATTATGAATATATGTACTTGAGTATGTGTCATAAGGTTGGGTCCCTTTTAGCGTCCTTTTTTGTTAAAGTTTATTGGGGTGACAATTGTTAATAAAGTTACGTAGGTTTCAGGTGTACAGTTCTGTAATACATCATCTATTGTGTGTTCACAGAGTCCTCCTTTCATCACTGTATATTTGATCTCTTTTACCCTCACATACCACTCCCCCCCCTTCCCCCACTTACTGGCAGAGGTGAATAAAACTCTCCAACTTCCAGAAAAGAAACACTTGGTTAATGTTTATATCCTTGATCTTAGAAGGTTTTATGCCCTCTGCTGACCACTCAGAAATTGCGTATTTAATGGTTAAAATGTGTGTGGTCTTCCATACTAAGGACTGAACAACTCTTCACATCCATCCTTGGTATGGAAGACCACACACATTTTACCCATTAAATACTCAATTCTGAGTGGTCAGCAGAAGGCATAAAACCTTCTAAGATCAAGACTATAAACACTAACCAAGTGTTTCTTTTCTGGCAGTAGGGACAGGGTTTTATCCACCTCAGTATTTCCCACTGTATGAAATACAGTTCTTTGTAAATTGTATGTGCTAAGTAAATGTGTATTGAGTTGAAAACAAATAACAAACCAGCTGTTATTTGGAGAAGCAACTTTCTGTGGTTTAATTTTTCCCAGATAAGCAACAGTTGGCTTCTTTTTTTGTTTTAGACAATATGACTAATTTTTATTTAATCAGGAAACAAAGCACATATTTTGAATTATATCATTGGGTCATCACATAACCTTCCCTTTTCTCTGCCTTTTCCTTCTCCATTCTAACACAAATTAGAAAGGGATCAGATTTTTATCAGGGCCCTTCCACCTTGCACGATGCCTACATATGTTTTCTTAGGTTGACAGGCATTAATTTAGCAAAGAAAAATGAGTCACTTAGGATTGCAAATAATCAGTGGCCGAATTAAGCGGAGTCTAGAACTAATATTTTTTGGCAGTTTTTGAGAAAGTTTGTGAGGGGAAGAAAGACTTTAATGCCTGAAGGATGGTGCTCTACTTTTTTCCCTTTGAAATACTTAGGCTTAGTGTTTTTGTTGCAAATATGGGCACTGCAGGTACCTTCTAAGGGATTAGAGAGATACTGGGGGACTTATCCTAGGAGAAGGCTGAGAGAGGACTGCTATGAGTACTTCTCCATGCTAATTGCATAGGACTGCTTTAGAACAAACCCACGTTCTGCCCTGGTGCAAAAACAAAACATTTCTTTCTGTCCTCAAGAAAGTAGTAGAATAGGGAAGGGAAAAGAGGTAAAGGAAACATATTTCTTGATTTTTCTGACTGTGAATTGAAACTGATTATTTCCATGATTCCTTTTTCTTATGATTTGCATGACAGTTGCCTTTTTCTCTAAGATGCTTAGACAATTTTAATTTAAATATACCTAATACTTTTCTAATTAAAAACCTCTAAATTCACTTTTTTTATATCCTCTAACTCATTTGAATTCTCAGGCCTATAATTGTGACTAAAAATGTTAATATTCAGCTTTTTAGGTCATTTGACTTTGAAAGGAATCAGATAAAAATGTAATATTTACATCTCTAACTTTAGCTATGAAATGTAAGTCTAGAGGGAAATGTTTATTAAATCTATTTTTAAATTTTACATAGAAAGCTTTCTAAATTCAAGAACTGACAAGTCTTTCAAAAACATTTGATTATAGGGCTGGCCGAGTGGCTCAGTTGGTTAGGAGCTCGCTTAAGAGTTTGAGCTCTGAGCAACAGCGGTTCAATTCCCGGCCTGAGCTGAGCAGCCGCTGAGCTGCCAACAGGTGGCAGGATGGCTCAGCTTTAAAACAAAAAAAAACAAAAAAAAACATTTGATATAAATCTAAGCACCTTGAAATAATTCCCCCAGATAATGGAGGAGTCGGGTTGGGAATTGAGAGTATTTGTTAAACAAACCAGCGACCAGAAAATGAAATTGAATCCCTTTTTAGATCTTTAGCATATCTTATTTAGACACTAAATTAGTTTACCTTCAATGTTAAACCTTTGCGTATCCTTTCTTTTTTCTCTGCTCTTAAATAACAGTAATAATGAGCCAGAGTGATAAGTATTTTGTGTATTTTTTAAAAACCCACTTTAAGTTCTGCAAGGAGATGGATTTTCCCCATTTACTCAAAAATCACAAAGCTAAAAAGGAGCAAAACTGAGTTTCCAATCCAGTTGGTCCTCCTGATTTATTTCCCTTCCACCTCCCTCCTAATTCCCACTGATTTAAGGAGGGTAACCTCAGATTTGTGTTTCTGCCTTTTTCCCTTTAATAATAATTTAATAATAATGATGATGATGTAATGATTTGCTCCTCTTGATAAATGATGAATGAAATTCCATTTTTAATGTTTAGTTTTTTAATATCGGGGATTAAAAAAAAATGACCAACCCATGCCACCCGTTATCCCTATATAGCATGAATTTGTTGGTTATTTGTTTTGCATTTAGTATATTTGTTAGAGCAGGTTTTGTTTTTTTGTTGTTATTTGTTTTACTTTTTCATAAACCAAACACTAAAATATTTCCCTGTCAAATATCATTGGATAGGAATTTTTATGGATTTTTTTTTAAAGAATGCTTTATATTACAATCATGACTGGTAGTATGTGATGATTTTCTGAAAGTCTCCATAGTATATTGATAGTGTTTTGTTTTTGTTTTTTTTCATCAGTAATGTGTAATTACTCATATAATATGGTGATTGAAGCGATTATTTGATTTAATGAATTAGAATACTCTTACTTCATTTTTATTAATGGGAAATGAAATAGTATAATGTGATAGATAGGAGACAATTCTGGATGACTGTGGAGGTTACTTTCCCTCTTGGTAGTTTAGTGCAGAGCTGGCTCAGCGGGTGGGCAGTAAGGCTTTTGGCTAATGGCATTCTTTGCAGGCTGTTCTCAGAACAGCACTGTGCAGACCCCCGCCCTCTAATGCACAGCCCTCCAGCATTGTTCCCAGGCTTGGGCATTCCTTAACTTGTTCCTTGTCGCCTAGAGAAACTGGGAGCTACCTAACCCCCCTTAGGCTAACCCATAAGTGTGACATGGTGTGTGTGCAGATGGGACGAGAGCGCAGCTTGTTAGTCTCTCCCTCCCTCCCTCCCTCCCTCCCTCCCCCTCTCCCTCTCCCTCTCCCTCCCTC
>NW_017732888.1:46094-60203 GCF_001890085.2 Hipposideros armiger
GTGGAGGACGTTGCTTCACTGGCCCAAGTTGGCACCATCATTGTGCTCTTCCCGGGCGAGGCAGATCAGTCACCGGCTTCTGGACAGCTGCTCACTGAGGCTGCTGGCCGCTCACGGTGGCTGCTGGCTACACACGGTAGCCCATGGCAGCCCACTGCAGCAGGGGCTGCAGCCTATGCAGTCGCTGGCGACTCACGGCAGCCCAGCTCCAGGTTTAGCTGTTGTTCAGCATCTTAGCTGTGGAGGGCAGTGTCACTGGCCCTCATATGTGGGAACCCAACTGGGGCCCTCTGGCGTCCCAAGCCAAGCTCTTAACCAACACGCCACTTGGCCGGCCCTCATAAGAAATTTTTTAAAGGTGTTTGGTATTCCTGTCCAAACTTGAAGAATCAGATTTCTGTATTTTCATCAAGGGAGTTTAAAAAATGGAAATTGTTTTTAAGACTTTTTTAAAAAGTGACAAGATGACATATTTAATCCGTGTAATGTAGGCCAGTAAGAGATTTGTGCCCCAATATATTCTTTTCTATCCTTTGCAATTCTGGTTGGAAGAATATTTTTCTAAATCTTTTCAAAGCAAATTTCTATTTTCTTCAATTATTTGCTAGCATTTAAAATTTTAAAAAAAGCTTAAATTTTTTGTTATTAGTGTTATTTCATTGGCATAGTAATTGTTTTCAATATTGCTCGTTGTTTTTAGACTAATCACGTCTTCACAGTGTTGGTACCCTGATGGATGAGCTATTTTATGCCAGATTGAAAATTAATAAAAGTTTGAGTGGTATATTAAAGAGCATAAAATGAGAACATTTACTATGAAAAAGTCAAGAACTGAGGATGTAATAAAACAGGCACTTGCAATGCAGTTGGTTTAAAACGGTCCAAATTATTTGAAAAGTTATTCAGTAATTTACATCAAGAGTTTTAATACTCATCATACTCTTGGCTCCAGTAATGGAATTCCCTGACAAATCAGCTTTCAGGAAATCTGAAGTATAGAAATGTACATATATATAAAGGTCCTCATCATGGTGTCATTTATTATATTGAACAAATTGGAAGCTCCCTAAATGTTCTATAAGACAAGTTGAACAAGTTGTGCTAGATCTATAAAGGAATGTTATATAGTCACTGAAATTATACTTAACGGAGAATATTCATACATTGGAAAACAATGCAACTTTGGGTTTTAAAAGGGATCATTATGCAAAACTACAATGTAATCTTGAAAAATTTATTAATAGAAAAAAGACTGGAAAATCTACAGTGACGTTAGTGATGGCCTAGTGCTATAATATCCATATATTTATTATTAGAAACATTATTTTTAAAAACTCAGGTACTTATTTTGAGAAGAGTTTGAAAAAGTTTGTCATTCATAACACATTTTCAGAAATAATGTGTGTGCTAAAAGTAATTTTTCTTACATAAAAATTAAAGGCTGTATAACATCTTTGGTTTTTAAGAAATCAGCAACTTCAAGTTCAAATCTTCTTTGCTGCTTTTTGAATTAGAAAAAGTTGTGATTTAATTTTATAAAAATGTTGACCTCTATATGGAAAAAGCAGAAATGATTGAATACTCATTAAAGGAGAAGCTTACTTTTAAGTTTTGTATTACAAGATTCCCAATGACAGCATTTTATTTCTCAGAAGTTATCAATTGTAATTCTTTTCTTATACCATACAACTTAAATGAGCAATAATAAAAATAAAAATTCATAATTTGCATCTAGTTGGTACCAGCAAAATGATTTGAATTTAGCAAGGGGAAAGCTTTCTATACTTGTTTTAAATTTATAAAAAGAAATCTGGAAAAAGCTAATGCATTTATAATCGAAATATGAAAACTTTATGAGTATATACAGATGGCTTACATATGAATACAGTTTTATTCCTCTGACACTGATAAAAATGACCAATTATCATTGTTTCTATTTTAAATATTACTAACTTTTTGAGTCATTATTTACATGTTAAAGGGGGCTTTTATGTTTCTTCTACTTTATAGATATTTGAGATATTTGGACCCGTTGCACATCCGTTTTATGTGTTACGGTTTAATTCTTCAGCACACATTGAGAGTAAAGGTATTAAAATAAAGGACACTATGTATTTTGCTCCATCAATGAAAGACTTCACCCAATATATATTCACAGAAAAACTTAAAAAGTAAGTACTTTATTGACATGTTGTTTGCTTATCTAATGTTTATTTTTTAGTAATTCTCAGCGATAGTAGTTTCGTACAGTTAAATGGTATCTGCCTTCCAAAGAGTTCATATATCTTTCTTATAACACCTCTGAAAGCTAAAATTTGTTATCAGCTTTTACAGGTAGAGATCATTTATATCTTTTGCCCAAAATGAATTCATCAACTAGTAGGAATACATTTGAGCCATATAAACTTCATGAATTCGAATTCATTGTTTTCCATTATATGCATTTTTTATTATACATGCTACTTCAGTATTAGTATAACCATTTAATAAAATTATTTTCCATTTTAAATATTTTCTTTGGGTTACATTCACAGTACTAACTATTAATAAAACTTTGTAATTCTCAAGGAAAAAAAAAGAGTAGATTTCAGGTTCCTTATAAATTATCAACTTAGAGAAGAGACAACTATTGGGTTGTCGGAAAAGTCATGACATATTTTGTCTATGTTTTTCAAAGGTCATTTTTTTATATAAAGAACAAAGATCAATCAGTGATATATTGCCTGTTTTGTTTGATAAACTTTTGCCACCTTTCAGTGAGCTTCATAATTCCTCATTCATAGAAGGGCCTGTCTTTATCAGCGAAAAACTGAACAAGGTGCTGATTTACAGCCTCATCTAACTTGAACGTTATACCACGCAAGGAGTTTTGAAGAGAGCGAAACAAGTGGAAATCTGATGGTGCAAGGTCAGGCGAGTATGGTGGGTGTGGCAACACATCCCATCCAAGCTCCAGTAATTTTTGACAGGTGATCAAACTTGTGTGTGGTCTCGCATTGTTGTGATGGAACACAACTCGATTACAATTAAAAAGCTCTGGACGTTTCTGGATGATAGATTTGTTCAAACTGCCTAATTGCCAACAGTACACATTCAAATTGATTGTTTGGTTCCTTGGTGTAGGAGCTTGAAAAACAGGACACCTTTAAAATCCCATCACACTGAGAGCATAGCCTTCCTCTGATGAATGTCTGCTTTCGATGTCGTTTGAGGCGAATCATCAACGTCGGGACCAAGACCGTTTGTACACCACATTGTTGTCAACAATCCACTTCTCATCGCCAGTTATCAGTCGCTTCAAAAAAGGATCGTTTTCCTCACATTTAATGAGCATATTGCAGATGTTTATACGCACTGTCAAATGAACTTCTTTGAGTTCATGTGGAACCCAAATATCCCAGCTTATGTATCCCAGCTTCTTCAGGTGGTCATGAACACTTGAATGATCGATGTTCAATGCTTCTGCAATCTCTCGTGTAACGTGGGTTTGACTCGATCAATGCCTTTATTTTTGTCGTCATCAACCTCAGTGGGCCTCCCTGACTGTGGAGCATCGTTGAGATCAAAATCACCAGCACAGAATTTCGTGAACCATTGCCTTGGCACTGACGTTCTTATACAGCATTGTTACCGTAAACTTTTCACAAGCTTGACGTGCGTTCTTCCCTTTTTGGAAGTAAAACAGTAAAATATGGCAAAAATGCACAGTTTGGTCTTCCATCTTCAACTTGTTGTAAAATCTCCAAAACTCAGCCTAATCGCTCATTTTTTCTTTAGTGAAGCTTAGAACTGTCAGCTATCAAATAACATAGCAATAACATAGATGCGAATGACTCTAGCACTTCCATAAATGAACTACTGCCATCTGTCGCAAACATGCATGACTTTTCCGACAACCCAATAATGTGTTCCTGAAAAGTTGTGTATCAAAACGGTGATAAACAGGGCTGACTTTAATAAATCAGTGTTCTCAATTTTGTCTGTAAATACACTAAATGATGCCTGTGTCATCTGGGTAGTAATATTCCTACATACTTATGCTCCCACTGGTTCATTTTGCATTTCCGTATTTTAATTGTGTGCCAAGTGTTTAGCTGTAGAGCTGTTTACATCACACTTATAATTATACAATTTAATTTTATATAAACCAGTGGCATATAGTTCAAGTAGAATTGCTTTTTCTATAAAAATTAGTTGAATGCTTCAGAAAGATGTAATGAATAGAGCCACTAAAAATACTGTCAAATTAGGAGTGGAAGAAAAGTCCACAAGAGATGGGGAGAAAAGGGATATCTTAAATTCAAGAAGACTTTGCGCTCAGTTTGACATGCGTCTCTCTTAGGTCTAGTTTGTCTTTCATTGGAAACTTGAAATATAGGTGAAGCATTAGGGATGCGGTTTTTGTAGGAAATACAAAGAGAACTTCAGTCGGTGAGTGCTATGTCAAAACTCGAAGTTGCTGACTTCTCAAAAACCAGTGTTTGTGCTATGTCAAAAGCACTAGTCCCAACTGTATGGCATAAGGTCTCTGTTCCACTTACATGTTAAATCAAGTCTCTGAATTTTACTTATTATTTCAGATATGAAAATTTTGTTGCTGATAATTGATTAAACTCTTGTTTAAGAATCCACATAATTATCTGAAGGAACACTTTGTCTAAGTTATTCTTCAGGCTGTGTAAGGTTAATTTTTCTAAATGACCGCCGACAAGAAAAGTGAATTAAATAGAAAGTAAAGTCAAAGATGTTAGTATGTTTTAAAATCATGCCTTAATTAGCATTTCATTCTGCTTTGAATATTAGGATGTTGCTGTAGATAGGCTATATGTTTTGCTTTTGACAAATAAAATATTTTAACTTAAAACAGATAAACTGAAAAAGATTTTCTGAAGATGTTTATTAAATAGATTTTAAATAATACTGGCAGTCTTTGTTCTTGATTTGCAAGAACAAGACTTTTGTCCTAGAAAGAAGCAACAAAAACTAAAGCCTTGGGAAATTAGTCCTACCCTGCAGAGGCCCCTCCCGACAAAGCCGTGCTATTCTAGACTGCATTGTGTTGTCTGTCTGGGGAACTCACTGGAGTCCTTTGCCTTTGAGGTAGAGAAGTTCAGCTTCTCTTCAGCTTCTCCACCTTTAGTAAGGTTATTTTACACTTAGCTTCCCATGAACTTACTCTCTGTGTTAAAAGTGCTCTTTGAAATGTTGCTTGATCTCTTCTTCAGTAGATTTTGATTTTTTCAGTGGTAAGTACACCAGTTAGGGCACTTTTCCCATTTATGTCTTTAAATTCCAGGTCACGGGCACCACAGATGGCATATATGCACAAAAGGAGTACTGGAGCTATGTTAAATGTATAGGTATAAGATGATAATTAGCAAGTAAAAGCTTTTTTAAGTGGTGGAAAATCATTGCTAATGCCTCATCTGTCCGAATTTCAGAGCAAACTTAATTATTTTCACATTGTGCCAGCCCTCTGACATCTGTAAATTGGTTTTTTTGTTTGTTTGTTTGTTTTTTGTAGAGGGCACTGTCACTGGCCCTCACATGTGGGATCCGATCCGGGGCCCTCTGGCGTCCCAAGCCAGCTGTTAACCAACGCGCCACTCGGCCGGCCCTGTAAATTGATTTTTATAGATTGTAGATTAACGGATTAATGATTTTGATGAAGTAGTTCCTGTGAATCTCATTTATTTTTGAGATCTAGTTTAAAGCAGTGAAGACATCTACTCCTAATACTCTAATATTTTAAGGTAATCGAATGACAATATATTGTCAAACTGGAATCAAAAAGTTTAAAAAAATAAGATTAAACTGAGCTTTCAGAAATTATTATTATACTAGTAATTGATCTATATATATATACAATATATAAAGTATATATATATACTTTTGTTGGTCATAGGTATAAAACTTTCTACTAAAAGTAATCAATGCTTGTGATTATACTGCCCTTGAGAATCTTCAAAACTCCTCCCCCTCACCAAACTAGATAACCTTTATTTTACCCTCTCTGCCTTGAGAGTCACTGTTGAATAAGCTTTGGTTGCTCATGGAGTTTCATTGATATTCCTCAGGTAAATTGAGGAGAAAGCATTTCATGTTGTCATCTCTATTGTTAAGCCTGTAAAATCTTAGACAAGGGAATGCCTCATATTCATTTTTGTGTCCTTAGCACCTGGAGCAGTGTCTGACCTATAGTAGGTGTAGAGTAAGCATTTAGTGAAGTGAGTTTTATGAACTGAGCTCAGGTGTGATGCAAGTGTCACAGTCATAGCATCTGGAGATGCTTCTGGACGGCAGAACCACCTTCTGCACACCACACAGCCTGGGCTTCTTACTCTCATACCCCAGTCCTCACATCTGTAGGTGTCCAACTGGTAGGTTTCTCTTAGGAGCTTCCCACATCTTCTGAAACAAGGTAAAGAATATATAAATGGTCCCTTTTCTGCTCTTATTTTCATGTATATTGCAAAATTAAGAGTTGAGCTCATGTCTTCGATTTTATTATTTTCCATGCTATTAAGTTATAGGTGCTTACCAGAATCTTAACAAGTACTTTGACTTTTTGTTTTCTCTTCCTAGGGATAGGGGATCGGATGCATCGTGGAAGAATGATCAGGAACCACCAATGGATGTAAATATAAGTCTTTTTACACAATATTTTAGAAAGTAAGGCAGGACTTAATCTTATAAATTCATCATTCTTGACCATGAGGAGGCCTCTCATGCTGCTTATACTACCTGCTGCGAGCCCATGCACTCTCCCCCTCTCCTAGATGACCCTTTTATACCTTTCAGTAAGAATTTTTGATTGATCATTTAAAATATTTTCAGCCACGTTTTACTAATTATCACCTTATCATTTTACTTATAATTTTCTATTTTTTAACCAGTTTTTGAAACTTGGTAAAGGCAGAATTGTCATTATATTTCAAAATTTTATTCTTCAGTTTAGTAATTTTACTGTGTGAAGACATGAAGACATTTATTAATGGTGTTTTTAATAAGCAGCCTTGCTTTTGGAGGTAGAAAATCATTTGAATCTACCTACCTTTCAATTTTTTACAATATAATCACCGTCTCCAAAAGAGAGTTCTTGATTTTCTCTTTTGAATCTATGTCAGCAGGACTAGTTTTATGTCTGAGTCTTTCTTGAGATGTGGAATAGAGTCAGGAATAGCCTGTAGGATTATTTGATTTAATTTTCCATGAAGATATTTAAGCATATTTTCTTCCTTTTAAGTTATTAAAATATAAAAATTACAGCAATGAGTATATACATTCTTGAAAATAGTATGAGTTTATACAATATGAAAGAAAACATGTAATTACTATAAATGAGCATTTTTATACGTGCTCAGTAGTTCTTACAAAGCTTCCCAGTAATATCAAGTCTTGGTATTTGTAGATGTAACTTTGTTCATTTTAGATGTTCTCAGTGTTGAAGATTCATAGTCTGTGTTACTTTCTAATTTTGCTGAGGTAAGAATTAGGAAATTCATGCTCACTTAGAGGGTCCCTTAACCAGTGAGTGATCTTAGTTTAGTATCCAGATCACCATGGGAACAGTATTTTCTGGTTTACATCATGTAGACATGTGATTTCCATTAAGGCCTTGAAGATTCACTTTATGTTCTTAGTTATGTATAGGGTATTTTATTACTGAAATTACATGCTTTTAAAGTATTCGAGACTTCACAAAGACTTTGAAAGATATTTCTTGTGAAATGCAAAATATTGTGTTGTTTCAGACCTAAGCATTGATGTTGATGATCATGGTAATACTGTTTATGAAATTGGTTTGATTAGGTTAATTATAAAATTAAATTGAGCATACTTCATGTAGTTAGTTTTTTTCTAAGTTATCTGTCCTTTATTTCTACAATATGGAAAACTGAAAGTCTTAAGTTTATTTGATTTTGATGACATTTTGTAGTTTAGAATCATTGCCTAGTGTTAATCATACATTAGAATTGGGAATTTGTGGGGTTTAAACATTTTTGAAAAACCATGCTGTGAAAATGGAGATGTTGGATTTATTTAAAGGAGCTAAAAATTACTTATAGGGAATGCATCATAGTCATGTTCATTGCTAACATGAGTGCTTAATTTGTAGTTGACTAAATGTATTTAATGAATTCCAGTTTATATTAATTTGAATATAAGGAAAATGAACTTTTTTTCTATTTTAGTAGGTGATGGCAAAATATTGCTAAGATACTCTCTCTAAAATAAGCTATTGCCAATTAAAATCCTTTCTCCTTTCTCCCTGTCTTTAGATGATACCCAATTGTTTAAAATGGCACAGTAAGGTTCTTGATTCTCTAATTCATTGTCTCTGATTTTTCTATATAAAAAGCTTTCACTTTTACCTTGCAGAGAACCATTTTCAGTTTTTGAATATACTGTGCCTCTGCACATGTTTCCACTTCTTGGAAATTTCCTTTCCCTTATTTTTACTGCTGACTCATCATTAGAGATTTATCTCAGGTCACCTGTACTAAGTCTTCCAAACTGTTTTTTTTTCTCTCTCTTTCAGCCCCATACTCCCAAAACACTGAATCACAGCACTTGTCACTGGTCTGTTTATCTGTGTTTTTCATTTGACTGAACAGTTTCAGAGACAGGAATGTTTTCCATCTGGTTTCAATACGTGCTACTGTCTGGTAGACACTGATTCAACAGAACTTAAAAATCTTAGCACATTAAGATCAATAATTAAAACTCATGTATTTGAAGGTACTAAAATTAGTTGATGTTTTCAAATTGATTATAGATTCTGAGGTGAATGGCCTTGTTTTTCATGAAGATTTGATCTAGACTGTATGTCAGCAACACTGTACTGAAAATCCCACACAGAGCCTTTCATATACGTTTTATTGCTTCCTTTAAAATGTGCACATATGCATACACAGTGAGCCTGTTTTCATATATTTTTTATGCAACATATCTGTTTTCTGATATTAATAGAATAATAACATGCCTGAATTCTAAGAAATCATAGCAGTCATAATCTATATAGCTTATGAGTCTTGTTTTTTTGGTTTGCTGTAACAGTGAATTTCAAGTTTAGTTACATCTGACTTTCACTCTTGCAATTTAAAATTTCCCTCTTGGAATTTGGATCATGCATGTATCTATCTGCTTGTCAAAACCTTTTCCTGCAGTCCTATCTAGATAGCATTGCCAGTGGTTTTTCTCTACCCTTATTTTGCCTTATTTATTTATAGCCCTTACTATATCTGACATTATATTAATAAATAATACCTGTAAAGTGTTTAGAATAGTGCCTGGCATATAATGAATAGGTGCAATTTTTGCATGAATGAAAGATATAACATTTTCATCTGTTTTTATATTAGGTCTGATATTTTGTTATTTGCATATTCCTCACTAATCCTTCCTTTAGCATTTTTGGCAGGTGGCACTATGATGAATCTTGACAGACTTCTCACTAGTAAATAGTCATATCTGAAGGTTATTAAAGATTGACATTTGAAAGTTATCTATCTGTAACTTTCTAGGAATTAAAAAAAAACAATGCCTTGAGTACTCATCTGATTACTGGACTTTGTCGATTAAGAGTCTTGAAGCATTTATCAAAAAATACTTTATTTTTCTGTCATGTAATTAATTCTAATATTACTGGAAAATGTTAAGTGTAAAAGTATCTTTTGGGGTCAGTGTTAAAAGCCTTATTTTTCTCAAGTCCAAGTATGCACCATTGAATTAGTAAATTCATGTGACATAAATCTATATATTTTCTATGTCAGGCCTTAGATTTCAGCGATGATGAAAAGGAAAAAGAAGCCAAACAGAGAAAAAAGTCTCAGATTCAAGGCCGGAAAAAATTCAAATCTGAATTTAATGAATCAGGTAAGTAAATGGAATATATAGTATTTTTATTTTCACTTACAGTTACTTAAATTCTTCAATAATAAAACTGAAGGAAACATCTGGCATTTCTTTTTACCTCCTGTCATCTACCTAGCATCTTCCACAGCATGAGATGTGGTGGGAGAGGGTAACAAGGATAAAATTCAATGATAGTTTTTCAAGCTTAACGATATAAAAACAGCTTTTAGGGGTAAAAGGCCAACTAAGCCTTGTTATAGTCATTTGTGCTTATGAGCACTTTTTCTTAAGAAACTTATTTTCTTTCCTGTTTAGAATTAAATTATATGGTACTTAATACCTAAATCAAGGTATTTTATTTTTCAACATGCATTCCCTTTTTTTTTTTTAATTTTTATTGTGAAATACACATTTTTTAGAATTAGTTTCAGCTGTACAACACAGTGCAGTAGTTATACTTTTTACCCCTCAAGGTGAGAACCTCATTCCCCCAATCTTCTGCCCCACTTCCCCCACCAATATCATACATATCTGTTACAATCCCCTTGACTCCACTCCCACACTATACTCCATGTCCCATGACTATATATATCTATATATATTTACTTATAGTTGACATACAATATTATACAACATCAGCTTCAGGTGTACAGTGTAGTGATCAGTGATCAAGCCTCTACCCCATCCATGATGCGGTCTCCCTAACAAGACATGTGACCATCTGACACCCTACAAAATATTTACAACATTATTAATTATATTCCTCGAACTGTCTTTCATACCCCTGTGGCAATATTGTAGTTACCTATTTATACTGTCTAATCCCTCCCCCTTCTCCCTCATCCCCACCCCCTCCCAACTAGCAACCATCAGTTGTTCCTCTATATCTCTGAGACCACTTCTGTTTACTTTGCTTGTTCATTCAGTTTTTTAGATTCCACAAATAAGTGAGGTCATATGGTATTTGTCTTTCTCCGACTGACTTATTTCACTTAATATAATGTCCTCTAGGTCCATCCATATCGTTGCAAATGGTAAAATTTCATTCTTCTTTATAGCTGAGTAATACTTCATTGTATAAATGTACCACAGTTTCTTAATCCAGGCGTCTACTGATGGGCATTTCGGTTGTTTCCAAGTCTTGGCTATTGTAAATAGCGCTGCAATAAACATAGGGGTGCCTATATTTTTTCGAATTAGTGTCTTGGGTTTCTCTGGATAGATATCCAGGAGTGGAATTGCTGGGTCATAACGGTAGATCCATTTCCAGTTTTTTGAGATACCTCCATACTGATTCCCATAGTGGCTGCACCAATCTGCAGTCCCACCAGCAGTACACCAGGGTTCCCTTTTCCCCACAACCTCGCCAGCACTTGTTTGTTGATTTATTGATGATAGCCATTCTGACCGGAGTGAGGTGGTAACATGCATTCCCTTTTATTATATCTTTCATGTTTTATTTTTCCTTTTTAAAAATTAAACTTTTTATATATTCACACGCAGTTCTAAGAAATAATAGATCTTGTATGCTCACTACCTTGTTTCCTATAATATAGTAACATCTTGCAGAACTATGCAGTAAAATACCACAACCAGTACATTGACATTGATACAATGAAGGTATAAGATCAGTTCCATCACAGAAAAAGATCCCTGGTGTGTTGCTTTTTTATAGCCATTCACGTTTTCCTCCCTACCTCCTCCTCCTCAACTCCTGGCAACCAGTAATCTATTCTGCATTTCTGTAGTATTTTTTTGTCCTGTCAAGATTGCATATATTCCTATAAATGGAGTCATACAATGTTACCATTAGGGATTGATTGGCACTTTGGCACTGAGCATGGAGATTCATCCCGGCTGTTGTAGGTGTCAAGTTTGTTTCTTTTCCTTACAGAGTGGTGTTCTTTTATGTGCATATATATAGATTGTTTAACCTTTCATGCATTGAGGGGCACCTGGGTTGTTAACAGTTTTTGGTTATAGGCATAAAGTCGTTTTATGCATTTGTGGACCGGTTTTTGTAGAACACAAATTTTCATTGCCCTGGGATAAATGTCCAAGAATGCAATCGTTGGACTATGTGATGTTTGTACATTTAGTTTGTCAAGAAACTGCTGTACTGTTTTTCAGTATGACTGTACTGCTTTACATTCCATCACTGATGTATGACTGACTCAATTTCTCTGCATTCTCACCAGAATCTAGTGTTACCACTTTTTTACTTTAGCCATTCTCATAGTGTGTAGTGATATCTAACTGTGATTTCAACTAGCATTTTCCTAATGACTAATGTTATTGGACATCTTACCATGTGCTCATTTGTGATTTGTGTATCCTCTTCAGTCACGTATTCATGTGTTTTGCCCAATGTTAGTTAATTGTACTTCTGTTTTTTTAACTCTTGAATTATGAGTTTGTACATAATTTCTTCCAGTCTTTATCCTGTGTTTTTATCCTCTAAAAATGGTCATTTGCAGAACAAATGTTTTTAACTTTGATAAAGCCCACTTTATTAGTTTTCCTTATATGGAATCTGAGAATTTCTTATCTATATGTCCATCTCAAAGATTTTCTTTTTTTTTTTTTTTCTCTAAAAGTTTGCAAAATTATTTTAGCTATTCTAGTCCTTTGTCTTTCCATATGAATTTTGGAGTAATCTTCTCTATATTGACAAAATGTCTTGCTGGGATTTTTATAAGAATTGCATTAAACCTGTATATTCGTTTGGAGAGAATTGACATCTTTACTATATTATTGAATTTCCAGAAATTTCTATTTGTTTCTTCTTTGTATCTTTTTTTTGGCTTAGGCTTTCTATTTTTATTTGTTTTAGTGTGTTCATAATTTCTTGTTGAAGCATTTTTATGATGACTGTTTTAACCCTGTGTCAGGCACAACTGATCTCACAGATTCATTGCACACAAATTTTCAAATATCTAACAGTTAACTTAAGTATCATGACTCATCGCTTCTGTATCTTCCCCCTCTACTGTAACCTATCACCAGTCGTGTTTGTGAGTTAGTACAGTAGATGCATTTCATAGCAGCATCTTTGTGTGCATTGAATCTGTGAGATCAGTTGCACCCTATGGGGGGTTAAAATATTTCTCAGGTAGTTCTTACGTCTTTGACATCTTGCTATTGGCCTCAATTTTCCGTTTTCATTAATTTTGAAATCTTGGTATGATGGGTGATTTTCAATTGAAACCTAGCAATAATGTTATGTTATGAGACTCTAGATCTTATTTAAATCTTCTGTTTTGGCAATTTTGTTTTTAAAACTTCTCTGGTAGGGAAAGGAAGGAGGGTGTCACCTTGTTACTGTTAGTACCAGGTAAAGATAGAAGTCCAGGTTTTCTTCTCAGCCTCTATTACACCTGAGGCCAGCCAGGGGTGCCTTGTTCCTGCTAAACAAGCGTAGGCCTCCTCTTCTACCTGAGAGGGTAGAATGCCTCCTTGTTGCTCCCCTGACTCTAGTAGGGGAGGGCCTCCTACCACTGGTCCCTGACTCCACCCATAGCAGGAGGTGGAGGAACTGTTACTGTCAGTGGGGGTGGAAGGCCAGGCTCCCCAAGTGACCTGCAGTGTCACTGTGGGGAGGCCTGGTGACTGGCTCCCTGTTTAACCTGACACCACCCTGGTCTGAGGGGTGGAAGTCTAGGCTCCACTCCGCCTTTGCCGTGTGGGCAGGAGTGGTGGCCAGTTTTCTCGGTGGTGGGCAGGGGGAGTCCAGAAACCTTGTCCGAAAGGTTTCTGTCGGGCTGGGCTTTCCCTTTCCTGATCCTCAGGCCTTTTGGAGTCTTTAAAATTGAGTATTTTAAGTCTTATGCTTTTTAATTACTGTACGATATACTGGAAGTTAAAGAAAAGGTGTTCTTGACATTTTAAACAGTATTTCTTGATGTAGTAAGATTAATTTTGTTTTTTGTGCTTTTTTTTTTTTTTACTCCACTCAAAGGTGAAGATTTTGCTGAAGTGCATCAGAATTGGAATGCTCACAGCTGTGCTTCAGAGCATTCCAAAGGCTATCGCAACAGAGAAGCCACACGAGGCTTTTCCCTGGGGAGACATCCTCGACCTGTCCATGGCAGGCCCCCGCCGCCGCGGTTTTATAACCCGGAGCACGCGGCCTCTCTGGAGACTTCAGGATTCCCACCTCAGAGACAAGAGGGGCTCGTCATGCCACAGTATCCCTTTCCTCCTCCGGTGTTTGACATGCGTCATTTTTCACTCCCTCCTCCCCCGCCTCCT
>NW_017732888.1:60336-68217 GCF_001890085.2 Hipposideros armiger
TCTGGAGATAGCAATTCTTCTCATTTCGGATCTTACTATTAGGTGAACGTATGCCTTTTCAGAGAAATGTGGACTTTTTATATTATATGGGAAGGGTTTTTTTGTTTTTTTTTTTAATCGACTATGGAGCTAGATTTCTAAAATATTGTACAATAATAGTAAATACTTCCTTTTGTTGTAAGTTGATATAAGTAACCTTTGTGAAATTGTATCCATATGAAAATTTAAATTTGCAGAGGGAAAATCTAATTATGAAATATTTAAAACTTTGAGTCCATGCTTTTCCCATCCCCGTCCAATTAAACAATATATTTAGGTTTATTATTAGACCTGGAACAACTTTCATCATGGATTAAAATATGCAGAACATACTGATTATCTTCTCAGTATATCTGAAAATAAGATGTTGAAGTTCTATTGAGAGTCTTTAAAATAAACTATTTTTATAAACATACTTTGGAAATTGATTTTGATTGTAAATGCAACTTCCTAGTCAATTTAAATGAAGTAAATTTTTTTTTAGAACAAGTAAAGGATACAGAGAAGGAAAGGAAAGCTTTACATATTGGTGGAAGCTATAACTAATTACAGTTCATATTTATTCATTATGCATAGGCAAGCTTTTCATTATATATGCAGATTTCCATTATTTGGTCACTACTCAGTATTTAACCACTTAAAGGGGCACAAGATTATTCACAATGAAATGTTATTTATTCACAATAAAATGTATTTCATCCCACACTAGGAAACTTGTGTTTCCCAGGTTCTCACATGCCTGGCACAGATTAGGTGTTTGATAAATATTTAAAAAGGGACTGACCAAATTTAGAGTTTTTAATTAAATGACGGGTGAGTATGATTTTACATTATGAAACATAAATGTAAGGGGAGTTACGGAATTTTAGAAATAGGGAAGGCCTTAAAAGTAGTCAAACTGGTCCTCGTTTAGTGACCTAACTAAGCCACTCGATAAGATGGCAAGGAGTTAAGCCTGGTTTTTTCTTTATTCTCTTGTCAGCACTTTGCTAACTTGGTGCTTCCCAATCTTTGGTTCCTTGACACTCTTAGAAAATAATACTTGTATGCACATCAGGGTATTCTACAGACCACTCACCACAAGCCCTCGGGCTCGTTGCACCCAGGCCTCGTCACCTCCCCACAGACTGAGGAATCTGCAGGGTCCCTGAGCATACGTTGAGGAGCTCTTGTTTTGTTATACACTGACTTGTAGCATGTGTTGTCCTTTATTATTCTGTCTTGAAATCTTTTTGCAGCTTCTCTTTAGGAGTTACCTTCATAGGTTATGGCACAGTCTTTTTATGGTTGATAGAATATTGTCAGAGTTAAATGCGATTATATCTAGAAGCACTAAAAAACAGTTTTCTACAAGAATGGGAAGAATAAGATGTTATCTATTAATAGTAAATCAAGTTATAATCAATCACCATGGCATTTAAAAAATCTCTCAACCTCTGTACCATGTCAAGCATTCGTATCTGATAGTAGATACGTACTTAATATCTGAAGAAACAGCTGAGCAATACCATTTGATATCTGCTTTCAGTTAAGTTGTTGCCTTAAACACTTGGATTCAGTTTGCCTTGCTCCTCCTCATACGTACTTCAGGGGTTTTGAAACTTCAGGGTTCCCGGAAATCACCTATAATTATCACCTAAGTATTGGATAGCTTATTCAAAATGCACATTCTTGGACTTGATCCCAGATTCAAATCCGGTAGGTGTGAGTTGAGACCTACGAAACTATTTTTAACAGGTAACCCCCGGCCCTGGGTGGTTAATTTCAGGATTTATTCTTTGTATAGATTTCAGGGTAGGGATACTACCCCAACTTCTTGGCCATTAACCCTGAAACTGCACGGAGTACTGTTTGGAGTAGTGGTGATGAGGTGGGGTTGACGGAAGAAGAGAAAGAAAACCATGGCTACTTAAACTGTAGCATCTTGTTCTTCCTTCAGAGCTGTATTTGATCAACTCCATCTGTTTCTGGAGTTTAAGAAGAGGACCTATTGTCTCTTTTATTTAGAAGAGAAATACAATTTTCACCATCACCACCTTAATCTTGAGTGCTTCTTTTAAAATTGTGTACCTCTAGATCTTCAAACTGCTAGTTGGTATAAAGAAAAATAGTGTTCTACTCAACACAATTTCTCACCTCAAATAGAGAATTCTATATTTTAGCCTTTTCCTACAATAAAATAGATTGACAATCACATGATTGAATGTGGATAATGCCTTTGCACATCTGCAGTTCTAAATGTGTAAAATTAAAATTATCACCTAAGCTAATACATGTGTTTTACTGAGATGAATAACTGCCTCCTCTTCCTTTCTTTTACAGAAAAGATAGGTCCATGGTAACTGAACGACTCGTCCACTTGTTAGAAATAGATACTGAAAGAACTGGATTGAGACTGTCTAGTGGAAACCTGGAATAGAATGTGCAATTTCAGAGTTGACCAAAGAACATTTTTTAAAAGGCATGTAGTTCAGCTACAGAGGTAGACACCAAAATGTATCCATTTCCTGCGTAGCTACATTATTAATTATCTAGACTACCTAGACATGGGAGATGGCAGGGGTCCTGCGTGCAGAGGTCTCCCTTATTTGGGGGGAAAGAGGAGTATAGAATGCTTTCTCATCCCCACACACATTAAGATTTGTTACTCCCTGCCTCTACCTTACTACTTTATTTCCTTTTTCTTTTGTTGCTTAGTGTTGGTGAACACTAAGGACATTTAAAAAATTCAGGACATTTGATAAATAAGAAAAGAGTAGACTCTGAGCTCTGGTCTACTATAATTTTAAACTAATAAGTATTTTAAATCCTCAGGTGTTAAAAACTTTAGTGTATTTTTTAAAGACAAGGTTTAACAATCATGATTGATAGAATGTCAGGCATAATGTGTCATTTATGTATATTTCAGCAATAATGTTGCCATTTGCCTTCAATTTTATAAATTTACATCAACATTTTTAAGCCAATATGATTAACTGGTTTCAATGCTTTCTACTAGTTCCTTTACACAGCGTCCCATCATTGAGTTCTTTTCTGTTTCAGAAAAAAGGCAATCCTTCCCCCTCTTCGGAAGACACAAGTCAGGGAATGTAAACAGAGGAAGAGCAATAATTCCCCGGGTCTACTTACCCGCTCCCAGTCGGTTTGGCTAAGTACCTGAGGTAGGCTTGAGAAAATATTTTACTTAGGACAATGTCTTCACATGCTCAGAATATGCGGAATTTTTTAAAATAGTGGTGTATTTCAATAATTAAGTGCTAGAGAAGATAAATTGGTATGTTGTTAAATACTAGATTCTTTTGAAAAAAAAACTAGATTTGAATTTGTATGTTCACAAAATATGCATTCATGAAATCATTGTTCTGACATTGCATATTTGATACCAACGGTAATACAAGTACACTGTGAGGTATAACTTAAAAATAGATACTTTTAGTAGGATACAAGCTGGAAATTTTTTTTTTTACTACCCATTGTCACCCCAATAAATTTTAATTAAAAAAAAAGACAAAGTCTGCTTTAACAATGTTTTAGTAATTTCTTATTGAACATAAGAATGCTTTTCACATCTTCACAAATGGGGTTTGAAATACTTTATTACTCCTAAAGTTTTATTTATTTATTTATTTATTATTATTATGTTTCAAGTGTACAACACAATGCAATAGTTATCCTTTTCACTCCTCACAAAATAACCCCCCTCTCCCATCCACTGCCCTCCCACCCTCGATATCATACTTACCTATTACAATTCCATTGACTCCATTCCCACACTCTACTCCACGTCCCATGAATATATGTATATATAATTATTGTTGACGTACAATATTATTCAACCTCAGCTTCAGAAATACAGTGCGGTGGACAGGCCTCTACACCGACTATGAAGTGGTCTTCCTAACAAGACATGAGTCTATCTGGCCCCCTAAAAAATATTTACAACATTATTGATTATATTCCCCAGACTGTCTTTTTCTACCCCTGAGGCTATATTGTAGTTACCAATTTGTATTGTCTCCTCCCTTCCCCTTCTCCTTCATCCCCACCCCCTCCCAACTAGCAACCCTCAATTTTTCCTCTGTGTTTCTGAGACTATTTCTGTTTACATTTCTCATTTATTCAGTTCTTTAGATTCCACATACAAGTGAGATCATATGATATTTGTCTTTCTCTGACTGACTTATTTCACTTAGCATAATGTTCTCTAGGTCCATTCATATTTTGCAAATGGTACAATTTCCTTCTTCTTTATAGCTGAGTAATATTCCATTGTGTAAATGTACCATAGTTTCTTAATCCAGTTGTCTACCGATGGGCATTTCAGTTGTTTCCAAGTCTTGGCTATTGTGAATAGCACTGCAATGAACATAGGGGTGCATATGTTTTTTTCGAATTAATATTTTGGGTTTTTCTGGCTAAATACCTAAGAGTCGAATTGCTGGGTCATAAGGTAGTTCCATTTCCAGTTTTTTGAGATATCTCCATACTGATTTCCATAGTGGCTGCACCAATCTGCAGTCCCACCAACAGTGCACCAGGGCTCCCTTTTCCCCACAACCTCGCCAGCATTTGTCGTTTGTTGATTTATTGATGATAGCCTTTCTGACCAGAGTGAAGTGGTATCTCATTGTGGTTTTCATTTGCATCTCTCTAATGATTAGTGATGTTGAGTATTTTTTCATATGCCTGTAGGCCATCTGTATGTCCTCTTTAGAGAAATGTCTTTTCATATCCTCTGCCCATTTTTTAATTGGGTTGTTTGTTTTTTTGGTGTTGAGTTGCATGAGTGTTTTATAAATTTTGGATATTAACCCCTTATCAGATATCTCATTGACAAATATCTTCTCCCATTCGGCAGGCCTTTTTGTTTTATTGATGATTTCCTTTGTTGTGAAACAACTTTTAAGTTTGATGTAGTCCCATATGTTCATTTTTTCTTTTACTTCAAGCTGGAAAATTTTTAAAAATAGTTATTCATGAGAATTCATTGCCAGGTCATGTTGCAGCTATGCTCTGATTTAATGGATTCAACATTAATTATGATTTAATGCATTTTGGGTAAAAAAAAAATCCCATATATTTGTTTCCTTTTCTGCAGATAAATTGCCAATATTCTAAAAGCCTTTCTCTATTTGTCCTATGACCTGGTCTGATTCTAGCTTTGTGTAGTGATTATGTTCCAGAAAACCAAGGAAACAATTACTATAGTGTGCCTGAAATTAAAGTTGAGAAATACCTGTTTAATACCATCCATCAGACCAAAGCACTTGTTTTGAGCTGCTGGCAGCAATGAAATTCCATCTCATTTTTGACTCTGTGTACTCTGTACCTAAATTGTTATCGTTGATGGATTAGACATGTGCAGTTAGTGTCTTGGAAACGAGGTCCAAATTTGTGTATCACATGGTAAAATAAAATAGCCAGTGAATAAAAATATGAAAATTGTCTCCTGCACATTCAGTAAAGTATTTTTACATATTATTTATATATATATGTGTGTGTGTATGTATATATACACATACACACACTTATAATGTGTACATATACATGTAGCTATATGAAGACTAGTGCAAAAAGCCTGATTGTTTTGCACATTTTAGTTCGTTAGTGCCTTTCATTTCTACTCATAAGTTTGGTGAAATGCGAATAAATATTACATTGGCTTATTTTGGTGTTGGTTGCAATACACCAACCTCTAAACAGAACAAACTGACCTTAAGTGGTAAGGACTTTTTATTCATATTGAAGCCAGATGGGCTAAAAATTGTCTCTAACAACGGATCTGACCCAAATAATAACATACAACAAATATAAAGGAGAAAAATCTATTAGCGTGACGTTCCTATTAAAATGGGATAAATAGATGATGGTGGTGTATAGTGGATGGTGGAGGTGAACTTGTAAACGGTTCTCAGTATCAGTCCCACTACAGTGGGCAAAACATGTTCTTGCATCTCTTTAAGCCTTTCATTATGTGCTCCCATGACATACAAGAGTGCTGAGAAAACTTGCTGTCTCCTCCATCCCACCACTCTTGCAAATATCTATTGGACCACGTGTCATGCATTGTAGTCTTAGATATGATTTAAGACTGCCAGTCTTCTTTATGCAAGCTGTCTTAGCAGCTGGCTGAATGATTCAAAGCAAACGATTAATCTTCTTTAACGTTAGTTTGACTTTTGACCAAGTATAATTGCTAGTATATTTATTGGTAACAACACACGTTCAAATGAATTCTGTTTAGCAAGATTATAGGCAGAGAAATGTTTAAGGGCAGAAGAAAATAACTATAGGCATTAACTTTATTGATACATTCAAATATTGTTAGTTTGAAGCATATGAAATTTCTACAAAATGGCAATTTTATATGGTTCAATCTCATATTAAGAACTATAGAATATATTCCCATATTTTTTTTTTTTCCTAGAACATCTCCCTGTACCATTACTCTCAAGGACACAGTTTGGGAAATACTGTCATAGTGATAGCTGGCAGAAATTCATGGCAGTGTACGTTTGTGAGCGAGCTCTCTAATCTTGGTAAAAAGACAATCTATTAGAAGATCATGGAAACTGGAAGTATTATTAAAATATGTTGTATTAGGTTAGGAAACCACTGTTCTTTAGTGTAGACTCTGTGGTTCTTTTTGTTCCCTGTTGTAAAAGCCATTAAAAACCTACAGTATATACATTTTTTTTAGAAGAAAGGGTCTATGGCTTTCATCTTCTTTTAAAAGTAATATCTGAAGAGAGGGAAAGAGATGAGTTGGAGACAGTCTCTCTCAAGGTTTCCTTCCTCAGGATCAGGTATAACAATAAATGTTTCTCAAATTTGGTAATACACTAATCCTTTAAAATTTTTTTGTTATGGACACCCAGGAACTTATCCTTAAACAGCAGTTTGGGAAACATTGAGTTAAGAAACTAAATTTCATTCTATGAAAATTCTTTTCAATTTCTTATGCAGTTTTTATACCTGTAAGAATATATCTGTGGACTTCAATTTAGAGAAATGTTGTCCTAAAGAATGTTGGATTTCAAATGGCTACATAGGAAAAACTTCCGAATGATTTTAGCCAGGAATAGAGGAAGGATTTCATGGCTTTAGACATCTAGAAAAATATCTAACGTGTATGTTTCTGCCCAGTGGGGATCTTCTTTATAATTTAGACGATGAACAGGAATTCATTCTTAAACTAAGAGAAAGGGGCACCATCGTCAGCTTAACAAATGGAGGTGTTTTGTCTCTGCTTCACAGAGCTCATTCCAGGCATATTGTGGTGAAGGGTCAAATTTGCGTCAGTTCCCAAAGTCTAAGGACGCTCTCTAAACACTAAAAATGCCCACACACAAGAACATCAGAAAATGGAAGGACCCAAATAGAACATAAAATGATCCAGGCAAGTTTTGGGAGGAGAAATAGAGACCAGGCCAGAATGCGGTCCTTCTTTTTGTCATCACCAGCTGAAACGTCTCTCCATTTCCTTAGGGTGGAGGATGTGGAAAATCGTATGTAACTATCTGTTATAGTTGCATAATTTGTTTTTGTTATAGAAAGGCAAAGTGGATTGCTCTTATAAAATGGACTAAATCATGCTAGTTAATACTTCTTTAGTTTTCATAAATTTTTTTTTTAAATATTTTTATTGGGGGGATGGGAACAATGCTGGAGAATTGGGAGAAGGGGAACAGACAAGTTGCTATCCTTTTGTTCTTCAGTCTAGTTGTGGAGGACGTTGCTTCACTGGCCCAAGTTGGCACCATCACTGCGCTCTTCCCGGGCGAAGCAGATCAGTCGCCGGCTTCTGGAAGGCCGCTCACTGTGGCTGCTGGCTACATACGG
>NW_017732888.1:68268-76388 GCF_001890085.2 Hipposideros armiger
TCACGCTGGCTGCTGGCTACACATGGTAGCCCATGGCAACCCACTGCCACAGGGGCTGCAGCTTACGCCGTTGCCGGTGACTCATGGCAACCCAGCTCCAGGTTGAGCTGCTGTTCAGCATCTCAGCTGTGGAGAGCAGCGTCACCGGCCCTCATATGTGGGATCCGAACCGGGGCCCTCTGGCGTCCCAAGCCAGTTCTCAACCATCACGCCACTCGGCCGGCCCCTGATAATTCTTTTTACTTAATAACTTGATAGTATTTCTCAGGGTATTAACAGTCTATTTTGGCACACATTTCCAGGTCAGTTGTGCCTCAGAAGTGGGTCAGAGAGATCAATAGAAAATGGATTCAATGCTAATGTGAAATGATAGCATTTTAGAACATCAAAATTAGTCATCTTTTCTCTCAAGATAATAAAATTTGCTTAAAAATTTAGAATTTAGATATCAAAATATGGCTATCATTCTTTATTAAGATTGATAAAGCTACTATAGGGTTTTTTGGGTCGATCTCTATATTGGTTATCAAAAAAGCTGGTATCCATTCTACTGTATCCATAAAGATATCTTTTAGAGAGCTAACCTTATAGATAGCAAAGAATACTGTATGTTATATGTGTATATATAATAAGGTTTCCAGGGAATTTAAAACTAAAGAATAAGAAGAAAACACTTAGTATTCTAGGAGATATTTACATTCCCCTCCAGGTTTTCTCTGTTGTGTAAGAGAGCTTCAGGGTGAGGAAGCCATTTGAGGTCATGCACTAGGTTTACTTGTAAATATGAAAAAAGTAATAAAAGCACAACGCTGTAAATCTTTTGTAGCAACTGACAGGGAAGTGCATATCATTTGCTGTTAATATTTCTTTTGATTAATCACCTTAGTGAAATTGAGGTTAGAGAGCCATTGAACTTGCATCTACTCATTTATTCAATAAAAACATATTTTGTGCTTTTTATCAATCATGAATTTGATGCTGAAGATACAAGCCTTAGAGTGCAATAGTAGGAAATATGCTCACAAGCGCACCAAGTGCTAGCATACAAGGACCTGTCTGCACAGAGTGTAGTGGGGACGTGGAGGTGAGAGAGGTTAATTCTACCTTAGGAGGCATGGAGGGGGGAAGAAGATAGGGAAGAATTCACCAAGCACATGACCCTGGTGCTGGTTCTTCAAAAATAGGGGGTAAGCCTGATAAAAGCTGTGGAACTGTGAAACAGCTCGGCATGTTTCGAACCAAACGGGTAGATGGGTGTGAATGTAGAGGGTGTGGGAATGTAGAATGGAGGAAACTCATTCCAGAAGCTAGAAAGGAGCCGAAGGCCAAATGACAGGTGGCTTTGGGGGCCTACGTGGGGAACCCTCACCCCATGGCTTCACACTGGGTTAGTGATACTGTTAGTTTTATATTTTGGAAATATCACCATCTGGGAGAATGAGTTGAAGGGAGAAAATGGAAGAAGGCAAATTAGAAAATTACTGATGAAAACAACACAGGAGAGTAATGATGAAAATTTACTCGTGGTTGAAATGATTTTAGATGACATAAATTTCAGGAACACGAATCGACAGGACTTGCAATGTTATTGAGTAGGATAAAGAAGGGAAGGCACCTAGAATGGCTCAGGTTTAGTGTCTGAGTAACTAGGTAAGGTGTCAGCCCCTGAAAATGGATATATTCTGTGTGGTTTCTATCTTTTAATCCTAACAACAATTTTGTGAAGTAGTGAATACTATTGTTATAGTTTTATAAAGGAAGATGGTGAAGCCTTGTAGCAGTTAAGGGCTATCTAATTTCTTAGAGCTAGAAATGATGAAGTCATACTGAATACAGTTGTTTGATTCTAGGACATGAGCTTGGAACTACCATTCTAGGCTGCCTCACACAGCAATGATAAACTGCAAGATTGTCAAAAGTTGGAATTAGGACTAGAAAAAGTAGTGTTACAACAAACTAAGAAAATACAACTATTACATTTACATTTAAGGAGACATTAGTGATGAGAAATTTTGCTAGAAATTTACCAGCACTTGATATAAGAACACACACACACACACACACACACACACACACACACACACACACACATACTTGAAAATAATTAAATAATTCAAGGTTAATTCAATGATATTTCTATTTTTCCACTTAGAATTTTTACTTCCATAATAACAGTACTTGTTATAGCAGTTACACAATGAAGCTACAATATTCCCAAGAGTTTCACTTTACTCCATCAGTTAATACTTCACAGCATTACTGTACCTATTAAAGTATTCCATTGAAAATGTGGTTTGCTTTTTAAATTAGTTGTACGTCAGTTGTTTTAAAAATCAATGCCAAGTAATTAGTAAGAAATTATAAATTGTTTTTAAAATTAATATACACTTCGGGTTGTCAACATTATTCACTCTTAATATCAATCAAAACTTAATACCAATCAAAAACTGATGGTATATCTGATGCTGTATTTTGCCAATTTTAGGAATTTGTTTTGAATATTTTTAGCAACAACTTAGACTTCTAAGATCTGTTTAATGCATCTGTTGCATCTTTATTAGTTTATTATAGTAGAAGCAATTTTGTTTCAAGAGGCAATTTGGTATCATACTGATGATACTAATTTACATGATAATTTGGTAAACATTTACATGTAGGCTTTTGTTTTACCTTGAAAATTATGCATAAAAATAGATCTCCACAATTCAAGTAAGCAGAGAAGAATTATGTAAAGTAGCTGCAAAATTTTGTTGCATACATACGCATAAACAATGTACAACTTGTACTATTTTAAATTAACAATATCATCCTATTAGTAACACTCTTTGGTCATTAGTCATAGTGAAGGAGTTTGACTTTCTTTTCCTTTTTGTAGCATTTGCCTGCTTAGTCTTTAAATCAATATGGAACTCATAGGATGTGGTCAGTCAATTCACAAAGAAATATATATGACCAATAAAACCTTGGAAAAAGAAATCTCAGCATTTAAGTAAATGTAAAGAAATGCAAATAAAATTAAGTAGAAGAATACTATTTTCAGCTTACCAAATTGGCAAAAAATGGATAAAAAAGGACGTGATTATTAAGTATGGCCAAGGCTACAAAAAAAATCCATTTTTTTTATACTACAGATTAATATCAAATATTATAGAAGGTAATTTAGTAAAATGGACAAAGAGTCTTTTACTAGCCTTTGATCCTAGTGATTCTACTTTTTCAAATTTAATATGATATTATAAAGAAATCTGCTTGAACATTATATTCATATAGTTAAAATAACTGTAATGCTAATATTAGGGAAACAAAAGGATATAATGAACAATTTTATGCCAAAAATTTTTTTTTAAAGTAGATGAAATAGACAAATTTTCAGGAAAATAAATATAAAAATGGACAGAAAAATAAAATATCAGAGTAGTTTTTTAGCTACTTAAATAGAATCCATATTAAAAAAGAAAAGAATCTACAGAGAACACTTCAGGCCCAGATAGCTTTACTAGGGAATTCTAAATATTTTTGGGAAAAAAATATAATTTTTCTTAAATTTTACCAGGAAATAGAAAAAGAAGCAGCAGCACGACCTAATTCTATAAGGCCAATATAAACTTGATGTCAAAATCTAAAAGGGACATTACAAGAAAGGAAAATTATAGGCAGATCTCATATGTATCTTATATCTAAGATATAAAAATACTACTTACAAAGTGAATTAGCAACATGAATTCAGCAAATATTAGAAAAAAGGATATTATAACACTGCCAAATAGGGTTTATTCTAGAACAGTTCAATATGTGAAAATCAGTATCGTTCATCACGTAAACAGAATCTCCTGAACTTGTCAGCTTGGTACAACCATTCCTATCTAAGCCTGGGAATGTATTTTCCAGGACCGCTTGTTCTGTATGGTTCTGGATCAAAGGGGGGCCCCCTTGATCATAAGATTGTACAAGTGGAAGTGAGGGAGGCGTCAGTACTCCTGGAAGCCCCTGATCTCAGACACCGGGAGAGCCACAGAGGAAGGCCCCAGCTTCCAGCTCCATCCAGTCCCTGGTGCTGCTGAACACCAAGTGTCTTATTGCAGTTTCCTCAGAGGTGGCGACTTTCACAGGCCTCTCCACAAATCCTCTCTTCATGGTCCCACTTTTGTGACCAGGCAGACGCAGCTTGGCCTTGCCTGCATGCTCCTCCCTACCCACCCACTGTCAAGTTAGTGACTTGTGAGATTCCTTACCTCTCCTCTTCCTGTCTCATCTTTTCCAACTCGTCCCACATTTGTATATGTCCCAGTTCCTATAGTAAACTTCTTGTTCACATAATAATTTTAATGGTTCTATTTCCCTGACTGAACCTTGACTGGTAAGAGTTTTTGATAATGGAAGTGCATTAGAATAAACGCAATAGAATTTTAAAGATAGGAATCTGGAGTTGTTTTTCTATCTGACTAGATTTAAAACGATCCTTGACTCCATTGTTATGGTAAATAAAACACAAATAGTCCATGGCACAGTGGTCCATGAAACAGCTAGTCTCTACAGAAGACAAAATTTTAAGTGATCACGTAGTTGCTACCATAAAACACTATCGTGGGAATAAAGTATAAGGATTTCACATTGGGTCACCAAAGGATTTTAAGTGTACTGGAGAGTTTGGAGAAAGATGAGCTCAGGGCTTTAAATTCCCATCTCCCAACGTGGGTAAGACCCAGATAACTTCTGTATTATCCAGAAATAAACAAAAACAACTCCCTCCACATAATGATCTCCTGTAGTTGCTGGGTTAAAATTTCTGAAAACCAAACCTAAGTTTGATCTTGTAGTTGGCTGAACTTACAAATGCAACACGAATGAATCTCAAAAACATAATGGAGAACAAAAGTGCCAGACCCAAAGCGCGCGTGCGCGCGGGTGTGTGTGTGTGTGTGTGTGTGTGTGTGTGTGTGTGTGTGTGTGTGTGTAGTCTTAATTCCATTTATGAAAAGATAAAAGAGGAAAAGTAAATACCAGCTAACTTAATCTTTAATTTTTAGGGATACAACAAGCTTTGATAGCACAAGTGAAAAACCAGCAGGAAAGGAATTACCATAAATGTCAATACCATTAGGGAGAAGGTGATACCAATTGGGAGACGCAAGAGGGGGGCTTCTACAGTGTCGGCCATGCTCTATTTCTTAACCTGGATAGGTTTATATGGGTGATCACTTTGTGATAATTTATTGAGCTGTGCATTCATGTTCTACACAATTTCATATATATATATATATATATAATTTTTCAAAATCAAAAGGACTAAAACAAGCAATCCTGAAATGGCTTCCCATCTCATTCAGAATGAGTGAAAATGTTCTTAAATGGCTGCAAGTTCCTCGACCTGGCCCCCTATTAACTGTTTGATTTCTCAGTTCGTCTTCTCTCTTTCACTCTGTTCCTGTATCAACACATGCAGAGTTGAATGTGATTGGAGGAAACCATACCACCATGCTGTTTAATATCACTTAAAATTCATGACTACTAAACCTAAAATGGACCTTTAAAACTGCCTGGAAATGCAGTATATTTCTCTAGTCCATTCACTGGTCACTCACCTTGGTGACAATTTCATACCCTTCTTCTACCTTTCAGTCCTCCATTTTCCCAAACCCCAATTTCACTGTCCTCATTCCTGAGTATCAGTTTTGCTCGCCTCTTTGTACAAAGAAAATGAAAACGATTCTATTTGGCGGACTTAGAGATGTGTCACCCACACCCCTCTTTAAGGAAAGAGCCATTAACCCGAGGCTGCCGGGAGGGAGAGCTGTCAACAGGTATCCTCCTGCAGTTAGCTCCTCCCAAGTCCACCTCCCCTAGCAAGAGCCCAAGAGGACACACACTTCCAGAGGACCCCTAAGTCCAGTGTCTGTTTATGAGGATGTGTGTGGTGGTGGCAGAAAGGCACAGAGGGACAAATCCAGAGCTCTCTGGGGTTGGTTAAGGCTTGGTCAGGCCTTCACTCTGGTTTGATTTTTTTCTTCCATGGAATCCTGTTTCCTTCTTCTCCTCCATAGGTGTTGATCCCTAATAAATATTCAGCATTCCAAAGTCCATCTCAGTTTTGCTGCCAGAGAGCCCAACCTGTGACACCTCAGAAAGCATTCAGACGCCCATGTCCATGTCCATCTATCAACCTGCTTTTGTCCTAATATCCTATGACTGTCTTCTTTAGCTAACGCTTCTATTTAAGGCCTATCACTGTATTTGTGTACCATATTTGCTATGTCAAAGACATCACTCTAGCATTTTCCCCCTCTTCCCTCTTGCATCACCAATCTTTCCTTACTGGAAAAATTGCTATTACCTCTCCAATCATATAATTTAGAAAAACAACAACATTCTTTTGGCCCACTTGACCAGCTACTGCCATATTTCTCTCCTCTTTTTAAAATAAAACAACAACAAATAACTTTAAAATGATCTATATCCCCAGTTTCTAATTCTCCCATTTCTCTTTAGTTTATTCTAGTCAGGCTTTTGCCCCCACTGATCAGTGAAAACTGCTCTTGTCAAAGTTATCAAGGACGTACAGTGCACACGACGATGGTCTAATCTCAGCCTACATCACACTTAACTTCTTTTCATGATTAGTAATTTTCTACTCTGTCATACTTTATCCCACTTAGCTTCTAGGATGTCAAGCTCTTATTTATCCTACCTCACTGATGACACTTTCTCAGATGGGCCACTGATTGCACAATTCCAAGAGCCAGACAAAAATACAAATGGTGTCTCCCGGAGTTGTGCAGGGACATGGCTCTGCTTCTGTCTCCTTTTCTGGTTGGTTCCCTTTCTTTGACCCTTAATGGAGGAGTCTCCCAATAGTGCATTTCTGTTTTCAAAGTTTACTCATCTCTTTCCCAGACTTTGCACAGACTCAGAAATCTACAGACTACCTTTACTTAGATGACTAATAAATATCCTCATGTGTCCCAAACAGAGTTTTAAACTTTCCCCAAGTTTGCTCCCCTGGAAGTTTCTGTTCTTTCGGTTGATGACAACTCCATCCTTCTTGTTGCTCAAGCCTCAGATCCTGATTCAAAACTAACTAATTAACTAAATAACTAGCTAACTAAGAATTGCATATTACTTTTACTTTGTGCTCAGAGAGGAGGAGGGAATAGTGGTGGTTAAAGGAAAGAACTAACCTACTTGTCAGTTTTCTAGGGATAGCTCTCTAAATTGGAATATTTTAAATGGGTTGACAATGACCAAAGAAACTGACCCTTTGCTTTCCCCTCTCAACTGATAGTCATTCCTTCCTCCGTTGACTCTGATATTTATCAATTTTATAATATTTAACATGAAATCAGTCTTTCAGCCTTATATCTCCTTATATCTAGAAGAATATATTCAATACTTGTCACTTAGAATAAAAAACGACAAAGGGTAGGTATGCAATAGTCGGTTACATCCAGAAATCTACAAAAAATTTTTTTTCTGCAGGATACACTTAGATAAGGAGTTTCCTAAGAAGCCTTTGAAAAGTAATTTCTGGGGTTTAACTTATGTGAAAAGAAACAGTTTCTAATTATTGTAGAAGGTAAAAAAATTTAAGGAGATCTATCAGCTGTAAGCCTTTAATCTGTTTTCTAAATAAAAATAAACCCCTAGGGACTGTGGTTCCTGATTCCTGGGACCACCCCAAATTATAAAGTGGCTGGAGCTTATCAATTGTAGGTTCAAAAGAAATCCATACTAGAGTTTAACTTGATGAAAACCAAAATAGAAAACACAAAATGAAAACTAAAATTCATCTTAAAATCTGTAGAAATACACTGAAACACATATGCGTCTCTTTTGTTTGACCTTAGATTTCCAGAGTTGTGAGAAGATAGACAAAATTCATCTACCATGAAAATTACTTTTACAGTTAAAATGGTGGGATTTGCAAACATTACCATGGCTGGTGATGGGTAACAGCAAATCTGCCAGTGGAGCCAGGCATTCTTTGGTATATTACAGTTTCCATGGAAACCCTATCTGCAACCCACAGATTTCATGAACTATACATTCTGGCTAAATAAATAATGAAAAGCTGTCTTCTTTCTTATTTATTTATTTTTAAAGATTTTTATTGGGGAATTGGGGGA
>NW_017732888.1:77288-90923 GCF_001890085.2 Hipposideros armiger
AATACAGTTCCTCATGTTGTGGTGACCCCCAACCATAAAATTATTTTCGTTGCTACTCTATAACTGTAATTTTGCTACTGTTATGAATCATAATGTTTTTGTTTTCCGATGGTCTTAGGCGACCCCTGTGAAAGGGTCATTCGACCCCCAAAGAGGTCGCGACCTGCAGGTTGAGAACCGCTGTCCTAGAGCAAGTTTTGGCGTGTTTTTCTGGCTCTGAAGTAGGTGGTATTTCAGCGTCCCCTTGTTACTACCAGTGTTCTTTCTGTATGTCCTTAAACGTTACTTTCTTTATTCACTAACTCATAGAAAAATACTTTAAGTAAATATTAGCCTTACAATAAGAGGATTTTTTTCTTCCTAGACAAATTGAAGGTGAATATAAAAGAGTTTTAATGAATTCAGAGAGAATACTTACAACTTTTTCTTCCTTCCCCAAAGAGTAACATTGTAGGCCAACGTTTCTGTATAGTCTAGCCAGGTAGTATCAATTTTTTAACTGAGAAATTATTTTAAACATTTCATTTTGAGGTTATTTATGGTATAAATTATGAATGTTATATTGTGATAGGAAATATAAAGGTTGGAGATCATGGAGGGAGAAGAAAGAACTATTACTCAATTGTATATGGAAGATGTAATTTTCTCTAGTTGTAGTCTTTCAGCCCCAGCAAGATTAAGTTCCTACTTGGACAAAAAGAAGGTGGAATGAAAGCATCAAAACCTTGAATAGTTGGAGTTGTTTTAATGAAAAGCCTATTTCTGCTCCAAACAGAAATATCCTGGGATGAGAGTTCTATATAATTTATTGGCAACTTATAGAAAGATTTGGGGAGAGAAAGGAGGGAAATGGGGACCTCTGTCTTCCTGAGCCTAATTTCATTAAGGAACTATAACCAAAGAACAAAGACAGTAAGTCCTTTTCTTGTGAGAATCTAACCTGAATAGGGAGAGACAGGGCTGGCTGAATGGCTCAGTTGGTTAAGAGCTCACTCAAGAGTGTGAGCTCTGAGCAACAGCGGTTCGATGCCCGGCCTGAGCTGAGCTGCCACTGAGCTGCCGACAGGTGGCAGGATGGCTCAGCTAAAAAAGAAAAAAAAAGGGAGGGTCTCCACAGATGAACACATATGACCTCTCAGCACCAGCTTCTTTAGGATAAATGTGTTTTCCTCTGGTACATAGTACCCACAGTAAATATTTATTGAGTGAATGAATGAATGGATAAATGAATGATAGAATAAATCAAAGAGTATATTTTTGCTTGTTGCTTTAATTGAATACATCTTAAGAACAATATCTCATTGGACATTAAAATCCCCATATTTTTCTTTTTATTATAATGTGAAGAATAATGAAGGAGAATATCAATGAAAAGCCTCATTTATTGTCTTAATAGTAAGGATTTGTTGGCTTATCAAATAATTTGAAAGGGGGAAGTTTTGACTAAATGGAATGTAGGTTAGTGTCAATCTTTAGCCTTAAAGTATGACAGATGTTCTCATATTGAACTCAATGCTCAACATTTGAATATTATTTTGTTAGGAATGGTGGGGCATTTTAATAATTGAGAGCAGGGAATAAGAGATGCTCTTCAAGTGCTAATCGATTATGTTAAGAGATTTCAAAACAAAAGACATGGGTAAGCTACTGACAAGTGGGTTTGGTTGAATGGCTATTGGAAAATAAGAAATGTGCTATTATCTAGGACCTTCATCCATTTCCTCTACTCCTCCCGTGCCCTTGCCTCTTATTCTTTCGCAATCCTCCCCTGCCTATAATATTTACACTGAAAATGATGGAATACAATGAGTAAGATCTCAAAGGTCAAGGCTCAGTGACTTCAGGTACTTCTCAGAAAGCCCAAAGAGGTTATTCCCTTACTAAACTACTAATGTATGCAAATTATGATGTATGCTGGAGGGAAAAAAAATCCTAATCACACTCAAGCAAGCTATAAGCTTTGATGTATACATAACAGTGCACTGCTACATAGGCATAGGACGTTGAAAATAGTATCTATTTCTGGTATTTCAGTTCCTATTTATCAGGCATTATCAAAGGGGGCAATATTGTCTCCAAGGAGATAAAACTTGGTTCTTATAAAGTGAAAATTTCTTACTCTTTTAATGTACAAAGCATAGACACCCATACAGTAATTACATATACAGTATACCTGAGGTATTAAAATGTCATGATGGGGAAGATTAGGAAAAAAATATCTAGAAAAGCTTCTTAGAGGGGCAAAAGTGAAAAAAAAGGGAAAGATACACTATTGTATATTGTGCTTTTCGTTTACTAAAGGCTTTTATCCTCTCCTAGGTTCTGGCTAATGGAACAAATGGTAGAGCGCTAATAGCCCCATGGGAACCAATTTTTAAAATAGTTGCGCCAATGCAGGGCTTTCAGATAAAAGCTTATGTGTAGCATATTCCAAGGTCTGGGACTGAAGTGAGATCACTCTTTTCTGAATTGAACTCAGTTCACTCTTGCAAGATGGTCTAAACTTGAAAGAGAACAAGAGAAAAAGCCTTGTCCTGGAGAGAAGATGGCATTGGGGAGCATAGTGTTCCTGGACGCAGTGTAGGAGCGGGCAAAGGAACTTGTTGTACCTGAGGACAGACGGGCCCTTAGAAGTGGGAGCAGAGGGTCCTGCTTTCGGGGCTCAGTGGTCCCTACTACTAGCAAAATGGCCCAAAGAGTATCAAGATTAGCTACTTTTCCTAAGAAAGGCTGGTATAGAGAAATCCTGATGTGTGCCTTTCTTTGAAAATAGGGGAGAAGGATGGAGAATTCTCTCTAACATGTAGTACTAAACACAAAAAGGAATTTTGTGTACTAATTTTGCCTAATTTACTGATGAATAGATCTTTATTTTGGAGTTACATTTATAAATATTCACCTCACATGGAGTGTTGAAAATATCCTTTTTTTAATATTGTTTTCTAAATTTTTCAGGAAACATAGATTTACTTTAAGTTTTTCTAAATTAATTTTTAATTGAAATAAAAATTTCCAATTCAAAACTGAAATCATATGTATTGGTTGATACTACATTGAGATGAGGAACAAATAGGCAGAAGAAAGAAAAAAGCAAACAAAGGAATGAAAAGGAGGAAAAAATGAATATTTACGCTTCATGCTTTTTCAGTAACTCTTTTTAGCTTTAGTTTTCATTACTATACAACATGGAAACTCTGGACAAGTGCTGCCCAGCTGAACTTGCTGCTGATGGAAAGGATCTGTGTTGGCACTTCCTAATATGGTAGACACAAGCTGGCTACATGGGGTATGGCCAGTGGGACTGGGGAATTTCATTTAACTTTATTTAATTTCAATTTCAATTTATATAGCTGCTTGGGGCTAGCGCCTACCATATTGACCAATGCAATAGGGTCTGAGGAGGTTTGTATATTTCACTTTAATTTGCACAATCAAGCTACTTAGTTGGGAATGGCATAAGAAGAACATTGGCAACTCATTGTGTGTTTTCTTCATTTGATTGATTTAGGCTCTCAGGCTCATACCAGGTCTTCTATTGGACAACTGTCAATAGCAGCACCCTGTTTCACAGTCCAAATAGAGAGGCTTGCCACAAGTGTAGTTAATGAAAGAGCATTGATTCATTGTGCATTTCTTCAGTAAAAATCTGAAATCCTGTAAATGGTTAAGCTTGATACTACAGAATATTATTGGGTTGTCGGAAAAGTCATGATGCATTTTTGCAACGAAAAACAGAAAAAATACATCATGACTTTTCCGACAGCCTAATATTATTGATATTATGTTTAAATGAAGTTTAGAACAAAATGTTAACAGATAAACATTTCAAGGTATAATTGGCAAGTTATAATTTTTCTTATTCACAATTGTTACTTAACTTCAGCTTAATTCTCAACAGGAACTGCATCAAAGATGCATTCAGTGACCAAATCTAGCAACCAACTATTGAACATTGGAAAATATGCATGTTTTCCACATCTGCTAAAGGATTTAAGATAAATACAAACCAGACGTGTACATGTATTTTATTTATAAAATGAAATAGACTTGCTTCGTCAAACACAGCTACATTTTTAGCTTTTATTCCCAGCTTCATTGAGATATAATTGACATTAACATTGTGTTAAGTTTAAGGTGTACAACATGTTGACTTGATACCTTTATATATTGCAAAATGATTATTACTGTATCAGTAGCTAATACCTTCATTTTGACATAATTACTATTTCTTTTTTGTTGTGAGAATATTTATGATTTACTCTCTTAGCAAAATTCAAGTATAAATTACAGTATTATTAGATATAATCACCATGCTGTACATTAGCTCCCTAGAATTTGCTAATCTTATAATTGGAAGTTTGTACCTTTTAACCAGTATCTCCCCATTTCCTCCACTCCTGAACCCCGGGTAACCACCACTTTATTACAGCCTGTTTCTCTGAGTTCAGCTTTTTTAGATTCCAGATGTAAGTGATATCATACAGTATTTGCTTTTCCCTGTCTGACTTCTTTTGCTTAGCGTAATGTCCTCAAGATTCTACAAGTTATCTCAACAGGATTTCCTTTTTTTCTCATAGTTGAATACTATTCCATTATATAAACAACGCAGGTTTGAGCTGCATGGGTCCACTTATACAGTTCAATTGACCCATACAGTTCAAACCAGTGCTATTCAAGGGTGAGCTCCATGGTGGGAATTGGTGTTTACAGAGGTCTAACTGTATTTATTCTTGGATTTTCACAGTAGGTGCTTCTAACCCCCATGTTGCCCAAGGGTCAGCTGTATACACCACACCTTCTTTATCCATTTATCTATTGATGGACACTTACGGAGTTTTCATCTCCTGGCTATTTTGAATAATGCAACAATAAGCAAGAGAGTGTAGATATCTCTACGAGATTCTGACTACAATTCCTTTGGATATACACCCAGAAGTGGGATTGCTGGGTCCTAAGTTCTATTTATAATTTTTTGAGGAACCTCCATACTGTTTCCCACAGTGGCTACACAAATTTACATTCCCACCAACAGTGAGTAAGTGTTCCCTTCACACCTTTGCCACCACTTATCTCTAAAAGCAAGTATATTCTATTTTACTTAACTCTGGAAAGAATTAAGTAGGTATTTTGTAGGGATGAAATTTTGCTTCTAATAAGATGAAAATGCTGTCTGGCATGTTTATTGTCTTAATAAATTGTCACTTCCAACAGAAAATTACAGCAATTATAAAAGACTATCTTCTAAAGTCTAACTATAGTAGGAGAGAGAATAGTCACATTAATTGGTCAAATATTAAATAGCTAACTATTTTTAAAGAATCATAGATAATAGGTTCAAAAGGATAAGTTTCAGCTTTTGATTATTTCCCTTGTTTTCCTCCAATTTTCACTTTATGATATAATTACAGGTAACATTTATTATTAAGTATTTAAAATTATATTCCAAGCACCATGTGAAGTACTAATTTTATAGATGTTGTCTCCCTTAATGCTTGATCACCACCATGCTATTATATAATAGCTATCATTTTCTGGATTATACCATGGAGTAAACCGCCCCTCACAGTGATTAATTTACCAAGACAGCAAATTGCAGAGCTGAGATTTGCATCAGGCCCTGCCTCTGTCCAGAGCCTCTTAAGACTGTTAAGAATATGTAACAGCACAAGTGAGAACAACAATTGGGACTCTGTAAACTTTTGATTATAAAGGAGGGGCCTGCTGATGTCTTGGTGTAACACATGAGAGTATAATTTTTGATAAAATCAAGGATGAAGAAAGATTTGTATTGCACCTAATAATTAAAATTTCAAGTGCCTATTTTCTTTTTTTTTTTTCCAGACTTAAAATGTCTTAATGTATGATAAGGCACTGAACCAATTACTGAATTGTGGCTATAGCTGAGTTGGATTTATCTTATGCACAGATAATAGCTTTCTTAGTTATTTATGCTAAATCTGCAGGAATTTCACAAGATGTACGTGATCATTACTAAGGTCAGAAAGACCACTCTACCGGCATTCTCATGCAACCACTCGCTCTGATAGGATTCAGAAATTGAAGCTTATCATTGCCATCACACTGTAAATTATTTCTTGGTGATCATTTATTACGACTTTGGTTAATACATTAATGAGTTTAGCGGTTGCGATGGGTCTTCCTAAATATAAATGTCTATCCATTCTTGCCACTTTAATAAAGATAAGTAATTTCACACATAAAGATATCAACATCTTTGTGTGCCCATGTTTTATTATATTCAGGTATAACTAGGAAGAAAAAAAAAATCACATGTTTGAAATAAAGCAGTAAACAGTCCAAGGAGAGGAAATGGTAAATAATAAGAACCACCAACAAAAGCTTGGGGAGAATGACACCAACTTTTATTTAGGTTTTTCATTAACTTAAAGCCTTTTTCTATAAGATGATACACTTGATTGCTGAATGTTTAAGCTGATTTGATTTAGTAAAGGTTTAACTTTGAAAAGTGGAGGTCTGCTTATCTTCCTTGAGACCAAATATTCCAGTAACATAAATAGGCTCTGCGCTTCTCTTGGGGCTAGGACCAATGTGCTTTTATCAGCTAATGGGTAGTGCACCGTGTTGTCCTAAAAGTTTCCCAAATTATAAATTATTCTTAAGCAAAATATCTTGAAAGCTAGTAATCAAAGTCTCAAGAAAGCTATACTTCAGGCCCTCTGTGTTACTTTGCTTAGGCTTCCATAACCAAATACCAGACTGAGTGGCTTAAACGAAAACATTTATTTTCTGGGGGCTGGAAGTCTAAGATCAGAATGCTAGTAAATTTCGTTTCTGAAGATACCTCTCTACCTGGCGTGTACACAGTTGCCTTCTCACTGTGTCCTCACATGGCCTTTCCTCTGTGCACATGCGATAAAAGAGTAAGATCACTGGTGTCTGTCTCTTTCTCTTCTTATTAGGACACCAGTCCTATTAGATTAGGGTCCCACACTTATGGCCTCATTTAACCTTTATTATCTCCTTAAAGGTCCTATCTCCAAATACAGTCACATTGGGTGTTAGGGTTTCAACATATGAATTTTGGGGGACACAGTTCAGTCCATAACATCCTTCATCTACCTGATGACTCTGTGCTGCCAATTTATTTTGACGTGGCTGTTCCCAGGTATATAGTCTCAGCAGCTTGTGGACCCGCCTTCTCCTAGAGCCTTCTCTCTCCTTATCTCTTATCTCATAAAAAGTCTCTCTCTCTCTCTCTCTCTCAAACCTAAAATTTGACCCACATAGGAGCACTTCACTTCCCTCTCTGTCTCTTTCCTTTCCACAATACCCAGTAAAAGGATTTTCTCCACATAATTTCTTTTGACTTTCCCCTTCCTCTTTCTGATTCTAGCTAAACTTTAAGATAGATAGCAGTTAATTCTCTACAATGTAAAAATGTCTGCAAATTAGTTCTTCAAAATTGGTTGTTGGTATCCTAGTGGGAAAAAAAATAATTTTAAAACTGTTCCCTCAAGTATGTCAGTATGGCTATTGTCTTGCTGCATAATCCTATTTTAGAATAATAAATTTAAGTCTTCTTAGGTAATATGTAATATTTTTATGTGATTCATTTTATATGACTAAAAAAATAATCACAAGAAAAAATTAAAACATTTTGTATGTGTACAAGATAAAGTAGAACTTGCAATGCAAGTCATCCTATTTTACTGTAAGAAGAAATGTTTTTCATTTAGGTTCTTGACTTTCCTATATTAGGTAAGTGAGAGTGCTTTTCTGCGTGCACTGATGCAGGGAGTAGTTAAATCAAAAAGTGCAATTTGAATGAGATACAGAAACACTCTTATGCAAAAGTGCTGATTTTCTTCTTATATAATCATCTTTGATTGCCAGTAAGGCTTAGAGATGATTAAAGGAAAAAGGGAGATAAGGATTGTTAGAACACTTACATACCTTGTTAGCAAATTGTTGAAACTCACTAAAAAGCACTGGGTCTAAGTGCTCAGATGAGTCCAGAAAATGGAAATCATTTCTTTCCTCCGGAGTTCTTATTAGGTGTCCAAAAGCCACCAGTATTTCTGAAATTTTTATTTGGACATCGATTTTCACATTTTGTGAGCTCCCTGTGCTACGGGACCTTCTAGTTATTGGAATTCTTTCCCCTTTAACAGAGAAGGTATTCCTTAAGATAAGTTACCTTATCTTTTCTAATTCCAATTAATGAACCAGGAGCATAAGAAGAAGGCTTACATTTCCCTTTATTTATTCCATAAATACTTATTGAGTACTTAAATTCTGGAAACACACAATGACACCTCAAACTATCCTCTTAAGGAGCTCACTGTCTAACAGGGATGACAGAGAAAGAAAGAAACGATTTCCATTCAGTGAGATGAGTGCCTGAGTAGAAATAATTATGGGGCACAAGGAGATCATAAAGGGGAGAGCAGGGAAAAAGCGCCACAGAGGAGGTGACACTTGTGCTGTGTTTTGAAGGATGAGTAGGAGTTTTCCAAGCTGAAAGAGTGGGAGGAGCATGCAAAGTAAGCTACAACATGTGCTAAGACAGGGAGGAGTGAAAAAGCATGACTAAAAAATTTGCATCTTTATTTTAGTTATATTCTGCTTAACTCTAGGCAAAATCACAATACTAACATCTTGACTAAATCTTGCCAATTAATCTTTAAAAAAAATTGCAACCAGTAGCATAGACATTTTTACACATTGGTCTTTAACGGTGAGATTCATCCTTAAAATCAAAATGAAGTTCAGTTTCATCTAAATATTTTACAATCTGTCTTCCTTTTACTTCTATATAAACAAAGATAAACTGCAGTTAAATGACAGGAATGCATCAAGAAGGTATGCCTTTATTATGGCAGTCACTTTAATCTGCCCATAAAGAGACCATTTCCGGGAAATGTATTCTAGTCTGATGTAGCAGGGCCGTTCCTTTAGGTCACAGCTTGACAGCTGTGGGAGGACATTCCTGCTCTCTCCTTCCCACTTGCCTTCCAGCATCCGTCTAAGGAAGAGGCGCTGCTGCTCTGATATTTAAATCCAAGATATTCCACTTCTTTCACCAGGAGTGGCAGAGCTTTAAGTTAAAAATACATGTTAGTTCAGAAAGTGCCCTTTCCTTTTTATAGTTGATGAGGCTGGGTTAGAGAATTCACAGACACACTCAGCCCATCTCTTCCTAATTCTTTCATCTACTAGCCTTATGGGATGGTTCGTTCCTCCCAAGCTACAGATGTGAGTGGGGCCTGGGGCAGTGTGGGAAAAGGTCATGCTTGGCTGAAGCTACAAAACCTCTGCCAGAAATCTGTCTTTGTGGTCACTGGTCACTGACTCCACGGTGACTAACGTGGTACTTTGTTTCCCATTGAGCTACATTTCCTTTTATAGAGCTTCCTTGGGAAACTTGTGGAAGGAAGGGGCAGGGAGGGATGATTGACAGGTTTGAGGCATTTTTCTATTTTTAGATATAATACCACCAAACGCTGTCAAATATGTTCTCTCAATTCGTAGCTTTTGGGCACAGCCTCAGCAAGCTGGAAAGTGAACTAATGCAATAAGCGCTTGGGAACCAAAATTGTGTAGAGACAGGTCAGAGCAACAATGGGTCAGCAGGTACTGGGCCATGCTTGAGGTAACCAAGAGAAGAAATTCATTCTGAGGCTAGGAAAAATATATCTGGTACTTGCTGAGGTTTTGGGAAATACAAACTCATATACTGTTGTGGTTATGTTGCTTCATGTAATCCTCTAAGTGAATAATTAACTATGAAGAATTGGATACACAAGCTTAGTCACCTAGAAATTTCAGTCTGAGAAATGTATCCTTCAAATGTACTTTCACAAGCAGTTAAATATTTATGTATGAAGACCTTACCGTAAAAATTGGAAGCAACCCAGCTGACCATAATAGAGAAATGGTTAAGATGGCATAATAGTTTATGGTATGTTGTATAATGGGATAGCAAACATACCATGAAAAGAATGATATTTATGTGGCCATATTTATTATGCAGAAATATGGATTCTTGCATAGTCATAAAAGTCCAAGAAAAATACCTCTCCCAAACACATAATACTGCTCATAGTAGTTACACTTGAGGAATGGATGGAGTTCATGTCTATGTGTTTTTTAAAAATTATGTGCATGCATCACTTTTACAATAAAATAGTTTTAAGAGTTAGCTAGCTAAGGGAGAACCCAAAAACAATAATAAAAGCATAAGATATAACATTATACAGACCCGGTTAACCACTTTTCCTTGAAGCATGTTATTTATCTTCAGTGACATCACTCCCAAGTGATGTGTTTTTCACCGAAGTCCTGGTCATTCCTGATTCTTTTCTGTTCTTGCTTTGTCTTCCACCCTCTCCTTTAGATTTGTATTGGACCGTTTCTCCTCTCACCAGACAGATTTCCTCCAGATAAACTTAGCTGCCCCACTCTGGTTTCACTTATCATCTTTGTGGTAATGACTCTCAGATCTATTTCTTAGCACAAACTCCTTTTCTGAGTCCCAGGTCAATAAATGTGATTACCCTCAAAAACCTGTACCTCACACTCAACATGCAGAAAACAAAACTATCCTCTTATCTTCAAACAATCCTATCCTTCTCCAGTATTTCCCTTTTCAGTAAATGTCACCAAAGACCAACAGGGGACACTTGTAGTCAAACGAAGTTAGATTTATTATTTGCTGCAGTTGGGGAGACTGCTCCCGCTGAGAAAGGGGGGCATCCCCGTGAGAGTGTGTTTAGGAGAGGATTGAGATAGAACAGGGGTCAGCAAACTGCGGCTTGTGAGCCACATGTGGCCCTTTGGGTACGTACATGTGTGAATTTTTCTTATTTTAATAAAGATATAATTAATACTATTACTGGTTATAATATTACTTTAAATTTTCCTTATTTGTAAGAATATATTTATGGCTCTTGAATAATTTTTAAATTGTTGTGAGGGACAGGATTGGCTCTTCCGTCTCAAAAGTTTGCCAACCCCTGAGATAGAAGATGGGCTGTGTTAAGTGATTTTGGAGAAGGTTCACAGAAGTAGGGACTGGTTCTGAACTGGGTGTATTCACTAGGGGCAATTCCATAATTGGGTATCTTAATACTTTTCATATGTCAAGATGGTGTATTAGAGCAGGGCGAATGCTGTGGTTGGTAGAGAAGCAGCAGTCGCTTGTATTTGCTGGAAGAACATAACGATTGGTCATTTTTGTAGTTTGCATTGTCAGATGACTAAACAATTTATTAACGCGTTGGATGGCCTTTATTCAAGGGAAGACACTCCGTCAACTGGGGGAATACAGTGCCTCTCAGAAGTGGGGCACTCTTTCTGAGGGATTTGGAGCGAGAATGAGTTTTACAGAATGGTAGAAGCAGCAGCATGGAAACGGGGTGATTGACTAGGAGGTCAGGGATTTCCTTACAAGGCTAGACGGTCCTATTTTCTTAGAGTAAAGTAAGCTGCTAAAGCTGAGTTGGAGGATTGTTAAGTGATGTATGTTAGGTTTCCTTTACAGATGTTTCCCAATAGTGTAGGTTGACAGGTTTGGGCTCGGCCACTTGGGGTGGGGGGCTCCATTTTATGGGTCCTGATATATGAATAAACTTTATCAGCATGCTGTTCTTAGTTTATTTGTGCTCAGTCGTGATCACAGAGGGTCTTGTGTTTGCCTTGCACCATTATGATAACAGAATGAACTTGTCTGATGTTGTGCTATTGTTTATGTTCAGCAGAACACCCTGGCCAGCTACTTGGCAACAGGAACAGGGCTGCTATTTTTTTTTTTCCTCTCAGAACTGTAGATCTAGTTGCCCAAGCCATAAACCTGGGTGCCTACCCATAATACTTTATTTTTACCCAACATATTCAGCCAATTAGCAAGCTCTCTTGATTGTTCTAAAGGACTCTAAAATCCATCAACGGCTCCTTTTCCCCATTCCCACCACAATAAGCCCTCACTTTTTCTCCTGTGTTAGAATGCTCGCTGTTCTCAGTGCCTCCATTTTGCTCCTTCCTTGCTGATTTTGTTGATTTCTTTTAGAATGTTATTCCCTTTTAAACATATTTTTTTCTTTTAAAACAGTACATCTCAACTTTGGATGCCCATCAGGATCACCTCAAAAGGCTTAAAGAAAATATTGACACCACTCTGTTTCCCAAGAGGAAAGAATTGCACTAATGGTTAATCACATGAATTTTATGTAGGCTTATCTTCTACGTGAGCAGAAGCCTTATCATCTAACTGAACTTTGCAGGCCATGTTGACTGGCTGGAAAGGAACAAGTGGAATGGCAGAAAGAAGTCTGTGAGAGAAAGACAAGAAGGAGAGGAGGACTGAAAAATCCTGCAAGCAGCTTGTGGAGAGTATTATATTGTGGTTTATAATAAGAAATAGATATTTGGTCTGGGACAGAACTCCTGAACCCTTGGAATTTCCTGAGCAGTAAGAGCATGGAGAGCACCTTTTGTCATAATACAGCGGGCCCTCATTATCTGTGGGGCTTTGATTCCAGGCTCCCTGCAAATAGCAAAAACCTGTGGCTGCTGAAGTCCCTTTTATAAAATGGCATAGTATTTGCATATAACCTATGCACCTCCTCCCCAATACTTTAAATCATCTCTAGCTTACTTATAATACCTATTTCAATGTAAGTGAGATATAAATAGTTATACTGTATTGTTGAGGGAAAAATGACCAAAAAAAAAGTTTGTTCATGTTCAATACAGATGCAACCATAGTAGGCCTCATTGCATAGTACAAGTCAGCAATGTGTAACTTTTTTTCTTTTTTTCAAAACTATTTTGATACACGGTTGGATGTCTGGATACAGAACCCATGGATATGGAGGGCCGACTGTATTTGGTTTCTTGTCCTCAGTTCCTGAAATCACTTCAGAGCCATTAAAGGAGAAATGGATGTCTTGTTACTCAGAAGAAGCTCCTTTCCACCACAATGGGTTTATGTTAATGAGGTGACTTTTGTCAAGCACCTAAGGATGGGGGCTGGTTACCAGAGGAACCAACAACCATGTGCTGGGAGGGTGGGAACTTCCCAGTCCCAAGCTGTGGGCTGGATTTTTCCCACAGTGGTTTGCTGACCCCAGCCCTAAACCTTTCCCAGGTCGATTATTCCCATTTCTCTCTTACAATTACTTCCTTTTTCTATTGACTCTTCTTAGCACACTCTGTATTCCAACCCATCACCAACTTTGCTTGATCCCAACATCTAAACATCTCCCTTCTTCTGGCTAAGTCCCACTACCACCGTGTTCGTAGCTCTTGTGTGGAACAGCTTCTTTGACCTCAAGCCCAGTGAATCCTGACTCATCCTTCAAGACTGTGACTGGGCCACCTCGTCCTGCTTCTGAACTTTGTAGCTCTGTAGCTTCCTTTCATCCCTCTCATTATTATTCATTTTTTTTTGTGGTCCTATATCTTTTCCTGTCTAGTTCTTGAACCTTGTTTTATTCATGTATCTTTCAGCAGTCTCTGACTCATGATAGAAATACAGTAAAAGTTTTCTAAAACTACAGAAGAATATAAGAGCATCTTTTCCATCTCCTCACTGTGTGACTATTTCTATTATGATGAAAGAAGGACAGGTAGGAGAATTGTGACAGAAGCTAG
>NW_017732888.1:92543-106622 GCF_001890085.2 Hipposideros armiger
CACTTGCAAAGCCACTACAGACTTTGTTCAATCCTTCATAATTTATATTTTGTCATTAAAAATAACTTATTAGTTTTATTTTTGTATTTGGCATAATTTATATTAAATTATTTTTATTAGTCAAATGTAACCTTGCTAACAATTCTCATTTGTCACTCCCTTGATCTTATTATTGATTTCTTGTTTATCATTCCACAGCCTGTCTGTATAGATAGAAATAAGCATATATTTATTTTCTTTATTTGGTTTCATGTGTTTATTCTTCTGTTACCCTATAGCTTTTGCAGTCTGGTTTTAGTTCTTCAAGAACTTACCTTTATTGCTATTATTTTATATAATAATTTTAGTTCTTATTTCATCAGCAGTGACTTATTGACTACTATGAATGATGATAAAATTAGTGTAATTTGACATCCTCATAATTCTGTTCCTTCCACTGTCTGATTTTTGTTTATATTTCACCTGGTTTCATAGTATTGAGGTATTTCTTTTTGTATTTAATCATTATACCTTTGAGTATATCTCTATTACTTGATTTATCAGCTTTACACTATATCTTTTGGTCTCAAGTTGTAAAAAGATGAAGCTAGCAGAAAACTTACCCTTCTTTATGTGTTCTCTGTACTTTGCCATCCCAACTTTTCTTAGTTTCATTACTACTATATTTCTACTGTCACAGCTTATAACATTGAAATTTTCTGTAACCATAACTCTTCTAATAGCTTTGGTAGATGTCCTGTGTTTAAATGAATTCAATGTTCCATGTCAGCAGTTTTTCACCATAGTCTTTCCATTTCATTCTCTTTCATTTCAAGTTCTTCCTCTAGTACATTTTTCAAAAAGAGATCATTTGAACCACATTTCCTGAGTTCTGTCTGTTAAAAAGTATTTTTCTATGGTCATTACACCTTAAAGTCAGCATGGACAGCAAAATTTTTCTTGTGCAATAATTTTTCTTGTGAGGTTGTTGTGTGCATTGCTCTGCTCTTTCCCAGAAATGAATACTACTGTGAGAAAGGAGAGGCCACTCTGATTTTTGAAGCAGAAATGGTGTCTTTTTTTTTTCCCCTAGATTTTCAAAACTTCTTTCTTTTCATGGAAAGCCATTGACTTTTCTGGTATGTGCATTGGAGCTGAAAATTCTGTGTCAGTATTTTCTGACCCATGGCATACCCTGTTAATCTATTGGGTCATCGGGAAAGTCATGACGTATTTTTCTATGTTTTTCAATGCAAAAATGTGTCATGACTTTCCTGATGACCCAATATAATTCCTTACAATCTATAATTTCAAGTACATTTTTTATTTCAAGAGAATTTTCTTGAATTAAACTTTGTGGACTTCACTTCTCTGGTGGTATATTTTATTTTCTTATCTACTTCTTCTTAAAGTCCACATGTGATTTTTCATTTCCTCCAGCTGTCTTCTCAATTCATCAAATTTTAAATCTCTTGATCTCTTGCTTTTCAGGTGCAATATTTTCATTACTATTTTTGAGTTATTAGAAATGTTTTTACTCAATGTTTTCATTGACTTAAGGTCATCATGTTTTTCTTTTTATTTTTTACCCCTCATTTGTATGCCTTTTGTTTTTCATATATATTGTATAACTTTTATATAATTAAAAATATATAATATTTAAAGGGGCACTTTCTCCCTGGACCAGCAATAATTTAGAGGATGGTTGGTAGACAGCCAGGGCTGTTGTCTGGGTTCATGGAAACCTTCCCTGGCTCACTGTGAATCCCTCCAGCTATTTAGTTAAGGAAAATTATAAGCTCCAGAACTCCTGACCATTCACACATCTCTTCAGTACAGCACATTTGCAGAGATGGTGTTTTCTGTACATGTCAACATTTAGCTGTTGCTTCTGCCACGTTGTCATGTCAGAAGGGATGTAGGATGGCATCTATAGACAGTTCACATATCCCTTCCTTGTAGTTCCAAGTAAGAGGTCCCTGACTGTGTCCCTCCAGGTGTGCCATGACCTTGGAGAGCCCTGTGTCCTGTCTGACATGTTAGCTCCATGTGTTCTCTTACAGTGGGCAAATCGTTCATGTCCCCAGCAAGCCATCCTGTGTGGATTTTGGCTATAGGTATATCCTCACTCCATCAAAAATGGAGTTTCTTTTCCTACTTCATATTCTCTCTATTGTCTTGAGATGCAATTTAAAAAGGGAAAGAAGGTGAGATATCTCTCAGACTTCACTATCTTCTAGCTCAGGGGTAGGCAAACTGCGGTTTGCAAGCCACATGCGGCTCTTTGGGTACGTACATGTGGCTCTGAAGGAAAATTGAAAATGAAAATAAAACTATCATAGTTTCATTTATAAAATTTTTAAAGGATTTTATTCACATAATGGTGATTTCATTTGTTTTATGGCTCTCGAATAATTTTTAAATTGTAAGGGACAGGATTGGCTCTTCTGTCTCAAAAGTTTGCTGACCCCTGGTCTAGCTTGACCTTTTCTTCAAAATCTGTAGAAAATGTCAATACTCCATCAAACATCTTCACAATATTAAAATAAAACCCACAGATTTACACAGAGCTGGCTTGTTTACTTTGTGAGCTCAGTAAAAAGAAAATGTTGATGTTTCCTTACATGTTTTATTTATGCCAGATGAAGAGGAGAAAGCAATACAAAGATTTCTATCATGAGACCAGACAACTGGAGCTGATCCGAGATTTCTCATAGATTCTACCCTGACTCTCTTTGATAGAGTTCATAGTAATTTTCTTGTTCTAATAAGTTTTTGTGATAAGAAAATATGTCTAAGGTTTCTGAGAGTCTTATCCTTTATTGGATTCTCTACATGGCAAGGATATATATCATATTGAAAACATCCTGAAAAATGGCTGCCTCTCCTTTATATTTTTTGAACCATTTAAAAATGCTGTGCTGAGTGAGGGTGGGTAAATCACAGGCCCCCAGAGTCCTCAGGACTGGCAAGATCCTTGAGAGTTTTGGAGAATTTAACTGTAAAGGGGATTGAGCTATGGTCAGAATCCCAGGGACACAGCAGGGAATTGGAGAGGGGGTTGGCTGTGGAGGGACAATTAGACTCTGCAGTTTCCCATGCACTAGAACTGCAGGAGAGCAGAACTGCATTCCCTGTGGTTCTCAGGCCCTTAATATGACATGTTGAGTAACGTAGAAATCCTCTGACTTAACGGGTCCTGGATCAGACATGAAGATTGAAATCGAATGTGTATACTCTGAGTCCCTGGTATTTTGTAAGCTTCTCAGAACGTAGATTAAAATCCTGAAGAAATGGAGAGGAGCTACAAATGGAATGAAATTGTTTGCCATCATTCTAGTAGAATGGGATATCAAGAGAAATTAATTTGAATAATACAATAAAATGAATATTTTATATATAGCATACCTGGGTTTGTGGACAGAGAGCCACTTTTTTCTCCAGATACTTTGGCTGGGCAAATACTTGGTGATAGTATTGTGGATGGATGGCATTTTCATCCTTTAATCAATATATTTTTTTTATTTCAGTTTTTTCGGTGCCTGAGAGAAATATGTTGGATCTCTCCCCACATGTATTATCGAATATACAGTTTTACATAAGAGCAAAACAGGAGTTTGGATCCTGAATTCCCCTCTACCATAAAATTGATAGACTGAACAACATCTTTTAAACTGAGAGAGTGCCAATCAATGGTGTGCTGTAGGAAAGGACAAAGTGGGCTTTCCTAAGGGAATTGATTGAAATTGAGGGTTGAGTCTAGACATCTGACTTGTACTTACCACAAAGACAGGAGTTACTGGAGGGACATATATGAGTATGTCTTGTGTGAACTCATTCTGAAGTTGCTTCATGCCTGCATTGCACTCATATTAATGCTGAGGTTCACATTGAGGAAAATGTATAGGGTTAAAGTACAAAACTTAAATTTTCCTTTTTCTGCAGCCACCTACCAAAGGGAATCTGAAAATTGCCTGTTGGTAGCCACCTCTCTTTCTTCCTCTAATAAAGAAATGAGTCCTTCTTGCCGAGTTAATCTACATAAGAAAGTACAGAGACAAAAAGTTTGGTGAACAGAAGGAAAACAAACTGTATAGTTCCATGGTTGGATAAAGAATTTTCAACAAGAGTTTGAGGAAGGACATATTGGAATAGCTCTAGAGTGAGGGAAATGCATAGAAGTAGGAAGGGTGTTTTTGTGAATGACAGTGTGTACTCTTTATTTATGTGATGTCCTTAATAGTCTTTGTTTTCAACTACATTTTAGTGTTCATTTGAGTCTACTGAATGCAAAACTGTGTGAATCTCAGATGTATGACGGTTACAACAGTGTGTGCCTGAATTCAAGAGCTATGGCGCTTCAGACCAGGGAACGTTGCTGTGAGATTGCCTCCCTGTCTTCCTCGGTGGAATGGCAGCACCAGCAGCAGTGGCAGTGCTGCCTCGCTACCAAACACAGGGCGATGGGGGTATAAGCAGTCAAGCCCAGCAGATGGCCATCAGCTGTGGGGCCTGGCTTAGATGTGAGAGTCTCTGCTCCTCCATTATCTTGGGAAGCGTTAACGAATGATTCAAGAACACATGGAAGCTCCCTGAGGAATCCTGGTATTTGGGAGGAAGCCTGGAAAATTGGAAAGTATGCCAGCAATTTGAGAACTTATTTGAGAAGTTATGATAGGCTGGGTATAAATATAAATGGGATCTAACCTGTAGATGGAAGCTAGTGGCATGATCGATTAGTGATGTCTTCCAGGTGCCAACATTTTTTCAGGTATATGTCATTCCAACTATGGCGTACACCCAGACTATTTAGAATACCTAGAGCATAAAATTCTCTGTCTTGTGAGCGTTAAGCTAATAAAATATTGGAAGTTTGCTACTAAAACTAATGATTTGAGGTTTGGAATAGTTTATCATGAGCCATTCCTTCAAATGGTCACTAATTATATAGCAGGGCTGGGCAAATGGCAATCTTATTTTATAACAACAAAGTCATGGCTAGCTTTCTGTTTACTACAGAAAATGGAAATAGGACATACATCCAACTCATAACCAAAGTAATATCAAAATATACAGTTAATAAAGAATGAAGTAAAAATCTAGCCCTACTTCCTTGCTCTGGAAACCACTACTGACCTTAGCAAATCCCAAACTTCTCTGGAGTCTACTGAATTGTTAGTCTATGAATGGCGAGAGACACTGCACGGAGTTAGAAAACAGCTCCCTAAAGATTCTGGGAGTTAGTTGGAATATCGAGGCCAAAAGTTGAGGGATATAAGGTCTTCCGGATCTAAAGGAGAATGTCTGCGGCCTTGTCTTATCTTTCTGAAACTGAAAGAGCATACAAATACAATAATGGCTGCCTGGATACAAGTCTGAAGCTTGATTCATGAGCATCAGCTGGGATATAATCATGTGCTGCTTCCTCCACAGGAAGGCGGATCAAATCAGAATTCCAGCTGTGTCTCTCCCAACCTTTTATTCATGTATCCAAGCCAAGCATCCAAGAAATCTGTCACCACTTGTAATTACATGGCAACTTGACCGTGAGTCACAAGGCTTCTTTCCATCCCAGCCTTGTCTTACTCATTCACAGACATGTACACATAAAATGAAAACCGCTATTACTCTCACTGCGGAAAGAAATTAGGGTATTTGTGACTCTGAACCATGAAGATTATTTAGGGGCAAACTGTGCTTAGAGTATCATATCTTTATTCTAAATCTAGGACTTCCAAGTAAAGCAGTGAGTGAATGGTTCACAGTGCTTTTAAAAGCTTCCAGACCCTTAGGAAGATGATGAAAGCACTAGACCTGTCTCCAGTTCAGCCCAGAAAACAAATACTTTAAAACAATTTTTTTTTGCTTTAAATTTTGGGGAATTCATGGATTCCCTGAAATACAGTTAAATATCCCAGGTGAAAAAGAATCCAAGGTTTAGGGATTGGTAAGAGAGATTAGCTCATGAATGATTACAAGACTATTATAAAAAACAAAACAAAACTTCTAAATGGCCTTTCTTACCTCAATATGTAGTTGTGTGTGTGTGTGTGTGTGTTGAGAGTATATTGTATTTTAACTCATAGACGGAACTCTTATAGACAGTGGAGAGAATATAATTTAATGTTTACTTTCTGGTGATCTGTCTAGATAAACATATGGAACCTGGAAGAATGTAAATTAAGAGGCTTCTTAGACTTTCTCAGTTGTCAAATGTCTCAAGTCAGCCTTTGACAATCAATTCATATCCAGGCAACGATCAAAGAGTTATTGATAAACTTTAGATAAAGGAACAGTGAACCGATATGAAGGAGACAAGCCAGCAATTGCTTGTTCCTCTCTCCCCTTTTCCCTTTGTCTTTGGTCCTTTTAGCCATGAAGATTAGTTCAATGTTCCTTCTACTGTCTTTCCTTGTCGTTATATCATATACCTAAGTGAGGCTTACACGGAGTGGTATTGTAGAGCATTTATGGTGGGATACTTAGAGCCTGGCCAATGGTCAACCAGTAGGAATGTCTATATTTAATGTGATAATCAATTACATAAGTGGTACTCCGTCTGATATCAGGGCACTCCTCTTTTTGTTTCAACTCTTGTGTTTTTTCCTTTTGATATTTTTAGGATGATTTTCTAATCAACTACCTTACCTCAAAAGACAAATAGATTTTCTTATATTTTGAGAGCAGGAAAGATACTGTATCTTCTTTCCTCTTGTGTTGGTAATGTACAGTGTCTAGTACGAACTCAATAATTACTTGTTTAATAGTATAGAATTTAACATTATTTGTTTAAAAGTGTAGAATTTAATAGTGTAGAATTTGTTTAATAGTGTAGAATTTAACACTAAACCAGAGATATCATGTGAGCTCCTTAAGGTAATTTATCTAGATAATAATGGATTAAGGAATATAAATTTGTCTATTGACTTAAAATAATCCTCTTTCCATTACAGGTGATATTCTAAGGTATTTTACGTGACAACCTGAAACTTACAGTATAATTAGGATCCTGAGAAGCCTTTCCATTGGGAATTTCAAAGCATCTGATTTTGCTGAAGTTCCTTTAGCAATTTGAACACTTATAACAGAAGCAAGCACCAGAAAAAAAAATCTTACTAATATTCATGGGCACATCTTTGACCAAGTTCAGGTGCTGGTCTGCTAAAATATCTCATTCTTCATTTTAGCTGTCATCAACATCGAGGAATTCATTAAACTGTACAACCAGAACTGGTGTTATCTTGATTTGTGGGGAAATTAGCTCTTTCTCCTTTCTTCTTTATTTGGTTATTTTGTCATTTGTTATGTTGAAATAAAATTGCTTCATGGTTCCTTCATGGTCACATTTTTCTTATCAGTTTCATAAAATATACATACCGGGCACAGACTGTTCGTGAATAAAATCCAGCATGAAATAAGAGTGCATGACCAACTTGTGTACAAATTAACATGTTATTAGTTTAACTATTATTTTATTCTCACTAGAGAAGAAAAGCAGGAATTCATTTAGTTTTCTATTCTGTAAAAATCTCTTATATATAAAATAAAATTATTCTGCATTCTGTCATTAATTGATTATTAATAATACTGGGCATTGTATGTATGGCAAGTCACATTATACAATTTTTTTTTAAGTACTGAATGAGTCCTTTATTCAGAAATAAAAAATTTGATTAAATGTCTTATCTAATGCTAAGCTTGATTTTTTTTTTTTTAGTTTCAGGTATGCAAAACAATGCAATCCTTATACTTTTAACCCCTCACAAAGTGAGAATCCCCCTTCCCCAATCCACCGCCACACTCCCTCTTCCATACCATACTTATCCATTACAATTCCATTGACTCCACTCCCCACACTCTACTCCACATCCTATGACTATATATATGTTAAATTATAGTTGACACACAATATTATTCAGCTTCAGCTTCAGGTGTAAAGAAGAATGAAATCTTACCATACGCAAATTTTTTGTGTGTGTGATTCTCCTTTTATTTTCCTTTAAAAAAATCTCACTGATATAAACATTAAGGGAATGTGCTACTAATGAAACATACAATGGAAATGGATTGCCTTTTTTGTTCCGCTCTCAAGAGAAATATCACTTCTTATTACGAGAACAATATGTAACTCTGTTTATTGAAAGGGCCCTCGTGAATGGCGATTAGGGAGCTAAGTAACGGTAGTCACTCTCTGAGCTGTCACTTCATCAGAGAATACTTTGGTGACAGAACAGAGCAGATGTTTAGTCTCTACATTTGTGTACTTGAAACACACTGAAAGCACAAAGTCAGGCCAAGAGCACTTACTGATGAATGGAAGATGCAAGGAGAGATGAAAAGGCTATAACAACAGGAAGAATTACAGTGCAGCGATTTCTAGAAACCATTTGGTTGGAATACATTTGAAGGATCCAAATGGCAATAGTAAAACTGTCTTGCACAATTTCCAGTCCTGGGAAAGGAAAATACTTCAAAATATGCTACGTAGTTTCAACTACGATAACAAAAAGTCATTATGGAACTATTACAGTCCTTAGAGTAAAAGCAACTAAAGCAAAATTCACTGTGGTTTGAATCCCACGTGGCATGATTCGCCGTGCCTACAATAAAACATTTGTAGGCAAATAGATCATTACCTCATAAATCTACTTGACCTTCATGTGTATATATTAAATTGATTTTTAAACTGAAGCCACAGTGAGTGAAATCTCTTCCTCTCAGAGGAAGAATGCATTTCCTTATGTTCAGTATGTGACTAAAATAACCTGAAAAAAAGCACTTTGTTCTAGACCAGGGCTTCTCTAACCTCAGCACGGTGTTGCTTAGGCTGGATAATTCAGTCCTGTGGGTGCTGTCCTGTGTAGGATATTTGGCAGCCTCTCAGCCTCTGCTCACAAGATTTTACTAGCCTCTCCCCCACCCAGCTGTGACAACTAAGATGTTACCAGACATTGCCAAATGTCCTCCAGGGGGGGAAAAAAAATCACCCTCAATTGAGAACCACTGCACTAGATTTTGGTTCTTTGCTGTTCTTCTCTAGGATGAAATGATCTGAAATCCTAACAGCACTCAAAGAATGCTACTAAATGGTAAAATACGGCTTTCAATCAACCTGTTTGCTCCAATCCTTGAAAAATTTAGAAAAAAATAGTTTTAAGAATGTATATTAAAACTCACAGCTTTATTGGCAACCCAGAATGGGAAAATGTATTCCATAGGAATTATTTAATTTTGAGGGCTTTTGTGGCTCACCATGAATAATAGCTGTAATCATAAAATCCATAAGCATGCTGCCTTACGTACCACTTGGCATGTTTTACCTGGTGCCTCTAACTTGTGATGTGCTGCAAATGGCTTTCATAGCTATTATATGTGTACCATATAATAGTGTTTACTTCTTTTTTCACACAAAGAAGGACCAGCATGAATTCCAAGATGTAAGAATGATTTTCCTTTTTCACACTGTGAACGTACCAACACCCCCTGTTAGCATAAATAGGCCTAGTCGAGGGTGGACTATAATTTGACATCATGTTAAGTGCTACAATTTCTAGGACAGGCCTAATCCTAAATTTTGGCAACACTACAGTTGGGAGGGCTTTCTTTCTCAATGAGAATGTGGCCTCATGTTGGCCCCATGGCAGGTGCTTTTCTACATTCATTCATTTAGGGTTTATCGAGACTAGACATACAACGTCAAAGTACTACTTGATCTAAAGTTATTTACACTCAAGCAGGGAGAAAAGAGTTAATTTTGTAAAAAGGTAAATTACAAAGCAGAACAATGATATGAGAGCTGCTGAGAGGTTATATGTAAAGAATTTCTAACAGGACACTATACAACAAGTGATAAAATCCAGAGGAGAGAGAGGTCACCACGTGCCCTTAAATTGCTAGATGAATTTTGATCTAGATCATCTTGAAGGATGAATAGGAAAAGAAAGGGCTTTTCAAAAGGGTGGAATGGTGTGAGCCAAACATGAAAGAGACAATTTAAATTGGGTGTTTCAGGCTGTGTGTATCGGGGAGTGGCACTATATAGATCATTCTGGTTTAAGTGGATGTTTTGTGTACGGAGTAGAGAGTTTAGTTGGAATTAGGCTGGAAAAGGTTTTAAAGATACTCTTTATGAGAAAAGCGAGGCTCTCATGGTGGAGGAGAATAACTTAAAGGTAAGTGTTTTAGAAACATGAGTCTAGCTTTAGTGCACAGAGCACAAAGGAAAGGCAGGTAAGGGGGGGACTCCTGTACTTGCAGAGTTTGGCAGAGGTGAAGTCATGAAGTTAGAAGTTAGAAGCACAAAGGTAAGAGCAGAAGATAAAAGCAATAGAAAGTAGAAAAGAAGGATGCAGGTACTAAATTTAATTACTTAACATTTCCCCCAATATTATCTTAAGTGAGAAGTACGATAGAAACATCAGGTCTTGATCCTCTAATTACATTTCCTGCAGTCTGTACTTTGGTGCCTGCTGTGTAGATGCTGTGATGTTCTGTGCCGATTCCCCTCCAAGGCTGAAAGACGTTTTCCCCAACTACAGGGCATCCTGCCAAATGCCAGCCACCTTCCACGGCCAGTTTTCTCTGGGAATTGCTCTTTGCTGAAGAAATCTACCTTGACTGAGGTCCCAAAAACTTGCGGAGGGATGTGGGTGTGGAGCTTACACTCAACACAATTGGGACTTTTCTAGAGTCCCCTCAGCTCCAGCACTCCTTACAAGGATGGCTAGTTGTGGGCACATAGCTGCCTCACTTCTTTTTCTGCCAAATCCTGCTTCCTGTCCTTTCACCAGAGTTGTTGATTCCCAAGAGCACTGCCCGGGACACTTTTTGCACATTAGACCCCATGTCAGAGTCAGCTTCCTGGGGAACCCAACCTGCAACAGCTATGCCAGGAGTGGTCTGAGAAAGCAGACTCTTATGAGGATGGGGAGCTGTACCACTCATTGTCTCACTCTAAATAGGGACCCTGTCACAGTAGGCGGGGGTATTTGTGGACCACACATAGCCCATGGCATAAAGTAGCAGGGACATTGTTGAAACTTTCATGGGAGGTAAGTTGGAATGATATATCAGTGGAAGGTGGTTAGTGGGAGCAATATATCAGACACATTAGCAATATGGAGGAAAGACCAATTATAAAGACAATGAAAGTGGATGACATTTGCTAGAGGCAATTGCTGCTCTGGAGAGAGACCAAGACAAGCTGAAGACAATCAATTAAAAGTTGACTATGGGAGTTTAGGAGGCTTCCATGGCAGCATACAGAGAGCAGGCAGAGGACAGAGAAAGCTGGAGAACAGGCACAGGACTTAATAAAAGTATAACATAGCTACATACAGTTACATTTTCAAACAAGGCAGGCTCTTAGGGGGGAAGAATAGGATTCTGAAATAATAGAGGCAGGTGGAAACCAGGTAGGTACAATGATCATAATGTGTGGTGAGGGCTTAGCGGTAGCCAGGGAGGCCTGACCCACAGGGAGCTCTGGAGATAATTAATAGTATATGTATCTCTAGGGACCAGATAGGTTATCAGCCAACAAGAGTATTTCTCAATCTATTTAACTAGAAAAGGTCAATGATGGATGATCGGAATGCTGAGTGTGGGTATCACAATTAAAAAAACATCACAATTCATTGCTTAATTTTTGGACCAGTCAGTTTTCATACCAGAAACTTATTAACTTCCAGATTCCTGGTAGGGAGGACTCACAATACTACACAAAGTAAGGATTCCTCTTCTTTCTAGAAGTGATGATATTTACACTTGAAGCCATATACTGGAGAAAATTGCAAAACATCTTTAGTATTATTGATTTAATGGTCTGAATTGCCACCGATACCCAAACACCTGAATCATTTTGGGCTTTTTCACTGTGGCCCCACTGTCACTGGCTCCATAGATCCACCCAGTGGTCTTTTCATCAGTCTTAAAATGTATAGTTGGAATGGGCACATTTTGTAGCTGGCATAATGTTCCTACCACTGATTCCTTGGTTACAGTACAATAGCATTTTTATTAAAATATTACGTTGAAGCTTTTAAAGTTACCAACTCGTCTCCCCCTCCCTCCCACATATAGCCAAGTTGGTATATCAAGAACCAGCATCATATTTAGAGGGCAATGGCAGAAATCAGTGCTTTAAAGACTCAAAAGATGCAGAGATGGTAGCCCCACCATATCTTCGATTAATTCACTGTCTAGCCCTGAAAAAAAACAGATGGATCCTGGGAGAAGACACTAAACTACTGCAAACAATGGAAGCCCCAATTTCAGCTGCTGGGCCTGATGTGGCCGGAGGGTAGACAGACAGTATTGGATGTTGTGGTGCCTCAGCCACTTCCTATTTCAGAACGGAAGCTCTTACTCTCCCAGCTACTAGGAATGATGCCTGCTCACATCCTCGATTCCTTGTTCTTTTTGTTAACTTGCCACACTAGCACCCCTTTCCCTAGGGCAACCAGCCTCCACCCTGTGGTGAATGTCGAGGACTTTGTTTCAATTGTGGAACTCTCTGAAGGGCTATTCCTGCTTCTAACTTCTAACTTCATGACTTCACCTCTGCCAAACTCTGCAAGTACAGGAGTCCCCCCCTTACCTGCCTTTTCACTTTCCACAGTTTCAGATCCCCATGGTCAACTGGGCTCCGAAATAGTATATAGAAAATCCCACAAATAAACAACTCATCAGTTTTAAATTGCTCCAGTTGTGAGTAGCCTGATGAAATCCCGCGAGTCCTGCTCCATCCAGCCTGGGACGTGAACCAGCGCAGGCCGTGAACCATCCCTTTACGCAGCGCCTCCGCGCTGTTTGCCTCTCCACGCCATGGACGTTCCCTGCCCATTAGGCACTTAGTTGCCCTCTGGGTTATCAGACCGACTGCCGTTTTATTGCCGTGCTTGTGTTTAAGCTTCCCTTGTTTTACTTAATAATGGCCCAAAAGTGCAGGAGTACCGATGCTGGCAGCTCGGACATGCCAAAGGAGAAGTCCTAAAGTGCGCCTTCAAGTGAAGGGGTGAGTACAGTACAATAAGATATTTTAATTAAGAGACCACATTCACATACATTTTATTACAGTACATTGTTGTAATTGTTCTATTTTATTATGAGTTATTGTTAATCTCTTACTGTGCCTTATTTATAAATTAAACTTTATCATAGGCAGGTATGTATAGGAAAAAACAGTATATATATATATAGGGTTTGGTACTATCCGAAGTTGCAGGCATCCACTGGGGGTCTTTGAAGTACCCTCCTGGTATAGTGGGGGAGCTACTATGTTGCTTTCTTCCCTTCACATCCTAAGAGTTGATCCTGAGAGTACGTGGTAAATAATAATACACTTCTTGAATGCTACCCTACATTTTAGAGATTTGCTCTTGGAAAACCCACAATTGTATGTTATTTCTCTACTACTCTGGTTGCCTTTATTACAGTTTGCATACAATTTAACAGCGTCCATTTCATTTCCCTCTCCCATTCCCATTTGGCTTTTAAAATAGACCAAACATCAAATAAGCTCACACTTCTCCCATGTTACATTCCTTCAAAGATAGCTTTAGCACTGTCTCCTAGAAAACTGGTAAAAGAAAGTTTGCTTTTATGCGCTTAACTCTGAAATCAGCTGATAATTTACATAATGGCAGGTCTTCCACTTTTAGAAGCTTGGCAATTGTTTAGATAGTAACTTTTCATTTAAGTTTTATCACAAGTTGTTACTAGTGGCTGATGACATAAAAATGTAGATCCCGTTCTCATTATTTTCTTTCTTGTATAATATTCATCATGTGATTGCCCTCTTTGTTGATCCAGCATCATATCCACCCTCACAAAATTGCATAGGCTTAAATGTTTTTATATTGTTTTATATGTATTTCTTCTGCAGAGTAGCTATGTTTGAAAAAAAAGGTAATAAAAAGTATACTATTTAGTGTGTTATGTAGGAACTCACTGTAATTGATGGACTATTCAAAAAGAGAATTAGGACAATAGTTTCTTCCCATTAAAAGTAATAATAAAAATTAGAGAGGAAGAAGTTCTTTTACGATTTTTTCTCATACTCTCACAGCTATAAAATTATGTTTTTTCATGGATATTAGC
>NW_017732888.1:107490-110834 GCF_001890085.2 Hipposideros armiger
AGATTTAGGTCCAATTCATGGGATGTTATAGCAACTCTTATTGGTGGCCTGCTCCCTGGTTTACTGTTTTTTATTTTACAGTCTTCCATATGGGGAGTTGAGAACTTGAATTTACAACTCAGAAAATAAACCCTGAATTTTGATTGTAGAATTCACACTGGAAAGATTACTTTATTCCTCTGGTCACCTGGAGATATGCTCCTTTCTAAAATGTACTATCCATGTAGTCACTATTTATCCAGTGACTGTTATATTCACAGTGCACTATGATGCACCGTTTGAGATTCTGAGTAGAATAAAAATAGTTTTCCCCCCAAACAGGTGAGCTATCCACAAGGATAGATATATATGATGACTAAAATAACAAAATTATTGATAATATCATTAAAATAATTCAGTAATGTGGTCAGAGGGGCTTCCAGGAAGCAGAGCATTCACAGAAAGGTGAGATGTGCCCCTGGTTGAGAGGATAGGGGTGCTCCTGATGAGGTGAGCAGTGAAGCTGGAGGGAAGTCCTGGAGACTGAACTTCTTAGGATGGGAGCCTGCAGACCGCCATGGTGGGGAGATTTGGTGGGAAGTACACAGAAGGCAGAGTTTACAACCGCTTGTACATTGAAAGGTGCTGTACCGTAGGTTAAGGTCTTATGGGATTTTATGTGTTAGGATAAGGAATATGCATTTTGCCCTGTGGGAACTAGGGAATTAAAAGTTTTAAAGCAGAGGGGTCATATATTAAAACGATAGTTTTTAGAAACCGCGCAGTGTTATAAAAATGGATGAATTGGAGCTCAAAAATCAGGTAAAAGCTGGTAACTGGGTGAGTCTATCTAGGTCTTTATTTCACAAATTTTATAACTACTTTTTCATGTTTCTTAGGTAGTTATTTTGTCCTTGTGGATCTACAAATTTTCTTTTTTTCTCTTTTTTTTTTTTAGTTGAGCCATCCTACCACCTGTTGGCAGCTCAGCAGCTGCTCAGCTCGGGCCGGGAATTGAACCGCTGTTGCTCAGAGCTCAAACTCTTGAGTGAGCTCTTAACCAACTGAGCCACTCGACCGGCCCCTCAAATTTTCTATTTAAATAAATATTTAATTAAAATTTTTTTTCTATTTAAAAAAATATATCAAACCAATTTCTTTTTTTTATACATAACAATACAGTATTGCTATGCTTAAAAACAGCTATCTGCATTTCTTAACATTTTTTCCACCCATATTTCATTTAAATGAACATATGGGTCCATATTATTTTCTATGGGTTTAATTTTAGTATCTTTTACAACATTGGCAAGGAATGATTTTAAAGGTAGCAACTGTACTGTCAATAACATTTTATTAATAAGTGACATTAGAAAATACTCTTACATCTTCTACATCTTCTATTTAACAATATTATTATTCATGGAAATTCAATTATTTGCATTGTAAAGTACCTAAAAACTTTAAAATTAATACTATTCCCTAATACTTTGAGAATATAACCAACCAACAATTCACAGTAGAATAAGTGGGAAATACTTATAATTGTAATACGTTTTCATTACAGTATGTAACCTTAATAATCATTTTTGGATAAGTGATGTTAAGCTAAATAAAACCACCCTTTAATGATTTTGGCTTACATCATCATTATTAGCTAAAGTAAATATATTCAGCATACAGCTAATATATATAATTCAGTCTGTGATTTGTCAATTTACCCCAGAATGGAACATAAGAAAAATCATTGCAGATGAAGAACAGAGAACTGGAGTTTAGTTCCAAAGTTTCTATTATGTAGTTTTTAGGTTTATAATTTAAGGCATTATCTTCTGAGCTTTAGCTGCTTTCTTTTTCCTTCCTTCACTGTAAAATGAGGTGATTGGCTTAAATGGTCTGTAACGTCTGATTTGATTTAAAAAGAGCTTTCAGTGACATGTTACAATTTTGTGGAATCAAAGGTTCACATTTATAGCACTATTATTTTGTCTTCATTTTGCACTTTTATAGATTTTTCACTAAACTCCCATTTGTTGTATTGACATAGCAATCTAGAAGTGAAAAGGAGCGATTTTAGGAGTGGGCATGGTTACATCAACATGGCTCAGTGTAATAAAATACTCCTCTCCTGTACCCAAGTCGATTTTATTCTTTCTCCCTATGAACAGATGTGCCCTCCCAACATTTAACAGACACTGTTTTTATCATCAATTTTTACCTTGAAGACAGAATCCCTGTTGATGGGTTTGCACTTTCCATTCCTTTTAGACAACAGAAATCTAGTGACTTGATTTTCAGAAAATCATGCAAGCTACTTCTGTCTCCTAGTTCATTGGATACAAACTTTCATATATCAGTCGAACTATGGGAAGATTATCTTTTCTTTGATTTTATTCTTCAGTGTTACTTCTGAGTCACATTTTCATATTTAGACTATAGGAAATAGGAATTTAAACATTTTCTTGTGAAAGTGGCAAAGCTTTCAGAAACTGATCCATCACTTTGGCCTTGAGATGTGTAGAATTGACTTCCCTGGTAAGCTCTTAGTTAAATGAAATAAACGTTTTTTTAGAGTCTGTGCAGTGCAAGCCCTAGGATTTTATCTGCATATGCCAAAAAGTCAAAATGGGGAAAGCAATGTGTTTTCTTTTTTTATAATCTGAAGAAAAAATGCAAAATACCTGTGCCAGCTCTTGCTCTGGTAAGTCACCAGTATGCTACTGTTAACGACAAAAAGGGCCACATAAGTGGATGGGACCTTATTCCAAATAAAATGTCTTTTCTTAGCAAAATAAATGGCGCCTTGCTGTGTAAGTGGAGTAAACAAGAAGTACATAGATCACTATGTGTGTCAGTTCTAAGAGCACAACCAAAGAGAGGAATTATGCAATGAATTATTTAGGGATCTAAAAATTCTGTAACACAACTCTGAGGGTAAAAACTAGGGAGCTATGGATTGTTTTGGATCGAGTACACCAGTACAGGAGTTAATTATTCATTAAGCATGTGCATGTCGTACTCTAAGAATAGAATAGAATAAAGTTGACGCATAGTAAATGATGCAACCACGAAATTCTTCAGAAGCAGAGGTTAGCAATGTGACGAGTCACCACCATCCCTTTTACATCTCCTCTTAATGGTACCTCAGAGACACATCAGCAACTGAAGAAAAAGATCCCCTCACATCTGGTTGCCTGTTTCTCTAATACAATCCTTGGCAGGTTGCATAACTATTTTTTTAATCTACCTTTTTCCTTTGCTTCATGTTTATCCTTTACGCTTGGCGCTTAGTAAGTACCAAGAGATATTCGTGAATAAATAATACGTGGATGACCAAGGAAAATTAGCATGTGCCACATTGTTGA
>NW_017732888.1:116484-120940 GCF_001890085.2 Hipposideros armiger
ACATCATAGAGAAGCTGCTGCCTGAATTAAGCTTTAAAGGTGACTGTTAAGTGTTCAGTGAGTGAACAGCAGCACAGGGGTTGGCTACGACAGCAGCACAGCAGACTGAGGGTTCAGTGTATTATTGTCACAGAACTGGAAGTAATGCAGTGTGACCGAAGAGGAGGTTGCCTTCACATGAAGTGCCTTGAATGTCTCACTAAGAAGTTTGACCTTTATTCTCAACCATTGTAGAGTCATGAAGAGATTTTAAGTGGAAGGATGACATCAAATGTATGCTTTAGAAATATTATTCGACAGTGGTGGCTAGTATGCTGGCAAAAAGATCAACTACAAGATTGTAGCAGAGACTGGTTAGCTATTCACCAAACCCATTTTCTCTTCCTCCTGTGCATAACAACTATATTGTATATTCCAGTCTCCTGAAGGTGGGTAAAGCCATGGGATACGTTCTAGCCAAAGGAAAGTGGATAGGAATGAGGTGTGTCACATCTAGGCCTGCCACATGAGACCCATCAACATGCAATCCTGCGTATTGTTTACTCTTAGAAAGTGATAGCTGAAGGAGATAGAGCCGCTTGGTAGAAGTTGTCTGGGTCTCTGGGCCATTATTTGGAGAAGAACCAGACATGAAATTAGAATAGGTATTTTGGATATTTTGTGAGTGAAAAATAAATTTCTGTTGTGTTAAACTACTGTGGCTTTGAGGTAAATCTGTTACAGCAGATTCTTTCAAATGTAACAGATAATTAATATAATTAGGTGAGGGATGACAAGATCCTAAAATAGTGCAGTGGTTATGGGACAGAAAGAAATGGACTTTTACAGTGGATGTTTAGGATAGAAGTAGCAAGGAGTATTGGCCGGTGTACTTTGGAGCAAGTGGAGGAATTGAGAATTACTTTCAGATTTTCGGCTTGGACAACTGGGCCAATGGTAACAGTAAAATGGTAATGGTAAAATAAGATTCATAAGGTATTTTGACAGGATAATTATCATCAATTTGAACTTACTGCTTTCAGGTATAATTGTTTGAAAGACTATTATAAGTTGTTTACATTTTTTAATTCTTTTCTATCCTCTGCCATGCCTTAATACTTCCCTGCCCCATTGATTTGGGGCCTGGCCATCCGATTTTCTAATGAAATGAGAGAAATGGTTTTAGTTTCCCAGTTTTAAGCAGAGACCTTAGGAAACATGCTCTCAGTCCCCATGACTGNATAACCAATCAGTGGGTTTGACCTTTATAGGCCATAAACAGAGGTCCATGAAAAATATAATGCTCTTTATTTTTCTAAATTTTATTTAATTTCTCATTTGTGCTCTCGTTCTCTCTGATGGCAGCTTCCAGAAAAACAATATCATTTCAGGTTGAAACATGTTTGAATTTCAGGGTGTATTTTGGAGGAACACCTGAGTCCTGGGAGCAGAGGGCTTTCATGGTATTTCAGCATTGAGTGAGGCAGTGGGTCTTTGGTCAGTAATATTCATTCCGGCCTCCCCTGAAATGGAAAATACCCTCAGTGTCTCAGACATAGTCATTGACTACACTGCCAATACATAAGCTGTTCTTGCTCCCAGCTGTATCTGGTTATGTGACCCATGCCAGTTTCCACTTGTGAAGTGTACTCCTCAAGGTGACAGGGAGATACCTTATTGGTCCTGCTTGTATTTAATTGCTTGCTAAATGTTGGACACTCTTCAGGAGTGCAGAAATATCCAGCTGCTTTCCCAGTAGTCCATGCTAAGGTGGTGAGCTCCTGGGGGCTTCTCATTACCAGCATTCCAACAGAAAATTGGGTAGATCTCCTTCACATTAGGGAATGCAAGAATCTAATAAGAGCTACTTATCTCTACCTTTTTGGAAAGAACTAAAGATTGTCACACAAACGTACTTTAAATTCATTTGCTTTTTAAGGGAAGTAAATCTCACCAGTTGAAAAGCATTATATCCTTTGTACATGACGAGTACAGAGAAATGATTTATTAATTTGAGTGAAATTTAATAACATGGCTTCATGAAGCATCTGGTCCTGTTATTGATTCTATCTAATTATTTAAGGCACTGACAGTATGATATGATTTCTAAAATGATGGTTCCAGTATCAGACTGTGTAGGTGTGGGTTTCAGGTGTGATGCGAAGCGATTTATTTATCATCCCTGTGCCAGTTTCCTCTGCTCTCCAGTTGGTCATTAGAGTGCCGAACACAAAAGGCATTTTGAAGATTTAATGAGATAATCTACAGAATATAACTGATATGCAGAAGCATATAGTAAGTAATAGGCCTTATTATTTTTGATGTTGGTGTTGTTAGAAAGCTGTTTCTTATAGAAATTTGAAAAACATCCACCTGTATTTTTCAAACTTTGTTCTTTTCTAGTCTTTTGTAAGAGCCTATATAACAGGATTTCAGGGGCACACCAAAGAATTATCTCTCCCCTCCTCTTGCTTTAAACTCTATCTCATTTTTGATCCTCTAGTAGTATCTTTTGTTTTAAAGTAGTCTCTTTAATTTGACCCTTAGAGTTTATTTTTCGTAATAACTGATATTTTCTCCCTTTAAAAGCAAATGCACCTCAGAGACTTAACACGTTAAGTGATCATAAATCCTTACTATCTCAGCGTTAATTCATCTAATGACTCTCTACCAACAAATATATATATATATATATATATAGTTTGGGTCATTAGTCTTGAAGGGTCACCCCTCTTTTCAATAGATTGAGTTCACCAGTGTTTAGTGTTTAGCCTATGCCCCAGGTTTCTGACCTATTGCACTTTTGATCTTGGCAGCATTTGAGACAGGAGGGAGTTGCGCTGCACTTAGGGTATTAATATTCTTAATTCTTTTGCAACTCTGACAGGAATCTCAAATCCAATCATTGTAAATGTGCATGATTAGAGTGACAGCCCTTCCTTCATTGTTATTTTCAGAGCAAAAACAGGGAATGCATTGGAGATAAGAATTGCCAGGCCAGTTTGGTTTTGCATTTGTAGGTCTTTGAGATTTTAGTCTGTTTCTCCAACCCACTCTGTCATCTTCTTCATTCTCCTAAAATCTCCACCCGTGGCTTCCTTCTTCTGTAGTCCAGCTGCCCCAAGATATGGAATGCGCTGCAGCTCTCTGCTCATCTTTGAAAAACTCTGTTCTTTCTAGAATTCCATTCTTCAAGTGTTTCTTGTGTCCCCTGTTTTTCACTAGATCCATAAAATAGTATGATTTAAAATTTATCCAGGTTTTTCTTATTGTTGTCTTTTTACATCCGGACTGAAAGCAGGATTTCTTTCATATATAGAAAGGAAGCTTGATCAGAGAAATGGTTTTCTGTCTTTACTTTTAGTCCATTTCATGTTGATGAGGGGGAAAAATTGTAAAGCAGAATTGAAACCTCATTGAAAGAATATTAAGGCTCATTCTTGCATTTACTCATTTAAACCAAGTTGCAAAAGTGACTTGCAAACCCATTGCTGTTTTCTGAACCATGAAAGGAATCATTAGGAACTCAAAATAGTGTAAAAGTGGTCTCGTGTTTTCTGAGGTAGGCCTGTGAGGCTTTGTCGATGTTTTCTAATGAGATGGCATTTAGATGAATGTGTTCACATTGTGATTTAGCAAAGTAAAATTGGTGATTCCTCTTCAAGTCTTCTATAGTAACTCCCATGACTATTTGGTTATTTACAGTACAAATTTTCCTGAGATAGTTTCTTCTAACTAAATGTTTGAGTCACATTCTGGAAGAAGAACTCTTGAGTATACTGGGCCTGACTTGAGGGGAAGTTTGTTAACATTTGAGTCATCAAATTGACTCTAATCAGACAATCTAGAGGTGATTTGAGAGACTGTCAGGCACTGTAATCAGAATCCTTCACTCCCAGGACTTTAACTCTATCTGTAATTAACACCAAGTTTGTTAACTAGCACAGTAAATTTTAAAATCATTTTCACTGACTAAATGAAAAGTGTTCCATATATGTAGACTGACTAAAATTGGACAGCCACTCCCATCTTTTCATGAAGAGGGAATAAGAATTTAGAGAGTCAAGTAACCTACACCTTTCTGTAAAATTGTGGATTCCATGTGGTCTTATGGAGGTTTCTGTCACTTGGTTTCATCGAGAAGGTCAGCTGAACTTTGTAACTAGTATATTATTGCACCTGCCTGGTTATGTTCATTGTTGATGGGTTGATAAATAATAATCTTAAGTATTGATGCCAAGGAATATTTGCACTTAGTGTCCCTCACTGCACCCCCATGAATTGCATACTGGTAAGGAAGGAGAGGTAGTAAGTGTATAAAGTGCTGTGATTGACATGGCAAAGCCATGTGTAGGGTAAATGGAACCAAAGGAAGAGTGGCCATTTCTAAGTGACCCCTAAAGCAGTAATGAAGGACATCATAGAGAAGCTGCTGCCTGAATTAAGCTTTAAAGGTGACTGTTAAGTGTTCAGTGAG
>NW_017732888.1:124650-125647 GCF_001890085.2 Hipposideros armiger
GCCAAGACTCTTACCCTTAGATCTTGACTTAGTAATCATTGGTCCATTTGAGACTTGGTGCCTCATTTGGATCAGCTTCCCTAGTGATAAGTTGTGCTAATGTTACTATGCTCAGGTGCGTCCTCAAGTCAGAGCAGACAAAACAGCCCTAAGTCCTGATGAAGGTTGTATCTCCTAAGACAGAGCAGATGGGGCTGGAGAGCATGTGAAGCTTTGATCTGGCATAGAGTACACAGTGCTAACAGTAACTCCACTGCTTCTATAACTTTCTTTTTTTTAAATTAAAGTTTATTGGGGGGTGACAATGTTAATAAAGTTACATAGGTTTCAGGTATGCGATTCTGTAATACGTCATCTATATATCACATTGTGTGTTCATCACCATAGTAGTTCTCCTTCCATCACCATATATTTGATCCCTTTTACCAACAATCAAATTAAAAAGTGGGCAGAGGACCTGAATAGACATTTTTTTTTTTTTTAGCTGAGCCATCCTGCCACCTGTTGGCAGCTCAGCTCGGGCCGGGCATCGAACCGCTGTGGCTCAGAGCTCAAACTCTTGAGTGAGCTCTTAACCAACTGAGCCACTTGGCCGGCCCTAGAATAGACATTTCTCCAAAGACGACATACAAGTGGCCAATAGACATATGAAAAGATGCTCAACATCGCTAATCATCAGAGAAACACAAATATAACTTTCTCTTTTCAAGTCTTAACTGTCATGTGAAAGTTTTTTTTAATTATTTGCTATTTGTTATATATTACAGACATTGTTAAATTCCGAGCATTATCTCTACATATAAATCACCTTAGTGATTTATTATTTATAAATGAGTCTTATTATTCATCTTATGACCATAACCATAAAACAAGTAAATGAGTATTTTACTCCATAAGAGAACTAGACATAAAGCCAGAAGAACAGGTTCAAGTTACAAGTATATCATTCCCCACCAGCTTGATTTTAGGAAACTTATTTAATCTTTTTTTTCTGAGC
>NW_017732888.1:131352-133798 GCF_001890085.2 Hipposideros armiger
GAGCATCCTGAAAAATCATGCTAGGGCTTATTTTCCAGTTAGGTCTTATTTTTGGGGGGAACACAGTAAGAAGGAGCTGAGGCCCTGAACAATGGTGTAACATTGGAAATGGAATGAATGGATGGCAACCAAAAGAGAGAGGACAATGGGACCTTGCAAATGATTGATTTATAAGGGGTGCATGAATAGGAGACTGAAAAATAACTGCCTAGTGTCAGCTCTGTGACTAGATTGTTAGGAAGGGCAGGGCAGGGACTAGTTAAAACTAAAGAAGCTAAAGAGGCAAGTAAGGGTTCTCCTCTTGGGCCTTCAGAGAACATAGCCCTGACATCAGCTTGATCTCAGACTTCTAGCTTCCAGAAATGTGAGACAATAAATTCCTGCTGTTTTAAGCTACCCAGTTGTGGGTACTGTGTTATGGCCGCCCTAGGAAACTAAAGCACTGCTCTACATTCTTTAATTATGGCAGTGTATGCTGACTCTCATCCAGTCATATCCGAAACTGTTTGGTATTAGAAGGGAAAGTAAAGATGCCCACAACAATATACAACTGAACACTGCTAGGAGTGGCTAGAGAAGACTCTTTAAAGAGAAGGAGCTTCAAATGACAGTTCTGGTCACAGAGCTTGACCAAGTGTGCACATATAAATGACTCAGCTGTTTTGAATATCTCTCTTGAGACTTTAAATTTTATATTGTTTTAGAGAAATAATACTCAGAGCTTCCCAGGAAAACACAGCCTGGGATTCTGCTGTCTGTAGGGAGCAGAGGTGTGTACTAAAGCATACCATTCATATCCCTGTAACAATTAACTATTACATTGTTTTGTACACCTGAAACTAATAAAAAAATCATTTAAAAAATGTGAAGCATACCTTTTAGAGCCTGCCAGCTATGGAGGAGGGGATGGCAGGTAGCACATAATAACTGTGCACAGCCAAGCTGTTAGAAAGGAGCCCAAGGAAGGGAAGCTAATACTTCCCTATCAAATTTAGGTTTCCTACGTTGAATGAAAGAAAAAAAAATCACAGGAAAATGGGGTTCAGTCATTGCCACATTCATTCCCTTGAGTTTAAGTTATAGCTGAACATTATAGAAAATGCTCTGAATGAAATTTTGTTTTATCTACTCTAATGATATAAACACTCATTGATTAAAGAGATTGACCTTAAATGCCATCCATAAAAACATGACATCTGTAAAAAGGCCAAGTCTAAGACACATCGAATGGCAATGTCCAGGGCTGTGCTGAAGGCTCCAGTAACCATCAGAGGGAGCTGGTCTTTCTAAGCTGGAAGCAAAGCTGTCTCTAAATTGGGGCTACATCTTTGGAACTGGGAGTAGTGTCGGGAGTGGAGGGTCCCTCCTTAGCCTGCTGCCAGATGCAGACAAACTACACTAGCAGAAATAGCCAGATGAAGGGTGAAACTTCCAAACAGAAACTCATATATTCATAGCTCTTTCTCATCCATTTCAGTAAATTAATTAGTTTACTATCTGGCAAATATTTAGTGTCTAACATTTGCTAGCATGTCTATGAGGTCATGGCTGTGGCAGTAAGGAAGACGGATGAAATCTCCTCTTTTGAGCTTATATTCTAGCAAATTATAAAAAAAAAATCAGTTTTCCATTCACCTTTTCTTTTGTCTCTCAAATCTGCCCACATCTAGGTGAGGTTAAAGCTAAAGAAAACTGCCTGAGAATTAAAGGACGTGACACATTTTCATTCTTAGGGACACAAACATCATATTGAAGCAATTTGGAGTCACCGTTATGAACAGGATTCTGCTTAATAGAAGAGACATTCCTAAATATTGTTCCCATCTCTCTTTATTCATTTTTATGATGCTTACTCCATTTTATGGCATTTTGTGAATTTTTTAAGTAGAAAAAAAAACTACAGAAGTTTTTCAGCATATTGCAGTATTTAAAAGACAACACTCATAGATTATTGAATTTTCAGTTGGTTGGAACTAGGAATGTATTTGGTTTAACCCTAAAATCATCTCTTTTCAATAGCAATAAAAGCTATTAACTACCTAAAGGTCATTTTGTATCTAACCTTAACACTGTAAAAATCAATAGTCACTAAAGGCGAGGGTAGCTTCTACATGTCTGGTTGATATATAGGTACTATAGTCACATGCTTGAGATATTACTTTTTCAGACAGTTATTCTCTTCTTTTCCTTTATCTTAGCTTTGTAAGTAGCGAGGAAGCTATAATATTATGAATCATTTGAAGAGTACTAACGGGACACTCCATGTTCAGAAGGTGAAGCAGCACCAGGGAGACTAGTGGAATCTTTTTCCCCAGAGACGCAGTCACATTACTTTGTAGACTTGGTATGGCGAGTGAGTCAGACCTTAGAAAACCCGTAACCAGTCCAAGGGGCTCACCGAATTTCAGGGGTTACATTCTGTATGTTTGACTGTATTCCCTATGCT
>NW_017732888.1:135558-141835 GCF_001890085.2 Hipposideros armiger
GCCACTCGGCCGGCCCCCTGGTAGCATTCTTGATTTAAACCACCTCTCCCTGTTTCTCTTCCAGTCCTTCACCTCTCAAAGTGGCAACCTTTTCCATCCAGTGGTTCAAGCTAAAATCTTTTGTGTCATTCTCGAATTCTTTCTTTTCCTCATACTTAGCTGATTTTTACATCTATTTTGCCTGGGACATTCCCAGTTTATGTTTCTTTCCCCAGCACAAATATTAAAAGTCTTCATTCATTTTGAAGGTATTTTGGCTTGGGTAAAAATTTGTATGTTCAACCAATTCTATTTGCATGGAATATTTTGTACAATAGATCAAAAGTTCTTTTGACAATACATTAAAAATATATCCAGTATCCATTGTCTTCTCTCCATTTCCAATACACCATCATAGTCCACATTATTATATTCTCTTACTTGGATCATGGCAACAATCTTCAATCCAGTCTTTCTGCTTTTATAATTTCTCCCTTATAGTCTGTTTTCCACCCAGGAGCAAGCTTATGTCACTCCTTTGCTACAACACTCCAAATACTTCCCATCTGAGAATAAATCTTACCATCTTGCCATGCCCTATGAGGCCAGAAGTGATCTTGCTGCTGTTTATCTTTCTATACTATGTGCTAACCATCTTCCTATTCAGTTTTTATTACAGCTAGAGTAGATTTCCTGCTGTCTTGCAAACACATTGAACTCAATTCCAGTCATTGTAGTTTTTATCCTCTCTGCCTAGTTAGAGCTCTCTTCCCCTGGTCTTTGCTTGAGTATGTTCATTTGGGTATTTCTTCACTTAAAGGTCAACTAACCTGAGAGACTTTCCTGGCTACTCTTTTTGAAGTAGCTGCCCTGATTCGGTGCAGAAAACAGAAATAACTAGGTATTCCAGGCAGAAAGAAATTCAATTTAAAAATTAGAGCTTACGAAATCAGTAGAAGGAAAGGAAATCAAGGGATCACTACTGAACCCCTCACTTTGGGCCATACCGCAGTAGCATTCAGGAAATGGTTGCTGCCGCTGCCACCTCACACCATGATGTGGGTATCAGCCAGTGTGTTCGCACATGCTGAAGCCTGCCAGCTGGTTGGCACCAGTGCAGGAAAGTGGCCTCTACCTCCCTGAATCTTCCACATCTTATGCAAGGATATCTCCCAGGTAGAACCTAAGTTACACCTGCTGAGCGAGCTGAAAGGGAGTCTGGGAAATGTATTCGTTACTCTTCCTTTCTAGCGTAAGTAGAGGACATAGAAGGGACAGGACTGGACATGGAGTGCAAGAGACTATATTTAGCACACGTTCCCCTGAGCTCTGTCACATTCCCTTCTTGACTCTGCTTTATTTTTCTCTGGAGCACTTATCACTACGTAAAATATTTATTTGTTGGCTTGTTATTTCCTGTCTTTTCTAATGGAATCTAAAGCCCAAGACAGGGACTGGAAAGATGCCTGTTGGCTCAGAGTACAGCCCTAGAGAAATATGTGCTGAATGTATAAATTAATGAAGGAATCAGTCAATATATATATCTACCTCTGATGGAAGGTCATGTTTAAAATGTGAAAAGAAATAGCATGCTTCATGTTGTAGGAAGTATTACCAGAGGATGATTCCATTGGGTAGGAAAAGTGGAAGTTAAATTAGTAAATGGAGGAGAAACTCAATTTTAGATCAGCAAGATTTTATGAGGATGAAAACAATAAATTAATTGTGCTTTTGCAATCATAACTGAAAATTCTGTTTGTTTCTCTTAGAGAAGAAAAACAAATGGATATCTGATGCTTGGAAGTAACAGTAACTTCTATCACTTTTCCCACCTCTCACTACTCTCTATGGGAGATTGATTTGATTGATGACACTCAGAGTGAAATACTCTGTCTGTACTGGCTTAGCCTTTCTTCTCTCACTCACAGGACCTGACTCCTGGCAGGCCATGCTAGAAGCCCACTGGGCCAACCTCTGCCCATGCAGGGAATAGCCTGTGATTGTCTAGCTGTTCTTTGACTGGGAATTAAGTTCAATTTATGTGCAAAGAAATAGAACATTATTTTGACCTCATGGGTGAAACTATGTTCTTCAATAATAAAGCAGAATTTTTTTTCTATTTACTTGTCTCCCATGTCTGTTACAGTACCTTTCAAACTTAGATACACATTGGATCATCTAAGACCTTTCAGATATATTCATGTCTTCAGAGATACTGATTTAATTGTTCTGTGACGCAGGCTTGAGAATTGGGATTTTTCAAACTTGCACATGATTGTAATAATCAGTCAAGGTTGCATGCCATTATTGCTGTATGGAATGGAGTGTTAATTAGCATCTTCAAAACCCAACCAAACAGAATAAAACTGATATGAGTTTATTGCTGACCCTAGGTTATGGGTTGAATTATGTCCCCCAAAAGATATAATCAAGTCCTAGCTCCAGGTACCTATGTATGTGATATTGTTTTGACCTAGAGTCTTTGCAGATGTAGAGAATTTAAGATGAAGCCATTAGGGTGGCTCATCTAACGTGACTGGTGTCTAATGAGAGTAGAGACACAGGGAGTGAAGGCAGAAGCACAGAGTGGAGTTACTCCATCACAAGCCAAGGAGTACTGGGGCCTGCTGCAAGCTGAGAGAGGCAAGGAGGAATCCTCTCCTAGAGGCTTTGGAGCAGCTTTCGGGTGGACTTCTACCCTCCAGAACTGTGACACAATAAATTTCTGTTTTAAGCTCCCAGTCTGTGGTATTTTATTATGGTAGTGCTAAGAAACTAATACATATCATTTGGAAGTGCTTTTTCAATGTGAATGGCCCTGAATTGAAAAGGAGTCAGCAATTTTTGTTGTTAGAGTTAAGCACTCTTTCGTTACATTTTAAAATGCAATTTGAGGAAGAATTAAGGAAGTTTGAGGGTTGGTGTTAATTCTTCTTTCAATGTTTGATAGAGTTCTTCAGCGAAAATATTTGCTCCCGGACCTTTCTTTTTTGGAAGATTTTTATTGACTGGTGCAATATCCTTACTTGTTATTGGTCTCTTCAGATTTTCTGTTTCTTCCTGGCTCAGTCTTGGTAGGTTTTACATTTTTCTTGTCTGTGAGTGATTATCTAAGACAGTGATTCCAGGGGTTCTGTGACCACAGCCAAGAGGGGCTGGAGTTGGGTCTCATAGGCAACTGAAAGTCCATAGCCTGGACTGAGGCCTGTCTGCCTCTTACTTGATGCACAGGTCGGTGAGGCTCCTCCCGGGTCCCTTGGCGTACGGTGCTGCTTCCCACAGCTCCCACAAGGACACTTTTGTCTGTGGATAGGTGCCAATTTTTTGTTATTGAGGAGGGACAAAAACAAGGAGTGTCTCATGCTATGATGCTGACTCATCTCCTGGAGCTATTTTGAAATCCATTCTTTAAAAGTTGATAAAAATTGATTGTTAACCCACCTGGTTCTTAATGACCATTTCACTAGATCTTTTGTGATACTAGGTGGCTTCTTGTTCCTAATTTTTTTGTGTGTGTCAGTTCTTTTCATTTATAGTTTATTGTGAAATCAATCATTTCCTTTAGATTTAAAAAATTTAGCATGTAGTTGCATCCTTAAACTTGTATTATTTTATTCTGTCTCATTTTTTTTTGGTAATAAGCTTATACTACTGATGCCTTTGTAATATTTTATTAACTACCTATTTATTTTCCTATTTAATTAAATTCATTTATAATTATTTACTTCTATGATTTCATTCATTTCTATTTTATTAATAAGATAGTAAGATAAATATATATATATATATATTTTCTTTTGTCCTCATTATAAAAGACATTGCAGGCTAAGTTTTTACTAGGTGCAGCTTTCTCTGTTTCTCAACAGTGAGGTTTTCATTTTTTTCTCTCTATAGTTTATGAACTACCTTTTGACTTCTTTTCTGGTCTAAGAATTATCTCAGCATCATATTTTTAAAATTCCTAGTGGTTAAAATAGTAATTTTAAAATTATGTATTTCTAATTCATCTGGATCATGAGCTGAGACTATGTACTGATACATATCTATATTTTTTATTTTGTTGAGGGTTCTTTGTTGTCAGATACATAGTAAACTTGTGTACATATTGAATAAAAAAATGGACAAAATGAATCATACCTATATGCCTATTAAATCAAGTCTGTTGATTGGATCATTCTATTTGCCTTTAGTCTATCTTTAGTGTTTTACATTAAGTGTTGTGTTTTCATCAGGTTCTCTTTGTATTTTTATTTGTTATGTATTATGAAACAAGTTTTTAGTGTGTGTAGGTTTATGACTATGAAATTTCATTTATTTGACTTTTGTAGCTACAGAATTCTCCTTTTTTTATTTCAGCCTTTTTTTTTGTTGTTGTTAGCTTAAATTGTACCTGATTTGATACTAATATTGACAGCCCTTGTTTTTTTTTTTTTTGGTTGTGTGTGTGTGTGTGTGTGTGTGTGTGTGTGTGTGTGTCTGTTTGCACCATTACTTTATTTTCAGTCTCTCTCTCTTTATCTCTAGTTTCTTCAAAACACCATGCTGCTGGGTTTTATTTTTAGTGGTTCCTTTAAACAGCATATTGTTGTTCAATTTCATTGTGTCTATTATCATGACTTTTTTTCCTTTCAACTTATTGCTCTTAGTTTTAATTTTACATTGTTTTTGTTACACTAAATATGACCAAGTTTCTATGAATTTTATTTTCTTTTAGTAAAATTATTTTTTTTCTAGTTACAGTTGACATTCAGTATTATTTTATTAGTTTCATGTATATAGCATAGTGCTTTGACATTTATATAATTGATGCAGTGACACCCCCCCCCGGCCCCCAATGGTTTAGTACCCACCTGGCACTATACATAGTTGTTGCAACATTATGACTATATTCTCTATGCTGTATTTTACATCCCCATGACAGTTTTGTAACTACCAATTTGTATTTCTTTTTTTTTTAATTGGGGAATTGGGGGGATGGGAACAGACAAGTTGCTGTCTTTTTGTTCTTCAGTCTAATTGTGGAGGATGTTGCTTCACTGGCCCAAGGGGGCACCATCATTGCACCCTTCCCGGGCGAGGCAGATCAATCGCCAGCTTCTGGACGGCCGCTCACAGCGGCTGCTGGCCACTCATGCTGGCTGCTGGCTACACGTGGTAGCCCATGGCAACCCACTGCCACAGGGGCTGCAGCCTACGCCATCGCTGGCGACTCACAGCAGCCCAGCTCCAGGTTGAGCTGTTGTTCAACATCTTANTTGTTATAACATTATTAACTATATTCCCCATATTGTAGTTCACATCCCTGTGACTATTCACATTCATTTTACAAAGAGAAAAGACATCAAGTTGGAAAAGAATAAGAATAAAAGAGAAAGGGAACACGAAATAGTAAAAATGAATGAGAAAAAAATGAATAAATGCAAATTAAGTATATTTTGATAGGTACTTTTTAAAAGAGTCAGTACTTTCAGTTCCTCAAATCACAGTCTTGAAGCTTATTCCTACATATACCAATGAAATTAAGTAGGGAATCTTTAATGACCTGTAGCATCTAATATATATTTGGTGTTCTCATCCCATCTTCTTTGCCTTTCCTCTTTAGTGTGTATGTGTGTGTGTGTGTGTGTTCATGTGTCAAATGGCAGAGAATGTTTCATTAAAGACAATTAACTATCTTTTGTAAAAGGTGTGTCTTATATATATATATATATATATATATATATATATATATATATATATATATATATATAGTCACGGGATGTGGAGCGCAGCATAGGGAATAGAGTCAATGGAATTGTAATAGATACATACTATGTCAGAGGGGCAATAGATTGGGTGACGGGGTTTATCACTTGGTGAGGGGTGAAATGTCTAACTATTAAATTGGTTTGTACACCTTAAATTAATAAAAAAAATTACATCTAGGTGCTAGTTATCTGAGGGTTGTCAGATAATGTAATAGTGAGTGCATTTAACTTTCTATGCCTTGTTCCCAGCTCTGGTTTTCTCCCTTAAGTGCCTATTCCTTAGCCTCGTTTAGTAGCCTTCCAAGTGCATTTAGAGGTATCCTCCTGAGCACGGTATCTGTGCAGCTGCACAGGTCACATGTCCATAAGGCCAGCCCTGGTAGCATTCTTTTTTTTTTAAAAGATTTTTATTGGGGAATTGGGGGGATGGGAACAGTGCTGGGGATTTGGGGAAAGGGGAACAGGCAAGTTGCTGTCGTTTTGTTCTTCAATCTAGTTGTGGAGGACGTTGCTTCACTGGCCCAAGTTGGCACCATCATTGCGCTCTTCTC
>NW_017732888.1:141902-142848 GCF_001890085.2 Hipposideros armiger
GTGACACCAGTCACACAAACAATGGAAAATGGTGTAGCCTTTTTCCCTTGGCCTGACAATATGGAAGGATGGAAGGATGGCTTCCATGCTTGTCTCCATAACTCTGGGGTAGAGAGGACTCAGTTTACCTTCTTCTTTTCCTTTTGGTAACAAAAATATTAGTCACTTTTATGCCTTAAGGGATCCATGGATTTTTTCAGGCCAAGCTTTTCCCAGGCTCCATCACTTTTTGCTTTCTATTTTTTATACAGGGGCTCCTGGTCCTAGTTTGAGAAGGTAGGCAAGGCTATGGCTGAAAAAGCTCCCCTCTCTGTCATTCTTCTCACAAAATTCAAACCCACATACACACCCAGCTTCCCATACTTACGAGCAACTAGCCTAGTGGAAGCAAACAGATTAGAGCTGAGACTGGGAGAAAGAAGCCTTGTTTATGTCACTGTGTTCTCAGAATTCTCTTCCCCATGATCAGCATAATCTGAAGCAATAGAGTGAGCCTGCGTCATCAGCTAACTATACGATTTACCTATTTATATTTGAAACTCCGGAGTAGGTTGAGGGAAAAGAATTTTGTTTTTTTTTTTCACCCAGAAAGAATCAAAACAATACCTAAACTTCAGATAGCAATTAATGTATGTCAGACATTATTCTAAGAGCTTTACCCATCTCTGATGTAGCCTTCATAAAAACCCTGTGAAGTAGGTTCCATTATGACCCCCAACTTTACAGTTGAGGAAATGGAGGTTAAATTACAAGTCCAAGGTCACACAAGTGGTGAATGATAGACTAGGATTCAAATGCTGGGAATCTGGCTTCAGAACCCACAAGCTCAGCTACTCTGCTCTACTGCAAGTGTGTCCTGTCAAGATGAAAGGGGACAATGGATTGTAATCTGCTTTGCTAAAGTGAATTCTGATTGAAGACAAAACAAGGGTGAACTAAGATTTAA
>NW_017732888.1:145887-147579 GCF_001890085.2 Hipposideros armiger
AACCCCGTTAATGATTTGGAGAGAAACCCCTATTGGCTTTGCACACCCTCTCATTGGCATCTGTGAGACCAGCCTCAAAATAGAAAAAGTGTGCAAAACAGAAAAGGTGGGCATTTGAGGGAACCAGGGGGAAACGCAGGCAGAAGTGCTTTCTCTAAATGAACCCAATGTCTTCCTTGTGTTTTTGTTGCAAACCCAGTCCAAAATATTTTTGCAGTTGGACTTCTTGAGACCCCATTGTGGAATCAAGATGCCTAATATCCCTAATTTAATTTTATGTAAAATGATAGGAAATAAACAATCGATCATAATTCAGATTTTCTCAGCACATGAGGAGAGGCCATTTTCCAAAGTTCTCTTATGCTTTTGTAGACTATTTGTAGGGCAGGGCTTACTGTCTGGATTTCATCTTCTGCGAAAGAAAAACTTCAGCTCTAATTTTCTGTTGGGGAATATATGTGAAGCTGTAGTGACAGATCTTTTCTTTAGGGAATATTTTAATGACCTTTATGGTACAAAGGACAAGGAAGTCAAGAGAACTTTCTCTGCCTAATTGCTTAATAAAAATAACAGAAATTTGGAGTTTTGAGCTCTTTGCTGGACAATGTGAAGAGGAGGAAGGAAGGCCAGAATATAAAGAAGCCGTGATGGGGCAAAGCTTTGGTTAAGGAAGATAAAGACACAAAAAATTTAAAAATGAGCAAACAGAAGCTTAGAAGGACAGCTGGTGGGCAGTTCTCTGTGGTGGCAATGGCCTGATACTATTAATGACACTGATATCTAGTGATAAATTTAGCGTTTTTTTCTTTTATGTACCTGGCTAAAGCATCCCCTCATTCTACCAAAGCCTTGAGTAAAAGTTGGTTACGCCAAAAAAGATTCTAATGGAAGTTTGAGAGAAGAAACAAGAGATGCCATCCATCTAGAGGGCTGTGGGGCAGTGGAAAAGAAAGAAGCTATAGGAGTTGATAGGGCCAGCAGGGATCAAATCACTCAGTCATAGCTGGGATTTAAATCTGACATAAAGGTGACAAAGAGAATTAAAGCACCTTCTTTTAAAAACTTCAAAAATAAATGGGACAGAAGAAAAAAGCAAAAGGAAAGGAGGAGAGTTTGAGGTCTCCTGGGTGACACTTTTCCTTTAGCACCTACCATGTGTAGAACCTCAGACTCTGGTGCTCAGGCCTCACTGTTGAAATGGTATTATTTGTTAAGCTTAGATCAGCAAGCCATGCAAATCATTGTCAGGAGAATGTACTTAAGTACATGCAATAGATTCAAAATGACATCTTTCCTTTGGGTAATGATTTTTGCTCTTCTTGAAGTTACATAAATCTTACGTTGCATCCTGTGAGTTATCAAACATTATTGCTAATAGCTCCCAAACTTGGATTTGAATTTTATAGCTTGAAATAATTGGGTTTGTGATTCTTGTTGGTATGCAGAAGCGTGTACATGCTTATGTATCCATGTGGGGTCATGCACTTCAGCATGGAGGAAGTTAAGCTAACCCTCTGAACTAGACAATGGCAATTCCTCTCTCCCCCACCTAACATGAAGATTCTCCCTTTCTCCCGCATCTGATGGATGAATTGTCAACCTGAAGCCAGGGATTTCTAATACGGCTAAATGGACTTACGTGTTGCTTATGCATTATTCATGATAGGTTCTGGGATTTCAATGCTTCCCACT
>NW_017732888.1:150306-152254 GCF_001890085.2 Hipposideros armiger
GCCTTCAAAGGCACCAGCACTATGAAAGGAAAATAAAGGACTCTTTGGGAATGATGTGTGGGCGACATTAATTCATAGACTTCAGAAAGCATGGTCTATGTTTGTGGCTAATCAGAAATTGAAGAAGAAGCAATACTCCTGTTTTCTTTTGTATTATCCAATTAGTGTATGATTAGTCTGAATTATGGCTTGGCATCTAAGAGAAGAGAGCATATCTAATTTGTTTCCAGAGGCAACAATAGAGAGGATGACTTGGATCAATAAATCGTTAGCAACATGCTCTATTTTTCAAGAGATGTGGAGCATCACTGAGCTGCAGGCGTCACAGAAGAAAATAGTGAAAGATGAGACTGAAAATAGAGTGCTTCTGTACGAGGCTTTAATGGGTTTGAATTTTATTTTTTAAGTAGTGCTAAACTATATAAATAATTATAGAGTAAAAAAACGTCCAAGCCTGTTTAGGTCAGGATTTCTCATGCGGTGCAAGCCTTGGGATGAAAAAGTACTTAGAATTTTTCTTTTTTCTTTGGGTCTCAGTAATGAGACCAATAACTTGTACTTACTGTGCTTGTGTCTTCCAGTCATATTCTCTAGAGACTAATTTCAAAAACAGAAAGGGAAGCAGATAATGAAAGGGTCCAGATGCTTAATCAATGTAGTGGTGGCCTTCAAGGCATTGTCTTTTCCAAACCTCAGGGAAGCTAATCTGTGGTCTCTGAAACAGCTCTAATTAGATGCTACACTTCAAAGTGAGCTGTGTTATTTAACTATATCAATTTTCAGCAGTGATTCCTTACTGTTTAAAAATAGAATAAAGGTTATAAGCTTGTTAAAATAAAACCTAGAAGGGGAGGAATTTACACGAAATTGGGGAGGNGCTGAATCATGCTCTAGGTTAATATATTCTTCTCAAGAATTATTCTAGGACTTTCATTTTCCCTAGCAATGCAACTCATTTAATATGAGTCCCATTCCATTGGGCTTTTGTTCTCGTCCTTCCAATGAGAGAGCTAGCTATCTAAAACCTAATTTATGTGAAGATATTGAAAACTGATACTGGTTTTTATGTGTTTCTCTCAAGTGACATTTCCTCTCTGATAGAATACTCCTAAAGAGCAGTGCTGTAGAAGAAATTTATACCTCATTTTTAATTTCAGGATACACAGCAAATGGGAAAAGATCTTGCTAGTACCCTTGTAATTAGATTACCTACTCTACTTCTGATCTTATTTACCAAATGTAACTTTGTTTACTTTGTCTGCTATTTCTCTCTCTGGCTGCTGGACCCTTAAATGAGTTATTCTTTTCTATCGGCTCATTGGCTTAAGTCTGGTTTTTAGGGGTCCGTGACAAGCAGCAGCCACACAAATACTGAAAAATGATGTGCTCTTCACTTCCACGAGCAGCAGTACAGCAGCTGCTGGACTGCCATTCTGTTTATTTAAGAAGAAAGTGTTCAAGCAAGTTTTATTTACAATTAAAACAATATATATTATATGGGACTGGAGGATAAATATTACTTGGCAGAAAGGAGAAGAAAAAGCTCTTGTGGTAATGACTGCTGGCCTGTAATTGTAAATATTTATATAGGTTTTTGAGGTTTACAAAACACTTTCCAACACTCATTTTAATCTTTTCTATATCTTTGCGAATGAACTTGTATTTGTAGTTCCACTTCATAAGTGAGATAACGGGTTTAGATTAAACAGCTCATATGTTACAGAGGTAGGACAAATCTATATTTTTAGGTATTAAATATTGTGCTCTTCCAAGTGTTCATATTGTTTTTATTGGAAAAGACACAGAGAAGTGTGATGTAGAGGAGATAAGGGACTCTGCAGGGCTAGGGCTAGGGCAGGGAAAAGCAATTTTCCTTCCCACAGAAAAGGCAATTTTCTTCACTGCAAGGAAGAGAAAAATTAAAGGAATTCTTCAGAAGTTTGTTTTT
>NW_017732888.1:155264-156200 GCF_001890085.2 Hipposideros armiger
GGGTTTGTGTTACTGAGACATGTCCCTAATATGAGCTTTCTTCAAAAGTAATATTTTGGGGAGACACTATTCACTTTATGGACATACTTGATAATAGCATTCACAGATCAATGTTTATACTTCTTACTGCTGAGCCACCTCAAATGGCTTTGTGAGGTGCTGTAGCAACAATACCTAATCTGTCAAGTCAGGTTTATTTTGATGTAGTCTTACCTAACAACACATTTAAATTGTATCAGCATTGTAATATGCATACATATAATACTCTAGCTTTAACTTACCTTGTAAAAATTCTATTAGCACCTCTTTAATTTTTTTTTGTTTTCATACCTAAATAAGCAGCTAGCTTCTCTTAACTTCCATTGATGAACCAACACTAATTACCTCAGTTTTAATATATCTATTAAGGTTGAACATATACTATTTCTATGCTATTTGGTTAATTATATAGGTGTAGGATGTATTCAGAGCTATGGTGCCAGTTGTGGAGAGAAAGGCTCATAAACAGGCAAGTGGAAGTCATAGAATCACTTGGCCACTGACATAAGTGAATGAGAAAATTGTCACATGTTTGGTATGTCTTTCAAAAAAAGTGGACATAAATGTCATTTCCTCATTTTCCTGGATTTTGGTGTGGAAGCAAAATGATGTGGTGAAAAGGGCATAGATGCTGAGTTTTTAAGATTTCGATTCAAATCTTAGCTTTTGATTTTACTACTTAGATTATCTCAGATGATTTGTTCATCTTTTTAAGCCTTACTTTCCTCATCTGCAAAATGGAGCTAACACTAAATTATACACTTACAAGAGTTATATAAGATTATTAATTAAAAGGGGCCTAATATAATACAGGTCTTTAGTAATTGCTTTTCTTAGAGTGATTTCGTAGCTCAGAGATTTCTAAAGCTCAATTCTGTTCTCTCTCTCTCTCTCTCT
>NW_017732888.1:156585-158298 GCF_001890085.2 Hipposideros armiger
TCTTTTATTACTTAAAGTTTGTTGGGGTGACAATGGTGAGTAAAGTTACCTAGGTTTCAAGTGTACAATTCTGTAATATGTCATCTATACATCACATTGTGTGTTCACCACCAGCCAGTTCTCCTTCCATCACCATATATTTGATCCTGTTTACCCTCATCTCGCCCTGACACCAGCCTGGTTAGTTAACTGTTCTTCTAGTTGCGTAAGTTACCCAGGTGACTCCATAATCTACTAGCTTGGCATGAAGGGGACTAGGGCTCCATTGTTTACCTCTGAATATCTGGCACTTAGCTTTGTGTCTGATAAATTATACAATTATAAACAACCAATATTTGTTATTGAATGAATTCACTCAATATATTTTTTTTCATTTTTGCCTAAGCAAGTTGAGGTTAAGTTTCTGTATTTTTCAAATGAAGGACTCCTGAAAAATGTAGAAAACAGGAGGATGCTCTGTTTCATATAATTTCACATAAGGAGATGAGCAGTTACGAAAGAGTCAGGAAGTATAATGTAGAAGGTAAAGGAAGAAACACAGTTTTGCGGAAAAGAGAATTGAAATACTCTCTCGTAAGGCATTCAAAAACCTTCCTGTTAATGTAAAACAGCTAGCATGGCCCGAATATGAATAATTCTGATGAGCTGGGATAATAAAAATGACCTGAGTTGCAAAGGCAGGTTTTTCAGAGAGCTGGCCAAAAACAACTGGTATTTCAAATCAACCTGTTTTTCTCATGGTGAAATTAGGTTTATCCTCAAGGTTGAGAAATAAAAGAATACAGCACCAGGGATTATAGAGATGGAAGCAGGGGGCAGGGGTGGAGGAGGGCATATAGTATTATAATAGGGTTGTCCAGTCAGTACATTATAGATTTAGAGCCATGTTGGGGCAAAAACCAAAGTTTAATTTGAGTAGTTGTGCTAGGAAGAGCCTTTAAGTCTGACCCTGAAAATGATGCAGCAGGGAAAGTGATGATAATATGGACTTTAAGGTTTCTAGCAATTGCAAGGACAGATTGGGGGATTAAGTGGGAACACAGATAATAAGTAATGGGTATTGTTAGAATATTCAAAGCAGACTTGAAATATGGAAAGTCTTTAATTTCTTGGCATGACCTAAGAAATTATCTAGGAATCCATATTATGAGGGCTAAATAAATATTATTCAGTTATTTCCTTTAATAGACCATTTATATCATTCATTGCATGGTAGACTCCTATTAGATGTCTATCTCATTGTGTGTCCACCACCCATTTCTAGAATTTACCTCTCTTCCTCGTCCATCTTCATGATTGCAACTGTATTTGTATATTGTACATCTAACTCTTTGACCATAGTTATTTCTGGGGTGGACACTTGACCTCAGAGGGGCAAATCAGATTCTATATTTGCAAATGTGGATTGCAAAAAGCAATTGGAGAGATATGGTGTCATGTTATGTGAATGGGATAAACAAGATGAGCTAAATTACAGGGAGAGGGAGAGACAGGGAAAGAAGTGAGGGAGAGAAAGAATTTGAGGCAAAGAAAAATGAAGCATGTTGGAAGAAAGAAATAGAAATTGCTATAAAAAAGGCTTTCTGAGCATTCCCAGTTCTGTTCTGTCTAAGGCTTTGCTTCATTCCTTCCCTTAGACTCTATAAAATACTTGGTACTGTTCCAGTAATTCCTAGTTTTTCCATTAGTTACTTTCAACAATACTTACTGATA
>NW_017732888.1:162058-162965 GCF_001890085.2 Hipposideros armiger
TAACACACTATTTCAGCATGAATTAAATATTCTTAAAGTATGCTACTGAAGATATTGAAAGACTTAAAATAAAACTGAAAAGAGCATAAAGTAAACACAACTGAAAAAATTGAAAAGATAAAATAATTTCAGAAGTGAATACCAAAGTACAAGGTGACAACAGTAAAATGTATTTAACTGTAAGTACAATTCATGTCAATGAAGAGAGAATTAAAATAGCTAAGAACAAAAACAAAATAAAGGAAAGGTAAATTTCATTAATGATAAAGTGATAAATGTAGAAGTTTAGAAAAGATAAATCTACAATTGAAGACTCTCAAGAAGCAAAGTAAAAAGTAAATCACAAAATGAGAAAATATTTGCAATTTACAACCTACATCACAGATAGAGGGCTAATGTCTTTCATATATTAAGAGTTCTTAAAACTCTAGAAGGAAAAGACCATAACTCTAATTAACAATTAACAAAAACTATGAACAGACAGATCATGACAAAAGATATACAGAAAGCCCTTAAACATAAGAAACAAATTAGAACTGCACAGATATAATTTTTATATTCATAAAGTTGACAAATAAAAGTGGCTTGACAACCCATTTTGTGGGCAAGGTTGTGGAAAAACAGGAATTCTTATTTTTTTGCTGGTGCTAGTACAAAATAAATCACCAACAGAATTATACATACATTTACCTTTTAGCCACAAAAATCTACACTTCTGCATTTACCTAAAGAAGTCTCTTCACAAATAAAAAATAACATATATACAAAGTTACTTTTGCAGCATTATAACACATGATTAATAACACAAATATCCATCAATATGAGATTGCTTCAATGGACTATTGTACAATCTCACAATGGAGTTCCATGAAGCTGTGAAAAAAAAGGAAAGAAAAATATCTAGTCT
>NW_017732888.1:164960-166114 GCF_001890085.2 Hipposideros armiger
AGGGGAACAGACAAGTCGTTCTTCTTCAATGTTCATTGTGCAGAGCACCAGTGGCCATCTGGCTGCCCGGCGGCAACTCGTGGCCTCTAAGCTCAAGGTGCTGTGTTCAATCTTATTTGCAGGTGGGTGTAGCCACCATCCCATGCGGGAGTCTAACCAGCAGCCTTGTTGTTAAGACCCCACACTCTAACCACTGAGCCATCCGGCAGCAGCTCAGCTCAAGGTGCTGAGTTCAGTCTTAGTTGTGGGTGGGCGTAGCCCACCACCGAACAAGCAATCCTGTTGTTACACCAGCTGAGCCATACTGCCGCCTGTTGGCAGCTCAGTGAAGCGAAGCTCGGGCGCAGCATCACTGGCCCATGCAGGAATCGAACCAGCGGCCCTGTTGCTCAGAGCTCGCACTCTTAAGCCAACTTTTAACCAACTGAGCTGCTCAGCCAGCCCTATTTCAGGTAATTTTTGAAAAAAAAAAGCAAAAAAACAAAAAGCAGGGCTCACTGCACTTCCTTAGTGGTATATATTTTCAGGACAAAAAGTACTGCAAAACATATCTTAAACATTACTTATGGATGTATTGTTAATATTAATGTTGGTAATATAATTTGAGACTTTTCTGATATATTGTACAATACAGCAAACTGATGTGTTGATGTTATAAGGAACTAGAATTTTTCACTGTCAGGAAAAAATATATGAATTTTTAAAAATATAAGAGAGAAAACATTCTGATTTTGATTTTGAATTGAAAATATTAATATAATCCCATGCTTGTTAAAACATATATTTCATAATTTTTTGTCCTTTTGCAAAGGGCCTGAAAGGACACCCTGGCAGCAGTTAAGACACCGACTGCCCAGATCATGGTTTCTAAGTATAATTCTGCAAGAAAAAGAGTCAGGATTTCTTAGAGAAATGATTGATTGTAGTCCTAAAATAGGAAAGTATATGGTGAGACTGAGATATCGTGTGCCTGAAAGAGTCCAAATGCAAATGAGATAATATAAAAAATGACAGAAGACCCAGCTGGAAGGGGCCCCTCACTCAGCAAATTTGATAATTTGAGCAACAAAAAGAATAATGACAGTAATTGTTATGCATTGAATAACAAAGAAAAATCCATTATTCTTAGTGCAGAGAAGTACAAACCAGAAAGG
>NW_017732888.1:168927-169950 GCF_001890085.2 Hipposideros armiger
TTTTCTTTAACACGTGATAAAGATAAAGGTTAAAGAGAAGTCTTTACTGAATTTTATTATTGAATTATTATGAAATATATATTTGAAGCTTTTATTCTCCTTAGATTAGGTACTATATACTAAGGCATAAAACATTTACTATTAATTATTTTCAAATAAATAAAGATAAAAACTGTATAACTCAACTTGTATCTTTTAAAATAGGAAATACTCGTAGCATTGTCCAAAACTCTTGAATAATATAGTCTGATCAAACAAGAATCAAACTTCTTTGAGTTTCATATATGTATATATACATGTGTGTGTATATATCTATATATATCTATATATATCTCTATATATCTATATCTATCTATCTATCTATCTATATAATAGCTCTTTAATATGTGTTAAGACAACAGACACATGCAAACTTGTTACGTTTTGGTTTTTGGCACTCTAGAGGCCACGGCCACGTTACCATGTGTGCTGCTGAATTGACTGCCACTTGAATAGACCTCGGAATAAATATTTTCTGACCCACAATAAAACTAAAAATAAACTAAAATAGGAAATTGCTGGGCAATCCTGTATAATCTAAATAAATCATGAATGATATTCACTCGCTCATATTTGAAAGGAGAAAAGGCATTCATAAACTTACCTTTAGAATAATGATAAAATGTTACAGCAGAAAATAATTTCTAGAGCAGCAGTTTCACTGTCCTCACTTAACAGGTGCAGAGACAGGCCTAGAGAGGTTGAACTACTTGACTAAGATGATAAACCTCGCATCCAATGCTAATCATGCATTGTGCATGTATAACTGTTGAATGCCCACAGGCCCCCTGTGCTGTACTCACAGGTGAGCATAGGAAAGCACATAGAAGTGGACTGACTTACACATATGATGTTGGGAAGGGGCAGAAACAGGGCTCAAAACCAGGCCTTGGACTCCATATTTAGCAAGTTTACAAATCTACCTTCACTGCTTCCGGATTAAATCCGAGGGTCTCACATAGGTTGTTGGAATGCAAGAAGGTT
>NW_017732888.1:173595-174613 GCF_001890085.2 Hipposideros armiger
TTCATTTCATGTAAGCTACCATGGGAAATGCAACGAGGTGTCATTGCCTCTGAGAAAGTCAATATACAAAGTTTTCTCCCTTGGCCATAATGTACTTCCCTCTGTCCATCTGTTCTATTTATAAATTTGTAGACTAGTTTTAAAAATTTTTTTATTTCTTTTTGTAAGATTACCCCTGATTTTCTGTAAATTTGACTTGCATGTGGCTTTGACTTTCTCCAATGCCAGCTTTGGCTCCCAGTTCCACATAAACATAGGTCCCAAACCCTCAGATTCATTCAAACTTTGTATCTCATAGTTCGTATTTTTTATATGAGAAAAATCTGGTTGGCTAAACAAATAATTTGCATGGATTTCTACTGTTTTATGTGTCCACACGAAGGCCTGATCATCTGTGCCCAGTAGGATAGGATCATGTGGTTTCGCTATGGCCACCATGCATTTAAAAGAAGCTGTGGGAGAAAGAAAGCTACAAAAAAAGAGCATGTTTTGATAGCAAATATCCGTTGCCTAATTTGTTAAAAGAATTAATCTACGTAGTTCATACGCAACTAAAAATTCACAATGAGTTTTAATGATAGATAAATTGCCCAGAGAATAACTTAGTATGATTTCATATTTAGATACCTAGGGATTGAGCTAACCAGACATAATGGATGGCAGCTCATGCAAGCAGACATTTTGTGTTACCAGGTAACTAATAAACTATAGTAGGATGCCAACATAGGGATACTCAGCAAGAAAATGGCAGGTATATCCAGGCAGGGGTACAAAGCATGGTGACAGGACATTTGGGAACAAGCAATACATGGAGATGCATTAATTTATTTAAAGACTTTTTTAAATAAAACTTTTTTATAAACCGTATATGCCAGAGATTGTGATAGTTTCTGAAAGTAAAGTCTAGTATGTATTTTTAATGCTTTTATTTTATTGGATGACAAAGTTTCAGCCCGTGGGAACCAGAATATAGTTGCAACCAAAGGTCTAGGATTTCATGATGAGATTATTACTCTCA
>NW_017732888.1:175061-175932 GCF_001890085.2 Hipposideros armiger
TGTGTATAACTTACAAGAACAGAATCTCCTTTTCACTCCTTATTACTTGCCTAAAGCTAGACTATAGATCACAACTTCAGTTCTCTCCTTTCCTTGTTTCTAAAAGTTCTGGTGATGGGTTCTGACTGGCCCATTGTAGAATTCTAGAATTGGTCCAGTTTTGGTAAGATTCTTATTATTTGATCCACTGCTTTAGCTAGGTTATGTAAAAATATTATATTTACATTGGATCTTTATGGTGAAAGAGTTTCAGGAGGGTCAGGTCGTCATACACAGCGGTCATTTACAGTACTTCGCTCAAACAAAATCACTAGATTTCCAAAGACTCAAAATATGGTCACTTTCCAGGGCACCTGAAGTAAATGTAAACAGGTTACTTTCATCTTATGGGATTAGCATCCTGAGGCCTACGAGGGAAATATCATCAGTGTATTTTCAGGCAGAAACAGATGAAAAATTATGTCCCCAATCACTCAGAGATCACCAAAATTAGATCTCCCAACTAACTCAATGATAGGAAAATTCTTGAGAATAATCTTATGATTTATTATTTGCCAATTCTTAACGATTGGATGTGACAAACTATCACTATTTAGATAAACTTGATGAAAACTCCCAATACAAAATATTTCCATGAATTTAAAGTGGTAATTCAAAAGCTTCCCATAGAGTAGCTGGGAGAAAACCCAACTGAAAATATCAGGGTTAATGCCTAAGTGTTTTGTTGACTAACAGGTGTATTGGGACAAACTCACTGTCCTGGTAGGGATCCTCTATGCCCTATGGGAGAACCAGCCTTGGAGCTGAACTACCAATTAAAATTCCCAAACTGTTCACATAACTGCCTATTGCTGCTGTAGAGCCAGCACTC
>NW_017732889.1:0-1262 GCF_001890085.2 Hipposideros armiger
AAAAAATCATTCACATACAGAAAAATGAATTATACACTTCAAATCAATCAACACAATTTTAACCATTGAAATAATGGAATGCTTGAAATTTGAGCTAATCAGAATTAAAAAAAATAATATTAATGAAGCAATTCCTACAAACTACAAGACCAACAATACTATATTAATTTTGTTAAAAAATGGAAATGGAGTCTTTGTTTTCTGTTTGCTTATCTGTTACATATTTGACCAGAAGGAAAGTAAAATCCACTCTAAAGGAATGTAGTTTATGTTGTCTTCTGGAAATCAAAGAGTCTCATGTATTTGCTACTTCAACATGCACAGCTGGCGTGATATAATGATTTGGAATCAGTTTTGGGAGAATAATTTGTGCCATACGTGTATTCAATTATAGAAATAACCGTGATATAAAATAACAATTTATATAAGAGACCTTAGAAATATGACACAAATGTTTTGCTTTTTGTTAAAAATGAATATATGCATTAGAGCCCTTTCAATGTTTATATCTGAGCAACTGAGGAATGTGTTAGCAAGCATGCTTTTTTTTTTAGGTTTCTAAGTTTGAAATGGGTATGCTGAAAACAGTGGGGATTTTGGAGGAAGAGCTAGGATGTTATGGGACCTGTTCAGTCTCTGTTGCTGCCCTCCTGGTGGGAAGACACCACTGTAATATAGTGCAGGCTCTGGAATTAGACTACCCAGCACATATAGACCACTTGACATTGAGAAATTTGCAAAGTATTTTCTCTTTTCTGAAGTTTTGTCATCTCATAAATGGGTCTAGTTAAGCTGCTTCGTGGACTTTTGTCCAGGAACCAGGATATAAATGATCCCATGATTTTCAGATAGTATCCCACTGGTCCCAAATCTCAGTATTAGAAAACACCAATTTTAAGTATTTTCAAAATTTCAGTAATAATGTTAATAGTTAAGTATTCTTTCAATGTTTACCATACCATTATCTAGTGACTTCTGAAAGTTTTCTTTTTAAAAAGACATTTTTAAATAAAGCAGTAACTTATTAGTTGCCATTTCGTAATTGCTACTTTGGCCCTTTCTTAAAATGGGGTTTGGATTTCTGTTGTCCACATAAACAGAATGCACAGGTTGATGTAGCACTATAACACAATTAATGATTTCCAGCCATTTAATGGCAGCTATAGCAAAGGATGGATCATGGCTTTGTCCTCTTGTGACACCATTAAATGATGAATTTATATGTAATATGTATATCACATACATAAGTGTCTTTTAATGGT
>NW_017732889.1:4024-4941 GCF_001890085.2 Hipposideros armiger
TGACTACAGGGAAAATTTGTTAGAGACATACAGAATCTCCACTACAGCTATTTATTGCCTCTAAGCTTTTTAAACGTGGGTATGTACATGCCTGAACCTGAACCACGTGAGCATATTGTTCATGAAGAGGAACAAGAGAGCAAAAGAGAGATTTTATGAAGCAAATCTATATATTTTGTGTCTATATCATTCAACACATTTACATTTTTAGTGTGAACCATGGAAAGAAACCTTTGATATCAAAGAGCCTCAACGTGTTTACTGAATCCAGACTGTGTTGTCTATAATAGACCAATAGGGGAATATTCCACAAATCTAGAGGAGCTTAAGCTTCAGGGACCTTCCTCACTTGCATGGGCCTTCCTAAGGACCTGTGTGTTCACATGATCTTGTTTGTAAAATCTGCAAAAGCAAGACCCTCTGTTAGGATCACCCTTTCTTTTCATTCAACTGTTCTGTCCATCAAACTTTTCCTTTGAGGGACTAGAGAAGTTAGGAGTTGTGTGGGCCTTTCTGGGTCCTGTAAAGGGGAGGCTGAGTGAGAATACATTTAGTGGATATGTAATAGTTTAGTGGTTCATATCATTTCACATAGTTCACTTATTGCCAGCTGACCTGGGGTGGAAACGGTTCCCAAGAATACTCTTGTTTCTTCCTATTTCAACACATTCTGTGTTTCAACTTGAAGGTCCAGGGCCTGTAGTCACATTGTGCCATGAAAGTGTTCTACACACAGGACTTCAAAGTATGTGGGTCATGGAGGAAAAACAAAGTCAACAATGTGTGGAGCCAGATCTAATACAGAGAAAAAGTCAAAACATCATATGTAGACTGTTATAATTTTTCCCATGGATACTCTGTCAGTTGGAATTTCTTTCTTGTCAGGGATATTCTCAGTAATGATTATATAAAATTAT
>NW_017732889.1:6849-57562 GCF_001890085.2 Hipposideros armiger
CAATGGAGTATTACTCCGCCATAAAGAAGAATGAAATCATACCTTTTAACTATTTCTATTTTTAGATTTATTAAAGTGATTCTCCCTAAAAAAATGAGAAAAAAAAATTAAACAAGCATTGACTAAAGTTAAAAAAGTCACAGTGATGCAAAATTATGTTGGCATGCTGAATTAGAACAACAAATTCATTTTTTTAAAAAATTATAATTTCAAGTAATGAAAATAAACTACTTTAGGACAAAAATGGATTAAATACCACAAAAATTGTTAAAAATCATCTCATATTAATATTTTATAAAGAGAATCAACTCACATTTTGTTAATAGCAGTTAATAAAAGCTAAATGAAATCATCAAATAATTTTTAATACCTCTAAAAGTATATCTTATTGTTTAAGAGAAACATAATATTAGAAAAATTACCAGAATTATAATAACAAAACATATCTGTTTGCATATAATGGGATACACTATGTACTATAACACATTTTATAAAATTTTCATTAAATATAAAATAATTAAATCCTTGTGCACTTTGAAATTTTTATTATTTGGTAAATCATATTCATTAATGATTAAATATCTACTTATTAAATTATCTTGGTTAACCAGTTAAAATATAGTGAATTAATTTTATTTCATGGTGTTTGTGTGAAATTCTAAAAATCTTTAAATTATTTCTAAATACATACTATCATAAAACACATCCAAAATTCTTTCATTTTATTAGGTTATGGACGATTTAGTTGCACAATGTGCAACAGGAATGAATCACGTTAAAATGAAATTATTTACAAAAACTAAACAATTTGAACAACATGAGAATGGTTTCATTTAAAAGAATCCATTTTATATCCAGATCTTTGCCTCCTATTTAACAACCCACAATTTAATTCAACCAGGAAAGTAGTGTTGGAAATCAGACATTTGGAAGACACCTAAGAAACTTCCACATAATCCCTACCGCATAAAAGATAAAACAAATGGTCAGTTCTTTCATGTAAGTATGCTTTGTACAAATTCAACTGCATTCTGGAAAAATGTGAATTCTACATGCACATTTAAAAATACAACTTGTGGAGTTTTTCTCTGTTGAAACCATCTGAACTGTCAGTTTAGCTAACCTTTGTTTGCCTGTCACTGAGTTCCCATGATTAAATGTGAAGATTATAATCATTAACTGTGCCAGGGGTTCACTGTGGGTGGAATTTGATGTGCGGATGACATTTTGTTTATATGATGAAGTCAAAATCAGACTTCATTTTTTCTAGCTCAGCACCCAGAGGTCTCTGGGTTAGCTACCGAGGGCCGATAGTACTTGTATTTTCTGACTGTGTATTAAATATTGTATTCATGCTGCCTGAGGACTATTTCCCTACATGCTGTAATCACTGCCTCCCCTCTAACTGGGACACATATGTATTTGACACCATATGGGCAACTTAATTGAATAATATTCACCTATTTTAAAATATTAATTTTAAAACTTTTTAGCCATTAAGCAATTTTAATAAATATGCATTTGCAATTTCATTTATTATGTTAGCTTATTGTTATTATAAATGGTAGTAACACCAAGAATGTTACATATTGCTAAAATTATGCAGCTACAAATGATAGTAGGGCACTTGTAGTTTTAATAAGCCAAGTGATAAAGTGATTTTTCCAAGAGTATGCTAGTCTTTAATATCTTTCTCTAAATATTATTAATAACTCTGAATGTGCTTCTTAACTATGTGTGAAAAGGATTTACTTAGTAATTAAAATGCTTAGTAATTTTAATTCAAATAAAATAGTTTTTATTTTAATTGATTTAAACTGTTGAGAAGGCCAAAACCAGCCTACATTTTTGGCTAAGGTTTAACAATTAAAATACTAAAATGAAGGAATATAATATTTTGATATTTATATTCTTTTACTATCTATAATTTTTACTGTGTTCTTTTTCAAAATTGAGAGCAGATTTGTAATTTGTAATTCTAACTCCCTGTAGTAGATTAAAATTTTATTTTAAATATGTTAATTTTCCAATTAGCTTCCATCAAAAAGTATGTTTTTTGTAGCTGGTGCAAATGGTTAAAACCCATTGATCTACTGACTTCCTAGGTTTGTAAAGCCCAAGAAATATATTCACTAAATGAGTCATGTTTCAAAGAGAATAAGTAAAGCTCCTCGATAAGCTACTTCTGATTTCACATCAATTTTCTAGATTCTATTAGGCTTTAATAATAATAATTTCTAAATAAAATTAGAAACAACCAGATTTGAATTATGTATTAATCACTTTCCTTTCAATTGTAATCAGTGAAGATAAATATTATTTACCATGAAATCATAACTTGTCAACTTCAAATAATATCCCAAATGTCCTTGGAAATAATGACTTTCAGGTGAAAAGTAATAAAATGTTCAGGCTATGTGATTGCACAAAACTTCAGGTAAAGCTGTCCCATGCATGAAACTTGAGACGCTTTACAACATATACTGCACTCTGACATTTCCTAAAATTCTGATAGGTTTTTTTTAATATTTGGAAGGATGACTTAATAAATTTGATTATGAGAGTGTGGAAATGCAACATGTTTATTGAGAGTTCAGATAATCATCAAGGAGAAAGCTTTTGTAGAAATATTGATAATATTTGAAATAGGGTAAATCATGGCTGCCAACACTGATTCAAACCAGTAGGTGAATTGTAAGGGAAGCAAGCTTGAACCTGCACGTAGTGGGCGTATCTGTCTGTGCCTCCTGTGTCCGTCCTGGTGCTCCATCTTCTCTGACCTCCTTTGTTGTTTTCATTAATGTTATAGTGTTTTTTCCCAGGGATCTCTGCAGCTTGACTGCTTTTTCCCTTGTTTATCATGCACACTGTTGGAAGGGGGGCGAGGAGCAGGGCTGCAGCCCTTGTAAAGCCTCTGCAGGTGCTCCTCCATGCTGCCCTTTTGGGTAAACTAGAAAAAGGAGGAGTCAGGGTGAAGGGAGTCATTGCATAAAATGCCTATAACCGACACAGGTGCCTTCTTACGAAATGAAAGTTTGACCCTAAGACATCATCTCATGGGGCCACACCGATCCCAACACCATTTTAATGGATAAAGGTAACACGCCCTCCCCACTCCACCACCTGAATGCATATGGTGCATCATAAAAGGATCTGTGGGCACCTCAGGGACATGCAAATGTGACACAGAGTCAGGTAGGGGTCACACATGGTGCTAGAGCTGGGAATGGAATAATAGTAACCCTGGTGATGAAAGTAATCGCAATAACCAAAAATGAGTTATTATTCATTACGTAACTATTATGTGTCAAGCAGAATTTCATTGCTTCACCTGTATTAACCAATTTAATTCCTAACCACTCCATAAGATTTTATTTTTTGCCTCTATTTTATCATAAATAAAACAGAGTGGTTAAGTGACTGCCTAAGAAAGAAAAAAAAAGTAAGAAAAGAAAAGAAGAGAAGAGAAAAGAAAAGAAAAAAAAAGAATAATCAGGATAAAACTGCAAACAGTGTATCTCTGGAGCCAGAAGTAACCACTTCAACACGCCGTCATGTTAATGCATTTAAATATGTTATCAAACATAATCAAATGGCATTTGTCTGCCCCAAGTTATTTTTATTCTATTTGTGCTATCTTGAGGTGATAAAGGCAAAACTTTGACCTGAAAACCTAATTTATTCAAATAATATTTTAAAATTTCCAATGCAAAACTTTTTAGAAAGCAAATCAAACTGGTTGATATTATTAGTTATTGGGTCTGGGGGATAGTAGGAGCAGATAAGAGGACGAAAAGGTAAGTAAAAACAAAATAAAACAGAACACAACAGAAACACTTTAAATTGTGTCTGCAATGAAAGCACATGTATGGTATATTTTCACGTTCCTGCAAGAGACATGTGGAAGGATTGTAACAAAATCAGCAATGATTATTTCAGAAAGGTTGGATGTCTGATGGAAATTTTTCTTTATATATTTATCTCTCCTTTGATTTTTGGTCTTTACAATGGCCATTAGGCCATATAAAGAGCCCATATATTAACTTAAAAGACCCTAGTCTAGGCAACTCAGCTAGAAATTTGAGATCCAGATTCTGGAAAGCAGATTGAGCAAATATCTGGGACTCTCATATTAATGACATGGCTCCTTTGAAATCTCACTCTTGATATTTTTAATGTTACTCTTCCCATTTCTCATACGTGTCTAGTTTCATATATTTGCTGATCTTCTAACTTACTAAGGATGGCTTATATTGTTTGCTGCACATGACTTAATCTCCCTATTTTCTTATTAAATTAGAACAATATATTAAACTTAGCTCCTTCTTTTACTCTTCACATACAAATACTTGACGTAGTAAAACTTTTATATCAGCCTTTGCATGTAAAACAGGTTTAACAATAACATAAACCTTAGACACCTGTGTTCCTAAAAAAATGCCTGCGAATTTTGGCTAGCTTGCTATTCTCTTCTTTTATATTTCCGCACCTGTACTCATTTGTCCTGACCCCCTTTTCTCTCTGTGTGTGTGTGTGTGTGTGTGTGTGTGTGTGTGTGTGTGTGACTTTTTCCCTGACTCCTTTGCTCACTATGGTGTATTCCTCAGGGGACTTATCCCAACATATTTCTACACATGGTAATTATTGACATTATTTATCTCAAACTTCATATCTTCTTTGAAGGACTTAACCTCATCCTGGGTTGATTGAGACTCTTTTTTTATGTCCTTGAATCCTCTGGCTTCTAAAATACAGCTAGAGACACTCAGTTTTACTTCTTACTCATGTGCCTTTGCTTTCTGAACCAAATCAGAGGTATTTTTAACCCTAATAATTTAAATGATACCTCATATATATTAAGCACTCAATAAACATTCATTAAATGAGTGAATGACTAAAATTTAGCAGTATTTTGAAAGTGTTTAAATTCATGACTTAATAAATAGGAAAAAAATGACACACTGCAGTTGAACATTAATAACCATCATAAACTGTTCACTAAAAAAACCCAAAACAATGGGTTCTTGCTTTGTCCTAATGTAGAATTTATATAACATCATAATGCTAGATATTAGAGCACTCTGCCTAGAGTTAAAATTTCTAGCAAATCACATTTTCAAAACTTAAGCTTTATATATCCAGGTATTTCACTTCATTAATATATATTATGATAAATGTCTGGCATCTGTGTCAGAATATTCAACTGTTATTTTTTAATATGTTATCTGATCTAATAATTACAACACAATATTTGAAATCAGAGCAATCCTGAAAAATCAAGAATATGCCATCTCATCTTTGGGGGGCTAGCACTTCTTTATCTGAAGCTCTGATTTGGGGGTTGGGAAATAGAAGACTTGATTCTGGTTTCAACATACCACTGTTGTATAAATCTGTACCTGAAATATAAAATGAAAGGTTGGTAATACATAATTCATAGCTATTTTCAGTTCATGTCTTGATACGTTTTTATGGATTCTTAGATTGGTCAGAGTTTGGTCATGTCTGGGCCACTTAGTCCTCTGACTCTGCCTGAGGTGGCAGGCCAGCCTTCCCAAAAGCCACTCCCACAGGTGCTCTGCATTGTGCAGTTCAATCTCATTGATTTCGACTCTGTCTTGTTCCACCTCTGGAGTCCCTGTCACTGGTTTTACTTGTACTTCAATATTGCTCCATGAGAGGGTTTTAGTTTAGTGCTTCTTTAATGTGGTTAAGTTCCACCTGTAGAGCTTGTTAAAATGCAGGTTCTGGCTGTATGGTCCTGGTCTGGGCTATGAGAGTTTTCTTTCTTTTCCAACAAGCTCCCAGATGAAGACATGCTGGTCCCGTGTCACAGATCACTTTGTGTAGCAAGCATTTAGTTCACAGTCTATGGATTATTGAGTGAGTTTGTTTAGATTTTGGACTCTGGTTTCACTCTTTACTATTGGGAACCTTGAATAACCTATATAAACGCTCTCAGCTTCAAGGAACTTTTCCTATAAAATGGGCTATTAATACTTCATAGGGTTCATGGGAGGACATGGAGTAATATACTTAAAAGCCCAGTGCCTTTGGCATGGGAGGTTGTTTCATAACATAAATGTTCCTCCTTGCCTCTCCCTCTCCCCTTGAACTTTCAGCTTGATTCACTATTTGAAAGGGTTTGTTGCTCACTTTAGCCTGCCACCACTTGTTCCTTTTCTGGCTTTCAGTTTTATCTCTGGTGTTATGGTCTATCCACTAATTAACTGCTCATTAATATTCAAACCCACATCTGTGCTCATAGACAGACCCTCCTAAGATTATGGGCACCCATAATAGTAAAACCTACATATAATAGCACTCTTTTGTTGAAACATAAATGTAACCCCCGATCTAGAATTAACATTCCCCCAGTAAATATTGTGAAACTCATTGAAGTCAATGAAAGCCAGTGAGAGTTTCTATTGGGCTGTCCAGTTTTAACACAGTAGGTGCTCAGTAAAGGTCACAGCTTAGCTTTCCCTTTTATAAATTTCTCTTCTAATAAATGGGAATATAATAAAGGCCCCTTTTGCTAGGTGCTTAATTACATGTGTGATTTTCCTGAATTACATTTGTTGGAAAGGTTTAATTTAAATAAAGCAAGTTATTTTATTATTTATATGACCTAGAATAATCAGTTTTAGTTGATGGTTATTTTTAAGATTTTTAAATAGTTGTTTGAGTTCAATTAAAAAGAGCCACAAAGAACAGAATAAAAATTATCCATCATCATTGCAGCATTTTGTGTATAAACAATTAGATGCATTTAATTCCAAAATTAGACAAGCAGAGAAATATTAGATCAAATATACTGCAAACCAAAATCACATGACAGGTAAGATTTATGTATGAAGCAACTATTGAAGGTAAGATTTTTAAAATTGTCTGTTATCGATGTTGTATTAAAAAAAACACGTTATTTGTGGTATTTCAATCTATTATGCATTTTATTCCAACTTTTTTGTTGACATCCAATTTTGATGCTATTCCCTTTCACTCAACTATAATGGTGTTTCCCATCTACCTATAGTGGTGAACTATAGTTGAATACAACATATTATGAATATCACAACTTCTTACATTTCCTGAGTTTCTCTGATTCAAGAAGGAACTGTTATGTTAACCATTGCATTAGATTCTTTCATACACTGTTAGTCTGGCATGATATGTTTTTCTTTTTTATTATTAGTTTCAGGTATACAAAATAACATATTGATTAGACCTTTGTACACCTCACAAAGTGATAACCCCAACCAGTCTTCTATTCATCTGACACTGTACATAGTTATTACAATACCATTGACTGTATTTCCTGTGCTGTACATTACATCCCGTGATTATACACATTTTAAAAAAATTACAGGTGACATTCAATATTATTTTATATTAGTTTCAGGTGTACAGTGTAGTGGTTAGGCATTTATATATAAATTTATGAAGTGATACCCCAATAAGTCTCATGACACTATATGGTTTTTACAATATTATTGACTATATTCAACATACTGTAATTCACATCCCTGTGACTATTTTGAAACTACCAATTTGTCCTTTCTAATCTCTTCCTTTCTCATCCAGTCCTCCAGTCCCTCTTCCATCAGCAACCATCAGTTTGTTCCCTGCATCTATGAGTCTGTTTATGTTTTGTTTGTTCATTTACTTTGTACTTTAGATTCCACATATAAGTGAGATCATATGGTATTTGTCTTTCTCAGTCAGATTTATTTCACTTAGCATAATACCCTCTAGGTCCATAGGTCCATCCACGTTGTCGCAAATGGTAAATTTCTTTTCTTTCTTTTTTTTTTTTATGGCAGAGTGATATTCCATTGTGTAAATGTACCACAATTTCTTTATCCAATCATCTGCTGATGGGTATTATGGTTGTTTCTATATCTTGGCTATTGTGAATAGCACTTCAGTGAACATCGGGTATATATATCATTTAAAATTAGTTTTTTGGATTTCTTTGGATAAATACCCAGGAATGGAAATGCTGGGTCATAAGATAGTTCTATTTTTAATTTTTTGAGGAACCTCCATACTGTTTCTCATAGTGACTGCACCAATTTGCAATCTCACCATCAGTGCATGAGGGTTCCCTTTTCTCCACATCTTTGCCAGCACTCATTGTTGATTTATTGATGACAGCCATTGTGACAGGAGTGCTGTGATATCTCACTGTGGTCTTGATTTGCATTTCTCTGATGATTAGTGATGTTGAACATCTTTTCATATGTCTATTGGCCATCTGTGTGTCATCTTTGGAGAAATGTCTACTAATGTATTTTGCCAGTTTTTTTAATTGGATTGCTTGTTTTTGGGGTGTTGAGTTGTATGAGTTTTTTATAAATTTTGGATATTAACCCCTTATCAGACGTATCATTGGCAAATAACTTCTCCCATTCAGTAGGCTATATTTTTGTCCTGTTGATGATTTCCTTTGCTGTGTTAAAACTTTTTAGTTTGATGTAACCCTGTTTGTTTTTTTCTTCCTTTGTTTCCCTTGCCAGGGGAGATATATCAGTAAAAATATTACTAAGGGTGTTGTCCGAGAGTTTACTTACTATATTTTCTTCTAGGAGTTTTACCGTTTTGGGTTTTACATTTAAGTCTTTAACCCATTTTGTGTTTTTTTCTTGTATATGGTATAGGAAGGTGGTCCAGTTTCATTTTTTTGCATGTATCTGTCCAGTTTTCCCAGCACCGTTTATTGAATAGACTGTCTTTAACCCAATGTATATTCTTGCTCTCTTTGTCTTAGATTAAATGACTTTATAGGAAAGGATTAATTTCTGGGCTCTCTATTCTGTGCCATTGATCTATGTGTCTGTTTTTATGCCAGTATCATGCTGTTTTGATTACTATGGGCTTGTAGTATGTATAATTTGCTATCAGGTAGTGTGATACATCCAACTTCATTGTCTTTCTCAGGATTGCTGTAGCTATTTGGGGTCTTTTATGGTTCCATATGGATTTTTAGGATAATTTGTTCTAGTTCTGTGAAAAATGCCATTGGGATTTTGATAGGGATTGCACTGAATCTATAGATTGCTTTGGGGAGTATGGACATTTAACTCTTTTAATTTTTCTTATTCATGAGCATGGTATGTTTCCATTTATTTGTGTCTTTTTTAATGTCTCTCTTTAATATCTTATGACTTTCTGAGTACAGATCTTTTACTTCCTTAGTTAAATTTATTCCTAAATATTTTAGTTTTTGAGATGCAATTGTAAATGAGATTGTTTTCTTCATTTCTATCTCTTATCAAATAGAGATTAATTATGCTATATGAATAGATTTATTACCCAAAGTTTACATTTATTAATAATTGCTTGGAGAAGTAAATCCAATCTATACCCTTATTCTTCTTAGACTAATATGATCACAGTTCCAACTCCATTCTGGACTATTTCCTTCTCATCTCAAGGAGAAAAAAAATCATTCAGTTTTGCAATGACCTAACATCCCAGATATTCTAAAAATAACATATATACTTAGTGATGTAATAAGAGCATTCAAATTAAAACTTATTAGCAACTAGCATTCCTTAATCTGGATGCCTTTGTCAAAAATTAACCACATAGATTCAATAAATATGCCTACTTTTGTTTCCTCACTTTGCATTTCATGAAACCATCCAAGAACCAATACAAGGTTTTAATTTCAATTACTTTATCCACATTTTCAGCAATAAAATGTGACAAAAATAAAATCATGGCATAATTAATACATTTTATAACCACATAATAATCATGAATAAATATGGCCAATCCCTATCAAATAGATATGTTTAGTAGATTATATACATATGATATTTCTACTGAATTTATGTTGAATGCCTCTAATTTTATATTTAACAAAATGGTATACGTGAAGAAGTCAATGAGAATAAATGTCAACTGCAATATAAGTGTGTATAGAAGAAGACAACTTTGCTATGTTAAGTGCAATGTGTTACTAAACCTCTGTTTCATCTCTAAAAATTATCTCAGTCCAAATTTCTTGTAGTAAAGCCTGTAAACAGAAAACTTATCTAATAATAAACACCTTTATCAAAATTCATGGTGAGCTTTACTGTGAAATAGTTAGAACTATAACCAGTAGCATTCATATTCAATACACAATTCTGTAGGGAAACTAGATTTTATAATACAAACATCAATTCAATAACCCCTAGATCAGCGGTTCTCAACCTGTGGGTCATGACCCCTTTGGGGGTCAAACGACCCTTTCACAGGGGTCGCCTAAGACCATCGGAAAATAAAAAGATATTTACATTACGATTCATAACAGCAGCAAAATTACAGTTATAGAGTAGCGACAAAAATAATTTTATGGTTGGGGGTCACCACAACATGAGGAACTGTATTAAGGGGTTGCGGCATTAGGAAGGTTGAGAACCGCTGCTCTAGATTAAAAGAAATATTTAATTTTATAGCAAGCATTTTATTATTTTTTCTTTATAATAAACTTATTTTTTAAACTTATTTTTTATTACTGAGCTTTCCAGTACAAACAAGCTTCCAGTCTCAAATGTGTAATGTATACCTAAATACTGCTATTTACACATACACACACACACACACGCACATACACACACACACACACACTCACACTTCAAACTGAAATTAGCTCTTGATGAGCCATTGTGCCTATAAGCAAAATTAAGGCATCCATCCCTATCAGCATACATCGGTGTAGTTCCTTCCCTGTTTTTTATAATAGAGATGTGATTTGAATTATGTCTAGTCCAGATTTTTCTGGGTTTTTTAATGTCTAGGTTTTAGAATTAATATGAGTATTTAATTTCTTATCTATAATAATTGCTTTTATTAATATCTGAATCTAGGTAATGCTTTCAGTATTTGCAAAACTCAGTTTCAGCATCCTTAACAAATGTCCCCTGTCCTTTCTCGCTCTCCAGAGTTACATTCCTCTTCAGCATTTTACATGGTGTTTGCGTTTTTAATCTATTCATAAACATAAGCTATATACTACAAACTACAGTATAAATTACAATTTAGCTTTTGTTTCTTAGATCCTTATTCTTAAACATTATGGGCATCTGAAGACACCCCTTCCTTTGCAACCCTCTCATTGCTGTTCTAAATCACTGATTCACTTCCATCTCCACAAACCACAATGACATTGAAATACAGTCCTTGAAATCATTCTCGCCATTACCCCTGATAGTGGGGATTATCTAATGACCTTCCAGGTAGTCATTATCATATAGCATTAATTTTAGCATGAGGTGCACTGTCTTCCTTCTTCCCCGCAGCTTTTGTATCATTTCCGGAAGCTGCAGCATTCACAAGATGATCCATCCAACATTTACTTACTGCCTTTTCTGTTCCGGGACTTCCTTTTCTCTACTTTTTTCTGAAATTCACTCTAATCTCTCTAGTGCCCATTTCCCCATGACCAATATCAGTGCCTCCTTTGAATCTTAATTTCAAATATTTGTTTCTTATTAACCTGTCTCTGATTTTGCAAGCTGACTTACTTTACTGCCCATAGCAACCTCTGATCAATGCATTGGCCCTACCTCATTTTTACTGTCTTGACCCTCTTTGTTGTCCCAGCTTCTTTTTCTTACTTAGCACTGTAATCATTCTCTTGCAAACATTAACTCCCATGGCCTTGTGGTTGTTTTGTTTTGTTTTGTTTTATACTCATCTGTTGAAATGCCACTGCTTCAGAATCCTGACCATCTGTAGGGGTTGCACATACCCAAGAAGTTGAATGTTGTAGGAGAAAAATTCCACAAACTTGCTGGATGTGCTCATTTCAAATTTATGATCTCTGATGTCAAATAGGCTTGCAACACTAGGGGATAATGCAACTCCATTTCTCTAGTAAATTACCCTTTCCGTTATCTGGGATGACTGTCACGTTCCTTCTCAAATCTTCAACTACTCCTTCCGAACCTGACTCTGCCTAAGAATAAGACATTTGAAACTATTCAAGAACTGCTTAGCTTTTCAATCACCACTTTAACTAATATAGACCCATGTGCTCAACTGTCCCATCAGTGGAAATAAAAGAAAGGTCACTATTCAAAGGCCAACCTCATTATCTATGTCTTTGATAATATTCCCTCCTGTTTTTGTACCGTAATTTCCCTTCCTTCCTAGCAAAATTTCTTCAAAAATTTCCCACCATACATACTGGTCTTATTTCCTCATTGCCCAGTTCTCCTCAGCTACTCTGATCACACGTCCTATGCCACCATTCAAGAGACTATAAAGTTTGCCCCACCTGAAGGTCAATTTTCTGTCTTCATGTTACATATATCTTGGTAGTATTTGGTACTCTCTTTCTTATAAAATATTTTCTCAGCTTTTTTGACAGTTCAGTCAGTCACTGGTAATGCAGTCACATTTCCTTTGTTGGTGTTTTTTTCTACTTTATTAGTTCACTGACTAAAGAAGTACCCTAAGACTCTTTCCTAACCCAGTTCTCTATATCTGCACACCCTCCCCAAGTTACTTCATCTGTCCCATGACTGCCAATAACATCCATACACTGACTTTCAAATGTATGTCAATAGCAAAGCCCTATTCCATGACTATCAAATCCCCATAACCCACTTCCTACTTACTGTCTTCACTAAGATACATACTAAGTTTGGTTTTTTCTTTTACTAATTTCTTCCCACCTTGCTCAAGCATTCTCCCTTTCAGTAAATGCCATCACCATTTACCCAACCACTTAAAGGAAAACGTAGGAGTAATTTGTCTCTTTCGCTCATACCCACGTTCACTCCATTACCTAGTCCTATCACTTCTACTTTCAAAATATTCAGAATCAAACTGTGCTTTTCTGTTTCCATGGCCAAAACCTGTGTCTCTACCACCATCATCGTCTCTCACCTGGAGCACGTCCACAGCTTGCTAACTGGTTCCTTCCTTTACACTTACCTTCATGTTCTATAGAACAACCAGGGTTATTTTTTATGAAACATAAATCACACCCTTGTCGAACATCCCCCAGTTGTTTTCTGTGGTTCTTAAAATAAAACCCCAGTTTTATATTACTGCCTGAAAGTTCCTACATGGTTGGATGACTGCTTGCTTCTCTGAAATCCATCCTGACCACTCTTCCCCTTTTCACTATACTTCAGCCCAAATGGCTTTATTTTGGTTTTACAAAACAAGGTATTTTTATTACAACATCTATGAATGCTATTTCTTTGACTTGGAAGCCTCTTACTCTAATATCACACATAATTAATTCTAAAGTCAAGACCCAGACCTCAGAGATATCTTACCCAACGAGGCCCCTAAACACCCTCCACGTATCCATCTCTCAGAACTCTTAACCATATTGCCTATTTTTTATCTTAACCCTGGCGCTTGTTAATAGCTGAACTTATCTCAATTATTTATTTGTTTATATGTTTTATAGCTTCCTAAATACAATGCAGGCAAAGGGAGCACAGATTATCAACCTTCCTTGGCACTGTGTACCCAATTCAAGAGGATTTTCCCATATAGTACTTTAATCAGATGCACTTTGTTTAATTGGAATATGTTGGGAAAAGATAATCATTTTAATTAGCATATTGAGTGAAAATGACCTTAAGTAAATTATTTCAGGGTTTAATTTAAAATCACAGTTTTATGTAATCTCAGAGTTAACCAAAATAGACTTCATAATTGCAGATATGTTTCATAAGTGTTGTCTATAGTTACGTTATCACTGGTTGAATTTGCAGCTCTGAGATATGTATGTGTGGGCAGGCATGCATATGTATGATCATGTGTGGAGTCATTTCTAAATGTATCAAGAAAGAAACAAGTTCAGATGCAAATGCAAGGTTCCAGAAAAGCCCCTTTGCCTCTCATGATAGAGGAATTGGATAGGATGAGCTGATGCAGTTATCACAGAAATCAGTTAGAGCCCCTGAGCCCTAGAATCCTCTGAACTCCAACATAGGATACGCATGATTGAAGCCCTCCTCTCTGAAAAGCCCCTAAGGGTTTCTTCAACCCAGAGTTTCTATTACACATGTAACAACAAAAGTAATGGAATCATAACAGGTTATGAGAACTTGTTTCTTTCTATCCCCCTGCACAATATAAAGATGGTGGGTGGTCTGGAGCATTCTTATCAAGACTAAAGGTGTTAAGAAAAAAAAATTTTTCTTTCTCATAATGTTAGACGTTATGTATCACAGGAAAACCCAAATGTCTCCAAACTCACATGTCATCTGTAAAATATATGTCATAAAAAGGTTAATCTTGTCTTTGAGGTTAAGTTATTCTATCACATTTACATTTCTCAGTCATAATCAGACTAGTCCACAACAAGGTTATCAATTTTAAGAATCTCTAAATATTAACAATAAAACACAGATTCTGTTCATTTTTTTTATCAAATTTTAGAAATCTGGAACAATCCCAATTCCCCTCTGAAAAGACTGAACTTGAAAATCTATAAAAGATCTCAAAGAAAAATAGCAATTTCAAGAACAATCATTTTTATATGTTACATTCTGTTTGGCATTATCACATCCCTCAAATATCTGAAAAATGACTAAGATCAGAAACTTGTATCACCTACACTAGAAGGGGGGCAGATAGAACTCAGGGCACAGGGTTCGTCCAGTGGTTATACCACAGACTAGCCTTAGATGGCCATGCATGCAGTAGTAAGATTACCACAGGCATTTTGAAGGAGGGGTCAGGCTCACTGAATTCTGCTTTATCGTTTATTTCTAAAACTTGATCTCACATATCAAATCCACCTCTCTTCTGTAATCTAAATTTTGGTCTATTGAATTGAGATGTAAAAAGATGCCACATTCAAATAATTAGTATCTTAAAAGTCCATTATTTCTAATTTCCTAAATGGTATTCTTTATATTACATTCTCCCTGAGGTGAATTGATATTTGAAGTTTATTTGACTGCTGAAATTGTATTAGCTGCAGACTTGCCAAATCAAATCATGAGAACAAAATTCTCTATCATTAGAAGAAGCAAGATATACTGTATTTTCATAAATGGCAATAATGATGTATTTAAAGGTAAGCATCTTTTAGAGACTATTTACTCAGAAGCAGAGTAAATTACTGATAGATGTCCTGGATTTATCTTGGTGTATAAACATATATGCATACATAAACTACATCCAGAAGGTATACAATAGCATAAGAAACAAATATTAATATAATTGTCACCATCCTCTTATAAGAGGAATAGTTTTTCTTTTATAGTTTTCTAACTAGATAATATTCTTATGCTAGACTCTAAAGAATAATCTTCGTTATATCTTAGTTATATTTACAGAGGGAGTTTTACTAAAAAAAAAAAAACCAAAACATTTTAGGACACTTCACACATATTTTATTATTTAATTTATCAGTCATTTGTAGGCTATTTCTCACACAATAATATTTTAAAACACCATTCCTTCAATGGGAAATTCTCAAGTTTGTTAATTGATTTGTTAATCTAGAGTCTATTTAGTAAGAACCTGAGTTTTAAGTTACAGTAAAAAAATGAAGTGCTTAGTAAAGTTTAGAAATAAACTACTTACATGATTGTAGTAAAAAACTACTTCACTCTAGCAAAAGTTTTTTTTTTCCCTAAATTAAAATAAAACAAAGTAACTTGTGTGGTTAGAAAGAATAGCAAAGCCAGAACCAGGCCCTGAAACAATAGAGTCATCAGCCAACTTTATGGCCTAGCCTAATTCAATGTGTCAGGTCCTAATCAGCTCTGTTTCACAGTGCTTTGCTCCATAAAAGCAGATTTGTTTAACCACAACCCCTGTTTCAGCATGACTGAAGACCAAGAATAATGGACAGAACCAGACAGATCTCACAGGTTATATGATGAGTATAAAGTGAATCCATCATTTGCTGGAAAGGCAGAGGGAAAGTGACAGGCCCATTCATGCCTTCGAGACATTTTTTGGTCTATTGAAAATTTTAATCTGTGCACTCTAGATGAACCTCCGCACTCCCTAATTTAGACCATGTAGCCATGTGAGGAATCTGTCTGCCTCAGATAGGGCAGGCTGGCTGCCGTAAAACAGCAAGCCCTCCGAGCAGTTTTCTTCTCTAAATGCATCCTGTCTTGAACTTTACACACACATATCAGCTCCATTTACAGGAGGATTTCAGAGTTAATTAAATGCTGAATTTGTTCCTTTAGACATCGCATATGCCTTGGGGTTAAGTAATAGCATTTCAGCAACTACTTTAATTTAGGATTAAGCATACTGTACATCATCTGAGGAAATTTTATTTGTATAAGTACACATCTATAGAGATGGGGAAATTTCCCCCCTCTGTTACCATAAAAGTTTTTAAAAATAGCTTTAAAAAGGCACCGTATGCTAAGAGATGCTGCGAATCAGCAAATTCAAAACCATATTGACTTAAAGAGCATTGAAAACAGACAAATAAAAGAGAATGCTGGTAAAATTGTTGCTTTTCAGATAAGGCAGTAAAATGGCTTCCATCAGAGGCTTTCAAGTCTGAGTTCTCTTTGCTCTGCTTTGTGCAGGCATGGGAATAATCCCAGAAGAATAATATTTATAAATATTTGGATCAAAGATGACAGGTCAGATTTTTATTATCAAACTAGCACGTCAATGCCAACATATATCATGTTACTCTCACTAAAGAGTCCTACATACAACAATAAATATTTCCATTCTTAATTTTCTTAAAGGATGGTCCTTGGTGGACAAAATGTGAGCAAATAAAGAACTGAGCAAACCAAGAATCTAGCTAGCATTGTCCTCAGTGGATTTACTTTTGAAATACTATGCTATAAAAACTCCACAATAAAAACAGTACCTGGAGTTCATGTTCATGGATATCTTTGGGCATCGTTGGCAAAGATGTTGCACTTTAGCAAAATGACCAATCTATTAGGTCTTAGATTTTTAAAAAGCCAGAGGATATTTTCAAAATAAAATTTAGAACACACAAAAAAAGAAAAAAAGTCTTATTTAACGATTGGGACCTGCCCCAACTTTTTCTCTTTGTGTTTAAATTATTGAGAGTTATGGTTCACCTCAGTGTGGAGTACTTCTTTCCCAAGCTTTTTTACTGGCAGTAAAGTTTAAAATGAAAATAATGGTTGCGATTTTTGAGGCAGAGATACAATTAGGCAGCATTTGGCGTTTTCTGTAGTCCGATGAGCATATGGACTCTTGGAGGTAAAAAGTTCAATTCCTGAGGAAGAACAGAGACAACGGACGGCTAGAATGACTACAGTAAAATAAAACAGCCCCAAAGCCCCGCCAAATAAGTCCCTGTCCATAAATCTTATTAATCAGGGATATTTCAAAATAAAGTACGCGAGGGAGAAAAGCGTGCCCCAGTTCAGACTTGCCCAGATCCTTTACTGTTTTAAAGACAGCACTGAAAAAAGAAAGAAATGATTAAGAACATGAAAACTGCATAATCAAATCAAGGAACAATGAGACTTGTAGTTTGTAGAATATAAACCATGTATATTTTGAAGAGGCATATATATCCTGTACAGAATGTGTCAACATTTTACATTTGCATATGTGAAGACTTCTATTTGCATATGTTGTATGACAGTCTCATTTTAAGGAGCTTTATCTGTATGTCATGTAATTTCCATTGACCTATAAAGATAAAAGTATAGTTATTCTAAATGTGTTACCTGTCCAAATACACTATCCAGAATTTAAATTCTGGAATATTTCCTGTTTCAGTTTTCATTCATTGGGAGGAGATTTTTTTACTTTTCCTGATTTCTAAAAACAGACTTTGGGGAAGGGAATTAAATAAAATAGGCTAAGATGATCTGTGAGTGAGTCAAGGCCTCAGAAAGCATTGTAATTTGGAAACTTTAGCTTAATACCTGAGGGGAATCTGCTATTCAAATAAACCACTGGCCTTGTAAAAAACAACATATATAATAATGCAAACACTTAAGAGTTGTAATTTAAATGTAATTTGCCCATTATTGGATAAAAATCATTTGAATGATTATTGTGTGCTAATTATAAAACAACAACGTTATAAAGCAAAAATAATTTTTGAATGATTTTTACTTGTAAATGATTTATTCTTTTTAATTATAAAACAACATAGTGATTTTGTAAAACTTAACACTATGTACAAAATGAAACAGGAAAATAACCCTACCTCACAATACTTAGAGATCCTAATGTTTTGGCATACTAAATCTGTTTTCAGTTAGATCGCTCTCACTCAATATACATAATTATATAAATATGGATAAATGCAAAAATGAGATCTTGCTCTTTATTTGTATGAATGTGTTCTATGCTTCTATATAATATTATATCCTAAATATTTTACATGTGAGAAAGCATTCTTTGGGAATAGGAATTTTGTTAGCTTTGTGATTCTCCATGCTACAGAAACAGAACAATTTAGTTGATAAATCAGATTTTTTAAGTATTTAGGTTATTTCCTTTATCCCCACATAAAAAAACAAATCTGTGCTATTTGTTTTTCTTTTCCTTTTTAATTAGACCCATGGCAATTTTAAACTGTGCATTTTATATCATCTAATACAAATTTCTTAAGTAAAATTTCTAAAATTATAAGAAATACATATTTCCATTGTTTTAAGTTTCATTCTTGGACTTTTCTAAGATTATTATAAATACATACTTGTTAGATTTTTTATTTTATATACCATGTATTTGTATGTTTTTAAGTTGATATTAAATTTTTTATATAAGTATTCCTATCATACATTACTATTTTCTTTTATACTTTTTAGAAAGTTTAAAAGGTTTATTTTTATTCATATATATAATTTTTAATGTTTCTAATTAAATATGGCTATTTATTATAATTTATGTTTTGTATAACCACTTACAAATTCTTTCCTTAAAAGCATGGCAACATTTATCTATGTTTATTTTACTAATCTTTTATTTTATTTTGAATACTATCTCATATAATCTATATGTAATATGTTTGGACATATGGTAGGCAGGCTAAAACTGATTTTATTCTATTTATTTAATAAAAAGCTACCCTAGAACTATTTATTAAATAATGTATCTAATTATTTTCATAGTGTCACCTTTAGCATATACTAAAATCTTACACTAAGGTCTATTTCTGCACTTTAGTTCTTTTCCATTAAGTTCTTACTCTCTTTCCAATTCAAAGTACACTATTTAAATCATGAAGATTCTTAAAATGTATTTTAATGTTTGGTACAGCAAGTGCTCTCATTGCTATTATTATTAAGAAAATAAAAGTTGACAAATTCTCTCCCATTAATACTGCCAAAACTATTTTATCATATTCGTGCTAAATAGCCCAAAGTAATATTATGTTATTTACATTTATATTTTATTTAGAAATAAGTTGTAATTTAAAAGTATTTTATGTTCATTCATTCAGTTTTATAAAAACCATCTCTATATAGATAGATAAATAAGTAGATATAGATATACATGCATATCAAGTTAATTTTGATGTGATGTGCAATTTTCATGGTAGATATGAACAAAATCTTCAAACCCATATTTATCTTGTTATTACTAGATTTTGGAAAATTTTGAAACAATTTCTATGAGTCTTAATATATATTAATTTTATTCTCTTGGCTTATTATGTATGTAGTAAATTAAATCTGCAAAGATAGTTTTCCACAGGCTATTATATCAGTTAAAAAAAAATTGCAGAAGAAAAAAAGAAACTATAATAACATCAGAGTGACCACTGTGCCCTAATAACTTTTCTAAGTGTCAGAGTAACAGCATTAAAACATCATATCTGCCATGATGGAGTACATGGTTTTAGTTTAAGCCATACTTAACCCTATTTTTGACAGATTTGATTTATCCTTTTATTCTTTAATAAACTAGTATATATTCTTTTCAAAAAAATGACCTTTAATATTCATAATTTTTCTTTTTATTTTATTTTTGTCCATATAAGTTTTATTGTTTATTAATTTGTTTTTCTGATGTTTGGGCTATTTTACATCTTTTATTGTCAAGTTGACGTTTTAAGTTCAATTAGATTAAGGTTTTTTTAGAGTGGTTTCTAGGTTGTGTTAAATTTTATGCTTTAGGTTTTTTTTCTCCATCTTCATACACTCTCTGTCTAAAATTTATATTTGTATAAATAGGTATAGATTTTCCCTATTTGTTTTCTCTATTTCTCTATGACTATACGAGGTCTAACAAATAAGGTCGCCAACTCATCCTAGAAACAGTGCTACATATCTCATTGCTGAATATCACTACAGTCACTTTTGAAGTACTCCCCTTTGGGAAGCTATGTACTGATGCCAGGACCTAGTCCACCCTTCAAAGCAATTTTGGACCATTCTGGAATGGTCATCAGAGCTGTCATCATATTACCCTTGATGTCCTGAATGTCTTCAAAATATCTTCCTTTCAATATTTCCTTTATCTTTGGGTAAAGAAAGAAGTCATTGGGGGCCAGATCAGGTGAGTAGGGAGGGTATCCCAATACAGTTATTTGTTTACTGGCTAAAAACACCCTCACAGACAGTGCCAGGTGAGCTGGTGCATTGTCGTGATGCAAGAGCCATGAATTGTTGGCTCAAAGTTCAGGTCGTCTAACTTTCTCATGCAGCCTTTTCAGCACTTCCAAATAGTAAACTTGGTTAACTGTTTTGTCCATTTGGTACAAATTCATAATGAATAATTCCTCTGATACCAAAAGAGGTTAGCAAAAGCATTTCAACAAGTTCATGAACTTAGTTGTCAGACTTCGTATGTGGAGAGAGAGATAAATATAGATATAGATGCAGACATAGATCTAGAGATAGCACAAATAGATCAGATATTTGAGAGATAATATATTTATACTTCCACAAAAGGATAAGCAAGGCAAAAATACATAAATAAATAAAAGTAGCCTTAATCTATTTTCATTTTCTATCCTTGGACAAAACAAATAATTCCTCCACTCTTTATTTATTTTGAGGCCACATGACTGGGGGTCAAATTGTTAAAATAAGAAGGTTGTTGGGTATTGAGCCAAGAGCCAACAGCCCATCCTCCCATGGTTCCCTAAATGTCCTGAGAGGGGGTGTGTGTCATGCTAAAGTTCTGGACATCACTCTTTGGTCTCAGAACACTGCTAAAGGACAATGTAACTTTAGGGTGCAGGAATGTTAGCCTCCAGATGCAATCAAGTGAGAAATTGGATCCAGTGGATAACCTTGAGCAGGGACAAAATAACCATCTCCTTCCAAGTTGGTCTGGGATTTTGCGCTGGTATTCTTCCAAGTTTGAAGGAGGTGCGTACAGGTGCTTAAAAGTTATGGGTAAAAACAAACAAATAAACAGACATTCCGGGCATCAAATATTTCCAGCTGTGGACAAATGTTCTACTCTAGACAAGGTGTCTTAATTCATCTCAACACATTTAGATGAATTTAAGCTTGGGGTTGAGACTCCTGTCTTGCAAAACAACAGAGAGGATATTGGTGCTCCCAGGAGCTGTGACAACCCTCGCACACAGGCTCAGCCTTTGGCACTGTTATCGCATGGCCCCTGCACTGCTTGTTGCTTAACGTTCCATTCCATGCCAGAGCATCTCTGCCTTGACCAAGTGTGTGCTTTAATGCAAATGTAGAGTTTTATTCTGCTGAGTAGAAAATCTCATCCAATGAAGATAAAACTGAAATATGATATAAGGGAGCTGTTTTGCTGGTCTTGCTATTATTATGTGTCCATAATAGATGTTCAATTGTACATATTTCCTTTCTCTTTTAGCAGAAAAACTTTATATCAACATTTACCTCTAATGAATAGAGGCTTTATTGCAATTTTGAAATTATTTTAAGGTACTTGAAAATCTTTAGAGAAATATTTTAATGCCATTAGTTTGGACTTAAATACCTATGGCTTTGGTGAAAAAGAGGGTGTTCTTTACATTTGAAGTTAGAATATATTCTTAAGAGTTCATTCTCATTTTCAAAAGTAAACTGATTCATATAAACCAACAGTATAACAAACAACAGTGTATAAAAGCAAGGATGTGATTTAATTAAATGTTTTTATTTGGTTTTATAAACAGGCATTCTATAATTTTTAATGGTGTATAAACATGTGTTATTAGTGATCTTTCCCAATAAGAACTTAGATTTGTATCTATGGATTTGATCAAACAACTTCTTTAAGTCATACTCACAGGTATGTTATATATAGACACAGAAAGTCCTCTTTTTGTCATTTTTTCATGTCACAATTTTCCACATTCACACATTGTGTATGAAAACCAAAGAGTCCGGAGGTAACTTACTATTTTAGAGATTATTTGCTTAACCTCTATACTATATTTTATTTAGCCTATGCATTTTTTTAATTGGAAACTATCTAATTTGCATCTGAAAAAAGTTAAAGCAAAATTAAATTGTCAAGGAAAATATCAAATTTGAAGTCACAAATCACTTATTCCTTTCCAATGCATATTTGCATCACTATTATTAATGATATTTTAGAATGTTTTCACACCATTGCTTTTGATGTTAATATATAATGGAAACATGTTGCACAAACAGACATTGTTTGTTTATCACATTCACTACATGTGATTGAGATTTAACTGCTGCTTTTAGAAAGGTAGGAGGCAGAGGGCAGAGGGCACTCAGTCAAGAGTCTGGAATATTGGGCACAAATACTGGATAGCCCACTACTTGGTCATGGCACCTTGCAAAATCTTCAATAGAGATAAGCCACCTGAGGATCCATTTCTTTGTGAATGGGTTTTTGGCATTTAGGGGCTATATTGAAAACTTCAAAAATTGAATCACTGTAATAAATGACAGTCATTATTACTACTTCTATTATAATTATTATTATTATTGACACATTGATGTTCAAACCAAGAAGTATAATTATCACACAGCATGTAAGTAACTCTGTTGGATTGGAGCAGGGTACTTTGAACATTTTTTTCTAAATGTGGATGATCAGGTGCTAAGCATGAGATAAAATATTCAAACAAAGAGCTTCTTCCACTTTTCCCTGAAGATCAGATGAACTAGCTGCAGACAGGGGATATATTCACTGGACGTGAAACATAAATACATATGAGCAAATACAGACCAGCTAATGGAAACTAGTGTAAATGCATGCATACATGCAGAAGAAATGCAAGGTAAGGAGACAGCTGCTATGATCAGAGGTAAATTTAAAGAGTCTGGAAGAGCTGAGTGAATCACCACTACACTGAATCATGTGGGCCTGTTTCTTGACCAAATTTTTACTGCACACTTTTGGAGAATTGAAGTAATACTCCTGAGTGGATTTAATGTTGAGAATATTAACAAAGAGCTAATGAAGTTGTCAATTAAAGACAGACTCATTTTCTCTTTCTAAATCTGGATGCTGAATACACTCAGATAGAGGAAAACATCCCTCTAGCAATGAATTTATTGTTATTTTTTGTTTGTTTTGTTTAATTAGGTGAACATAAGGCTTCATCGTCTCATTGGCACACATGGCTTAGTGTGCATGTTCTTTGCACTGTTTATTTTTTAGTAAAATTCACTCAGAAAGTCCCCACAGTCCTTTGCTGTGTGACGTAGATGCACTCTCAACTTTCCTTACAAATGAACATTGGCTTCTCTATATAGCACATTTAGGTAGTAATCAAGTAAATTTGTTTCCACTCCACGGTAATGGCTTTGGATATTTCTCCTGTGTATGTTCTCTTGCTAATGCTGCCCCCTGAGAGCTTGACCTTCCATACCTCCGCTTTTGACCCTGGATCAGTGTAGTTGTGCTTGTTCCTGATCACTTTATGCGTAAGAGGAAGAAAACGGCTTGTTTCTTTAATGCTTTTCACTCCAACTTCAACCCTGACCCACGCGTTTCCTTTCTTCCGAATCTCCAATTTTTCTTAAACACAGTTCCTAGTCTGAATGTCTCTTAGAGAATTACCAACCTCACCAAAGCTATCTACATGACCAGAAGTTTCTGAATCTGTCTTAGTCCATTTGGGCTACTATAACAAAAATATCGTAGACTGGGTGGCTTATAGACAAGAGAAATTTATCTCTCAGAGTTCTGGAGCCTGGAAGTCCAAGATAGAGGCACCAACAGATCCAGCCTCTGGTGAGGACCTGCTTCTTGGTTCATAGATGGCAGTTTTGTCAGTGTGTCCTCATGTGGCAGAAGGGTTGAAAACATTCTCTGGAATCTTTTCTTTTGAAAGGGCATAAATCCCATTCGTGAGGGCTCCATCCTCATGACCTATTCACCTCCAAGAGGCCTCACCGCCTCATACCATCACATTGGGGGTTAGGATTTTCATATATGAACATGAGGATGGAAAAATTCAGTATGAAGCAATCTGATAGTCTGTTGAATTTTGAAAACTCGTATTTAGTTTCTCATTCAGTCAAAATCAAGCTGTGTTTCAAGGAGAATGGTTTACTCCTTGCCCAATTCCGCCGTCGTTACCACCATTGATATGACTCATCATGTTTCCAAACATGGAGAACCCAAGTAAAGGAGAGGCAGAGATGAAAAACTAGAGACTAGGCAGAAGCTACAGGGGGTGGACATAGGGAAAAAGAGCTGATGAACGTAGGACACATGTGATAAGTAAGAAAGGTGTTGATTAGGAAGCCAATCAAAACTTGTTCCTAAGGAGTGTCTGATGAGAGACGGTGGCTCTTGAGCAACCTTCAACATTGATAGAACCCGGCCATGTTGGAGTTACTGACCCCGCAACAGTGGCTCCACTGCCCATCCTTCTACTAAAAGACGTCCCTTCCCCTCAGTCATCAGAATAGCCAGAGGTGAGGCAGGGAGGTGCTTCTATATCCTTGTTGGAATTGGATGTGCTGCTTTCCTCCTCACTTGGAGTGCTTAAGGGACTTACCCTTAGAAACAATATCCGTACAAGGGAAAGGGGGTTGATCTCTCCATGGATTTGAAACCAAACCTGTGTTTATTATGCATTTTGGTCAGGTTTTATGGATTTGCCTCAGAAGCCAACCACTTTTGCAACACTCCTTCCATAGAAAAAGGCCAAGTTCAGGGGAATGGGTTATGAAACTAACTGCTGGAACATAGCGTATGTATCTGGAACTGGAGCGAATCTCTGCACTGCGCAGGAGCATAGGGAAAGCGGGCACCGCACAGCACTGCTTAGCCCAGTTTCGGAAGCCAGGATTCTAAGCGAAGCATCAGGGTTATGATGTCTGTCCTTTAGGAACAACAACAACAAAAAACTCCCTTTGTTTTGAATGTGTATGCTTCGGCAGATAACAAGTTGAACTCAGCATGGTTGCATTGTTTCTGTTTCACTTACAAAACTTAACTGGCATGTTGGCTTTTCAGTGCTTTGTCATTTGAGTCGGCTAAGTGGTTAAGGGCATGTAAAGTTCAGTCCCAGCCCATAGTTCTTTAAGCATTTATTTCCTTGTCAGTGTTACTATGTCAGCAAGTATGTGTGGGTAGTAAGGGAGGCCCTGGGAACACTAACTGTTCACCTGATTAAATAAAATAGTGCAAAAAAGAATACAAATGAAGATATGAAGGGCTATCAACAAATCCCAGTGTTCTGGGTTTAAAAATTAAAAGCTTTTTTGATAAAAGATGTCAGCAACCCATATATAAACATATATGGCCTAATTGGTCTAACCCTAAAATAAACATTTCCCACAGGGAGTTAATGCCTTATCTTTAAATATGCTTTAATCTGGTGTGTTATCCTCAAGAAAGGGAATCAAAAGTCTAAGCTAGGGAGAGAGGAAACACAGACCTCAGTGTTCGTTGCAGCCTCTTTCATGAATAATTGTAAGCAGCATATTAGGTGAGTTGACTCCAAGGAGGAAATGGATCATTCGTTGTAAGCATTTGGAAAACAGAAATGGGTAAGCCTGTTTACAAACAGTAATGCCTAAAAACTAGAGTGATGCACGTGTCCACTCAAGGAGACTGTGGTGCTTTCACCCAGAAGTCTAGAAATATTGGGACCTATTTTCTAGTAAGCATAATTTTAGGAACAGTTTATGAAGTATAAAATCACCTCCCCAGGTGAAGGGTTAAGATGGATGAAAGAGAACCATCAGATCTTAACGAAATCATTAATGGGAAAGCCAACCCAATTATGTATTTTCATTTGCATGTTCTGCAGTCATTCATGTTTTTTGAAAAAAAAAAAAAGAAAAGAAAGAAAGAAAAACAGAACAATATGGGAAGTATATTAATCATGTTACTACTCAGGCTGGAATAATTTATTAAACTGTATCATAGTTTCCTGGAAGATTTACTAAGCCTCTTCAATTACTTAAATCTTGTAGAATAATTTACATGCTGGCAAGAGCTGCAGAAAAAAAAAAATACGTGAATGAAGTCACTAACTTAGAATGTTTCAGAAGCACCTGGATAAAGAAAATGTTTTTATGTCCTCAATGCATCATAAAATGCTGTTTTCTATGTACTGGCTTTTCTTTTAAAAAACCTTTACAAATTACTATTTTACTTCATATTTTTCATCTTCAATATTCTGGATGAATGGCAAAGATTTATTAATAAATTAATTTTGAATAAGTAAATATTTTCACATACAAATATTTGCCTGCTTGTGACATAAATATCTTAGTATTTTGTCTCTTCCTCCCGATGTTCCAAGAATTATTTGTATGTAGTGCCTACAGAGCCTGGCTCTCAGATGCCTTTAGATCAATCTAGTAAAGTAGTTTCTAATGAAATTTACATTGTCATCTCTTTAAGATGCATTTGAACAAAGGCTTAAAAATCTAAATAATGGAATTGCAGGTTGTGCTATAAATATAAAAAGGATAATGTTTTTGTTTACATCTAGGAGGCTTTTGATTATTAAATATACCATTACTTTATGTAGCACTCAGAAAGAAAAAAAAAGTTCACAAACTGTAATGTATACTTAAAAATAATTTACATGACTGTATAATGGTCACACTAGCCTTTGGAAACTGAAATGTATTTAATATATTATTGGTGAGATGCCATTTTTTTCCCTTCCTTACATTGTTTATAGGTGGTAGGCAATCGTTTTGCACATGTCTCAGTTGCAAAATATAACACCATGTAATCTATTTGTGTTTTTTTTTTTCCATTCTTAGGTACAATAAAACACTTTATTTTTGCTTTGCAAGAAAATAAATGGAATTTCAGTCATTCCTCCAATGGCTAATATTTACCTGCAGAGATTGATGCCATCAATTTCTAGATGTGTCTAGAATTTTAGAGTTGATAACTTGGGGGAATATGTGCTTCTAGAGTAGATAAAATGTGGTATTGGGGAATGATTTCATTTCTAACGCCATTTAATTTTCTATTCAAAAGAATGAACTGTGCAGTATCCCCACCCATCTATGGTTATCATTCCTGGAAACTTCAGAGGCATTAGTAAGATATTTATTAAGAGATGCAACATGTAAAAGTATACGGCATGATATTGGCCTGGGTTTTTATTACTGATTTCCTGTACTAAAAATTGCAGTAATTATTTATTAGCATCCTTAATTTACCTTGTTAGTTATAAATTATTATATTTATAAATAAATATTTGCTCTCAAAAAGATTACAAACTAGCTAGAGAATGCAAGCATATGTGAAAAAATTAGCATTATTTCAAAATAGTGGGTGAAAAATTACATAATTCTGTACACTCTGTATGAATATTAAAATATGCTTGTTGATCCTTTATAGTTTTAAGTTTGTAATGCAGTTGTTAAGAAGAGCCTATAGTACCTTGATCTTTGCAGAAATTTTGGACATACTACTAAGCAGGTGAAAATGGCCTAACATCTGATCTGAACAATTAAATTTATGAGAGTGGTTATTTGAGGGTAGCATATTTTCTAACTTAAATTGTTTACTGAAAACCATTAAAACTATAGACATAGCATTTTATATGTTATTAAACACTGCATTTAAGAAAACATTTGGCAGTACAGGAACAAATACCTAGATGGTCTTTTATATTTTTGACACTACTATACGTAGCTCTACATTTTGTTACTTTATCACCTCAAAATTTAAAGAACATTTTTATTATTTTTTCTCATTGTTTTTCTGATAAAAATCTTGATTGCACATGATATTATTAAAAATAATATTAAAAATTAAAATGCAAACCTTTAAAAACCTATAGCTACCTGACTTAGTCTCTTTAAGGATACTATTTGAAGTGATAAAAGGCAAACTTGACAGGCTTTGAGGTTTGACAGAACTAGGTCACAATCTCAGCACTTACCCTGCCTCATCCATTTCAGTTTTATATCCCACATATGAGTGAAGTCATATGAGTCTTGATTTTTTTCTGTCTGACTTACTTTGCTTAGCATGATAATCTCAAATTCCATCCATGTTGATGCAAATGGCAGTATTTCATCTTTTCTTAATGGCAGAGTAGTATGCGATTGTGTCTATATACCACAGCTTCTTTATCCAATTATCTACCAAAGGACACTGGTTGTTTCCATGTCTTGGTCACTGTGCATAATGCTGCAGTGAACATAGGGGTACATATATCTTTACAGATAAATGTTTTCAGATTTTTTGGGCAGACACCCAGAAGAGGGATTGCTGGGTTATATAGTAATTCTACTCCTTATTTTTGGGGGAACCTCCATACTGTTTTCCATAGTGGCTGCACCAATCTGCATTCCCACCAACAGTGTATGAGGGTTTCTTTTTCTCCACAGCCTCTCCAACACTTGTTATTACTTGTGTTATTGAAAATAGCCATTCTAAGAGGTGTGAAGTGGTATCTCATTGTGGTTTTGATTTGCATTCCCCTAATAGCTAGTGAAGTTGAATCTTTTTTTATATATTTGTTGGCCGTCTCTTTTTGTCTTGGAAGAAGTGTCTGCTCAGGTCTTCTGCCATTTTTTAATTGGATTGTTTGTTTTTTTGTTGTTGTTGAGTTATAGGAATTCTTTATATATTTTTGATATCATCCCCTTATTGGAAGTGTTGTTTGCAAATATCTTCTCCCATTTGGTTGGTTGCCTCTTTGTTTTGTCAATGGTTTCTTTTTCTGTACAGAAGCTTTTTAGTTTAATATAGTCTCATTCATTTATTTTTGCTTTTAATTCCCTTGCCTTTGAGGTCAAATTCATAAAATTCTCTCTGAACCCAAGGTTCATAAATTTAGTACCTATGCTTTCTTCTATGCAATTTATTGTCTCAGGTCTTATATTTAGGTCTTTGACCCATTTTGACTTAATTTTGGTATATGGTGACAGATAGCAGTCTAGTTTTATTCTTTTGCGCGTGTCTTTCTAATTTCCCCAGCACTATTTATTGAAGTGGCTTTCTTTTCTCCATTGTATGTTTTTGGCTCCTGTGTGAAAAATATCTTCCCATATATATGTGAGTTTATTTCTGGGTTCTCAATTAGATTCCATTGGTCTTTGTATCTGTTTTTTGCCAATAACATGCTGTTTTCATTAGTATCGCTTTGTATGGTAAATTGAAGTCAGGGAATGTGATACCTCTAGCCTTGTTGGTTTTTCTTCGGATTCCTTTAGCAAATTCAATATGATGTGCCTGGGCGAAGTCCTTTTAGGATTGAGGTAATTGTTTTGTTTGCTTCTTGATTTTGAGGATAAAGTTCTTTCCATAGGTTTGGGAAGTTCTCGTCGACTATTTGAACAGGCTCTCTGGGTCCTTCTCCCTCTCTTCTCCTCTGGTACACCCAGTATTCTTATATTGCTCTTACTGATGGAGTCAGATAGTTCTTGTAGAGTTCTTTCATTTCTTTTAACTCTAAAGTCTCTCCTTCCATCTGCATCATTTTCAGATTTCTATCTTCAATATTACTAATAATACTTTCCTCCATCTGGTCAGTCCTTTTCCCTAAATTTGCTATTTTATTCTTTATCTCTTTTATTGAGTTCTTCAGCTCCAGGATTTCTATTTGGTCCTTCTTTTAAATTTCAGTCTCATTGGTAAAGTATTTAATTTGCTCATTGATTTTATTTATGAGTTCATTAAACTGCCTGAGTTTTCTTGAATCTCATTGAATTTTTTTTTCAGAACAGCAATCTTTAATTTTCTGTTATTTAAGGCACATATTTACATGTCTTTACATTTATTTTCTGGAGATTTTTCTTTTCTTTTTTCTGAGCTGCCTTGTTGCCTTGGTTATTCATGGTAATTGATGGATTATTTCTCTTCCTGGGCATCTAGAGAAATGAATTCTGCAGCAGGTTGATATGAAGAGGTCTTTCTTTTGTTTTCCAGTAGGTAGCACTGGAGTATTTTATTTTCTCTTGCCCTGTTCTGGTTTCTTACAATAGAAGAGTTCCTTGGGAGGTGGGACACTCCTCTGTGACCAGGTTGCCTATGTCCTGGGACACCACCCCCATGGGAGGATGTGGTGGACCATGGGATTCTGAGCCCCTGAAATTCCAGTGCTGCCCCTGCAGCCAGATGCAGCGCCATGCACTTCAGGAGCCCTGATCGGTCAGGCAAGATTGCTCTGGCCCACAGAGATTGCACCTACAGTCTCAGTCCTCCCCTCTCCCAGGACCATGGTGAGTTCCATGCTGTGTCCCGTGATCCCCGTCTGTGTACTTCTCCTTTCCCTCCTTCCCTGTTCCCCCTGACTCACCCGTCTTCAGGTGTCTCGATGCATGGATCTCTCAGATTTATTTTTGTGATGCATAGGAAATCCTTTGCTAAAATATAGCTGTTCAAAGTGTTGTAATTTCAAGGGGGAGAACAAGGGGAACCCCAAATGCCATCATGTTTCTGACATCACTCTCCATCCATTTCCTATTCTGTAAAATGGAAGGAAGAAGACTTGATAATTGTGACATGTGCCTGGGCTGATACATGCAAGTATTTTAAGCCCTCTTCAACCATAGTTATACACCATAAAGGGAAATGTTTTTAAAACTATTTATTGGAAATGTGAATACCCATAATATTTATACAAATTAATATTTGAATACAAATACCTAAAACCCAGAACCATTCGTAGGCTGAAAAGATGGTGAAGAAGAAAAAGAGTAGAAAAGGAGAAGAAGAATTAGGAAGAGATTCATAAGAGGAAGGAGGAAGGAAAAAACACAAGAATTAGCCCTTTTCCATAAATTATAGTATTTGATGAAGTATCAATCAGTGTTTAGAGTTTTCATTTCATTTTTATCTATTGATTGCTCTATTATTTTTGTTGATCTTAATGTCATTCATAAATAAAATGCTATTGTTATTTAAAAATTGTTAAAATATTTAAAAGCCTGTATTTAATTCACTGAGCTTCTTGAATAGTATCTTATTCAAATATTAAAAAAAAAAAACAAAAAACAATGAGTTAGGCTTAGCTATTTTTATTTTGCTGAAGTGATGACAGAGGATGAGGTTTAGTGACATAATTAAAATTACTTGAAGACACAAACTTGCTTATTAATGTAGACATGAACACACATTATAAACCATAACATTTCCTTTCAAAAATAAACACTATATAAAAGGTTGGTTTTCATTAGCCAAGAACCAAATACAAAAACAAAAAATGTAACCACTCTAAGTGTTAATAAATTTCTTTGTGAAGTATGTAGCTATAGATAAAGAGCATGAGAGCCACTTTGTTAATGGAGAATCGAAACACCTGGGTTGTCCATTTGCTAGCTGGCTGAAACCTTTGGCAAACCTCTTAATTTCTTGAATTTAAAATGTTTCCTGTGTATGAATACTATATTATAAATTTGGTAAGGGGATAAAATGAAATAATATACACAGTATGTAGTCAGATTTCAAGTATAATTATTTTTGGATTATGATCTCTAAAAGGGTAACTGTTTTGATAACTGTTTGGATTATATAATAATTTTAAAATGTTTATGACAACACTGTTAAGTCAAAAGAATTTTAAAAACATACTCTATTTTCTAACTATGAAAATCTCTGGTCATAACAGACTATAAAGAAAAAATACCTTAAGTGGTGCAATGTTAATTGAATACCTTAATTTTTTATAAGTGTTACTTATTCAATAAAACCTATGCAATTATAATGTTTTAAAAGGGATTATAATAAGGATTGTCAGAAGGCATTATTTAATATATGAGTTGTGAACAAGGTGTGGAAACTTACTAAGAAAGTCATTCAAATAAGTATAAATGACCTGAATCCTAAAAATATATACATAATAATATAACATATTTTGATAAGTAGTCAAGTGTAGTATGTATGTATGTATTTTAACTTTGTAAGAACAGCATATAGATTGATGATCTCCTAGGACTAAGAGCACAGAATCCCAGCAACAGAAAAAAAATGAAAATATTACTTGAGCATAACTTAACAGAGAATATGAAAATTTGTCTAAAGTTTGGATGAAATAAAATATAAAAGCATGAACACTTTTTTTGAACAAGGGAAAGACAGAATGAAAATGAAGCTTAATCTTATCTCTTAACAGGTAGATTAAATATTTGAGACAGGCAGAAATAAGAGAAGTTGTTTTAATATATTTTATTGCATAATGATGTTAATCTAGAGACTGTAGAAATCCAGGGGAAAAAATAGTTGATTTTGTAAGAAACTTTATATATTAGCATAAAAGGAAAAATAAAACTAAAAAGTAATTCAGCTTGCTTGGCACATTAGAAGGATTTGATATTACTTTTGTGAAATTTTAATTTGGGAAGAGTGGAGAGTTGTGAAGATTCCATTGATCTTAAATATAATTTTCAACAGTTATCAAAGAGGAGGTAGATATTTATTCATCAGTCGTATATATACTCACATTTATATTTATGACATACAACACGTTGCTGAGCACCCCTCAAAATATACCGAGTGTGCAGTATCTGTACATGTATATATTAACAACATAAATACTTAATAATTTAGGCATTATTTTTTTAATAATTTAGGTCCATATAAGAAGTGAAAATCTAGAGAAAACCTCTAACAAGTTTTAGGATGTTATTTTGATTGTATTAAAACCTTATTTAACCTTTCTTTCTACCAAATATCTTAGATTTAATTCTTATTTTTATTCCTAAAAGCCAATTATTTATGTATATATACTTATATATAATGTGGAAATGCACACACACACACACACACATACACACACACTAGTACTTGTATGTATACATATGGAGGGATAGAGAGAAGGAGAAAGATTTTCATTTATGTAGGTGAAAATGCTTTAAGATTCTCATACAATATTCATGAAAATGTTTATAGCATTTACTCTATTAGAAATTAAATAAACATAAATTTTCTTTGCTGTACAGATGTAATAAAAATCAGATTATGTTATTCAGTAGGCAGGTAGATGACCAAGAATTTAACAAACTTGCCAAAAATCATATAATCAAGCAGGCATGAGTTCAAGACCTAAATCTGGGTTTTAGATTACGTATCTTTCTGCTTTATAATAGACAAAGATATTAATCCATTTGTTGTGTGTTTTTAAAAATGAAACTAGTATATTCCATTGCTCACTGTGTTGTTAAAACATAAATATAATATATTGCTTTGTGACTTTTGAAATAAAAAAATCTTTCTTAAATGCTGTTTTGTATTATGCTAACCAAAAATTTTTTAAAAATGTACTTTTTTCAAAGATCAATTTAAATTTCATATTTTCTTGAAAACTTACTATACTGCATAATGAATTTGAGCTTTTATTTAAAAATTGTTTTATTTCTTCTTGTCGACATTTATAAGAACTGACATTTATTACCACGAGTTTTGAAATAACTTTGTAGGTATCTTATGTTCTATATCTTATATATTGTGGGGCATTTATTTATCTCCTTCTCATTCAAAGCTATAAGACCTGATAGATCTATTCAGAAAGATTACAACCTACCCAAAGGAAAAAAAGTACATATGAAACACAAAATAAGAACCATTGCAGAGTTTTATACATCAAGAAAACCAAACTATCAACATAGAGTATGTCTAATTATTGAAGAGTGTGGTATTTCATGCCATTTAATAGGTTTGGGCTCATAAAATGTATTCACTTGAAAATATGTTGAGAATATAAAATCATGTGATTTTATTACCATTTTTTACTTTGAATAATTCTATCCTCTGTATTTTCTGGGAAGAAATGACAGCTGAAATGAAGATTTCTAGTTCTACTTAAGCATATAGGAACTGCTTTGTGAATTTTGAGAAAAGCCCATTGAACACATTTATTTTGTTTCTTTCAAAAAATTAGGTTCATAGAGAGAACTAAGATAAAATACCCAAGCATTTCTCCATTGTGTCTTTGCTAAGATGTGAAGGCACATGCACTGCAGTCCCTCATCTGTATCAGCTTCACAGCTGCCATATTGAGTTGGGTTGCATCTGTCGTATTGTGTCATGTCATGTTGCATGGTGCCTTCTAATGGATGCAAACATGAGGTAGCAGGTTGCCTTCACACCTATGAAAACATATTCAAAATGAAAACAGATGCTACATTGTTTGCTGAAGTAGCTATTGTGGCATACAAAATATTTGAAACTAATTGTGGAAAAGGATATCATATTGCCAGGCTTTATAGTCTGAACTCTACCTAACATACCCTGATATAAAGGGTAAACATTATTTGATCTAATATATGCTTTTTCTTGAATGATGTGATGGAATAGAAATCAAGCTAAGAAAAGTTGTTTCTTTTTCTTGATATTGCATGAAATTAAACTAGAGTTATGATGCAACCACACTCCTTGCTACCATGATTATTTTAAAACTGGTTTCTTACAGAAACAGTAACAGTAGTGGTTTTTGCATTTATGCACAGTGACACTGAAGCTAAAATGATTTAATAGTCAATTCCTGTTTGGGAGAAAGTGACAATAGCCATTTTTTTTGTCACTGATCATTTCAGATTTTTAAATTGTGGCTAAGGCTTGCCAATGCAGATCTGAGCAAAGTTTCAGAGATGATAACCATATTAATAGGACACAGAGTGAACAATTGCTGCTAAATAAGGCCAAATGTAGCTAAACTATTCCTGTATTACATTAAATTACAGGCTAGGTCTGTGAACACTGGAACTAAACCTAATTATTCTTAGTTGAAAAGTTCAATATCACCATTATGATCTGACCTACTTCATAAATTCTTGAAGTTTTTTTTCTGCAATGAGTAGCAGGTCATCTAAACTATTTTTAGAAACATTTAATTGTTGTATGCAACATCATAGTTATGATTAGAAAATTGTTTTTTTATGTTATAAATAAAATTAATTACAAGAAAAGAGAATTTATAATTTGGTGAAAACTCATTTAATAAAGGTAGTCTATTATAATCAATATAATATTTTAAGAGAAATACAATTAAATAGGTCAATTAACCTAAGGGATTAAATTGAACACTTCATGGAAGTCATAATTAGTTTACACAGACTTTTAAGATGTAATTATTTCATATAAAAATTTATTTCATCTTAGACCTCATGAGGATATGTGTTAGTTTGGGTTTTAAGTAAAGAGACACCATCATATGAAAAGTTAGTATCATTACATAGGTTGGTTGATCAGTTCAAAATTGAAACCATAAATAAATGAACTGATTCAGTACTTTTTGAAAAGTTTTTCCTGGAAGCTTGAATGAAATATCTAAATATTTCTAACTTTTCCTATAGCAACATAAATTCACATTTAAGTAGATCTGATATAGTTTATGTGAAAATATAATGCAAAATTAAGGGAAATATGTTAATACCTTTTATAAATATAGTATGTAATTCATCTCAGGACATCACAGAGGTTGCATATTAGGTTATTTTTCCTTGTTAGAACCTTAGTTGCAGAAGAACATTCATTCTCAGTAGATAGTTGGGTTATTTTAATTTCCTCTGTCTATGTATATATTCTATAATTGCCTCCAAAAAGAAGCAAGGAACAGAAACTGTATAAATAGATGATAGACCGATCGATACAGTGATAGATAGATAGATAGATAGATAGATAGATAGATAGATAGATACTGTGATTTTATATTCTTGTTAAGAACTGCCCAATGTTATGCTCATGCTAATTATCATCTTCCAACAACAATTTCTTGCTTGTTTCATTAATTCAAACTCAGTCTCTTCTCAGTCTTCATTTTCTAGATCCATCCTCAACATTTGAAGCCCTTAACTAATCCCTTTCCCATTGAAATGCTCTCCCAGCTACCTGGTTGCCACCCAGATACCTCTAGTAATGAACAAACTATCTTCGGGACACCTGATTTATAATTATAACTGCCTAATGGACAATGTCGGTTCAAGAGTCACTCATTCAATCATTCAACACACATTAATCTGCCCTAGTTACACTGGCTATTGGACTAAAAAAACAAATACAATACAATACAATGTCTGTCCTGTATTAAGGGAAACAAGTATGCAAATGTTGAATTTAATGAAGTCTATTATGAGAAAATTATTTGTAGAATACATTCTGGGCATCTACAAGTATTTTGTGAATTTGATCCTGAGGGTAGATGCTCAGGGAGAACAACAGCAATAACAACAACAAAAACAAACTTCAAAGAGAGTGACTATGTTGAGGTGAGTCTTGATACATAAGGGTTCACCCTACCTGAGGTGGGTACTGTGCTTACAGAAGCAACTGTGTAAAGGAGACGAGAGATAAATAAAAAGTATATTAGAGAAGCATACCAGGTCAGACAATTAAGTTCGAGAACTCATCCTAGAAAAATTGCTTCACACTTCATTGCTAAATATCACTGCAGTCACCTTCAAAGTACTCCCCTTGGGAAGCTATGCACCGATGCCAGTGCCTAGTCCACCCTTCAAAGCAATTTTGGAACTCTTTCTGGAATGACCTTCAGAGCTGTCATCACATTATCCTTGATGTCCTGAATATCATCAAAATGTATTCCTTTCAATATTTCCTTTATTTTATGTAAAGAAAGAAGTCACTGGGGGGCCAGATCAGGTGAGTAGGGAGGGTGTTCCAATACAGTTATTTGTTTACTGGCTAAAAACTCCCTCACAGACAGTGCCAGGTGAGCTGGTGCATTGTCGTGATGCAAGAGCCATGAATTGTTGGCGAAAAGTTCAGCTTGTCTAACTTTTTCACTCAGCCTTTTCAGCACTTCCAAATAGTAAACTTGGTTAACTGTTTGTTCGGTTGGTACAAATTCATAATGAATAATTCCTCTGATATCAAAAAAGGTTAACAACATTGTTGCAACAAGTTCCCAAACTTGTCCGGCCTTGTAGGATTTGGTATACCTAAAGTAAATTCATGAAGGTAGCCAGTCAATGTCGACACAGAGACGAGAGTGGAGAATCATGTTTTAGAGGTTCTGTTAGGACATATTAAATAGCTGAACTTTACTCTGAGAACAATGGAAAGATTACCAATGTTTTTTCTGGGAAGTATAAGTATGATGACCAGGTCTTCATTTTAAACAGGTAATTCTTAAAATAGCCTTTGTGTCTTACAGACATCCTATCTGTCCAAAACATGATATTTTCTTTCTAACTTTGTTTCTTCTAATCTCTTCCATCATATTTTCTGTCTGGTTACCTCCATGATGGAAACTCCAGTTGTCATTAACTTTAGCCGTTATTCTACATTAGTTACCATAGTAAGTCAATTCTACCTCAAAATGTCTCTTTAATCCACTCTTTCCTCTTTATCTCCTGTGGAATTATGCTATCTCAACCTCTTAGAATCCCTTACTTAAAAGACTTCTAATTTTTCTAACTTTACTCATGTCTTAATCCCTTCTGATTTATCACTTACCTTGTCATCAAGGTTGCTGTTTTACATTAACTTTATCATAACACTCCCCTGTTGGCTCATTACTGGACAAAATCCAAACTCATCAGCCAAGTCAAGATTTCTTTCCTAACCCTAACATTCTGATTCTTGAACCCCAGTTTTGGCCTTGACATAAAAGGCTCTGTAATACTAGCAAGTGTAATAGAAATGGGATTCAACACTTTATGTGTGCTTGGTGCACATAAACTCTAGGCAAGTGTATGTATGGCATTTGCTACCATAGTTACTAAAAACCACGGATGTTGATGAAACCAGGAGAATCAGACATAAAGCTAGGATTAATGAGCTGGAAAACAGATTCAGAACACGTCTACAGGATTGAGGTTTCTGTAACACATACAAATACAGGATGCATATACAAAAGGCAGAAATCCCAGAATATAATGTAGGAAACAAGGGAAACAACACAAATATGGCTAGAGAATTCTTCAGAATTTCTTGCCCACAGGCAATTATGCCAGATGCATTCTGTACCAGGCTCAATTCCACCTACACTGCCCTATCACTATCACTATCTTACATGTCTTCCATCTTTTCATGAGCCAGCCATATATAGGATTGAGCTCATTTAATTGATGTTGATGAGTAATGTCTACTTCCCTATAAATAGTGCAGTGCTACTTCCTTAGCATATTGTTCTAATTAGCAATGAAAAAATAAAACCTTGATTTACACATGAGGAAAAGTCAAACAGATTATGTCCTCAAGATCTAATGACAATTTAACTTGTCCTCATTTTGATCTGCTGCCAGCTAATCAATTTGAATTTCTAGTCACTTATGTCCAGTGAAGTTGTGCTTTACCAGCTCAAGCAAGAGCTGAGAGGCAACTTTTCCCCAGCAGATGTAAGAGTCTTTAATAGGGAGCAAATACATTATTATCAAGTCTCAGACCTTCCAATTTGAATCTTCTCAACCACATCTAAGCACTTGGCACTGAGCTGCTTTCTATCATTGGCACATATGGTTTGTTTTGGAACAAAATCTGATGTAGCTATTGCTAAATGCTGATCAGCAAACCAATGTCTTCCCATAATGAGATTTTATTGTTCCATGTCAAAACGGAAAAAAAAAAGAAAGAAAGAAAAACAAGGTGAATTCAGTAAAAATTTAGAAAGGCCAGATTTATTTATTATTAAGCCTTCTATATTCATGGTTGAGATGATTTCTTTTCTAATTTTTGGTTTTGAAATATCTTTTCCTCATGAAGTGACAATGATGAAAGATTCTACCTTGGGTAGTAGAATCCAGTTTTGCTTTGGCTTTTTTATATCCCTACTAGTAAAATAATAGATGTTGCCAACCTAATTATCACTCTCCCTTATATTCATATATTTAGAATTTTACTGGTCTGTGAAATCCAAATACATAAGGATTCTTCCAACATACCTTAGGAGAACAAACTGATGGTTACCAGAGGTAAGGGGGTTGGAAGAGCTAGGTGAAAAACATGAAGGGATTAAGAGGTACAAATTGGTAGTTACAAAATAGTCACAAGGCTGTAAATAAAGTACAGCATAGGGAATATAGTCAATAGTGTTACAACTATGTATAGTGCCAGGTGGGTACTAGACTAATCAAGGGGATCACTGCATAAATTACAAATGTGTATCTGCTATGCTGTATACCTGAAACTAATATAAAATAATATTGAACGTCACTAAAAAATGATCCTGATCCAATCATTTTAAAGAACCATTTTAATATTAGCCATAGCTTACAGAGAAGAGCAACCTCTGAAGTTGGGTATCTCTCTCAACAGCATGGACAGAAAAAGGGGTTCTATGAAAAGTAGCCTCACAGGTTGATGTGATCATAAATTCCTAACTGGGCAGGTTATGATGGGTTGTCACATCCCAGGCATATAAGTTTTCAGTAAAATGTTTATCTTTGCCTTAAGCAAGCCCTGCCCATTGTTTCTGTGCATCTAGGTTAACACACTTTTTTGAAATAAGCTGTAACCAACCTCAAAAATGTACATAATCTTGTTAACTATCTTGTAATCTAATCACCTGGCTTTTTCCTACCTCCATGTAATCTTTACCATTCCTTCCTGAAACTTATTCTCTGGAACACTTGAGATCTTGCTCCCTGTCATATGCCATGAGTTTGGGTCATATAAACTCATAAAAATTCTCTACAGGTTTGGACGTTTCTTACATCAATACCAGAGCATTTCAATAGCCTTGATGACTGGTATATTCTCTGGGTGGTCCTATGGAACAGAATCCTTGAGCAGGACTTCTGGCATCACATATTATATCTATTCCAGCATGCCCACCTCCCTCAACCTCTATATACCTTTTACCTTTCTCTACTAACTGCTATGAGAGTTCAGGTTTGTTTATACTGAGCATTGGCCCCCACTGTCCGCAAGCTTCTAATAGCCACACTACCAGTATGTTTGACTCGTCCTTAGGGTCTTTGTCAGAGTGTAAAATCCTGTGTCCTAAGAAAGTGCCACCAGGTCAATGAATTCTTGCCTATCCAGTCTTCGATTCCAGTCCTTTTAATCAAGGACACTTAAAATGTAATCCCAGGAATACCTCCTGGGACCCTGCTAGGACAGGCTCTTAAGAAGAGGAAGGGATACCAGAGCTCTTTCATGTGAGGAGGCAGCAAGAAGGTGGTCATTTGCAAGCCAGGAAGGGAGTTCTCACCAGGAATAGTATGAGCTGGCACCTTGATCTTGACTTCTCAGCTTCTAAAACTGTGAGATGTAAACTTCTGTTGTTGAAGCCACCCAGCCTGTGGTATTTTGTTAAAGAAGCCCAAGCTGACCAAGATAGAAAGTTTATACAATTTTTCAGTAACCAGCCAACTCTTTGTATGCTTTGATTCCTGCTTATGTTTCAAATGCTTGAATCATACACTTGTTTCTCTCCACCAGAATTTTCCCCATGTTACCACCAGTGATATATTTATTAATAATGCTGTCATCTTGTTCCAAGGATTATCTCTTCTCACATGTACCTTAGCATATTGTTCCCTTTGCCTAAGTTACCGAGTGATGAGTATGCCAGTCACCAAATCACATCTGACTTCCTGTTTTCTCACTCTTGGTATCACCTGCATTTGCGTTCCCTGAGAAGAATGCACAGAAAGATGGATTAGACATGTAAAGGAAATATGAGTGCCTCATTTTCATGGCCTTCATAAAAGTTACATGGCAGATTCACAAAAGGAAGATCATGGAGGGTAGGAAATATGTCTAACATTGATCTGGATTATCAATGACACAGTTGCCTAAAATGAGTAATAAAAGTGTGTACTGGATTGAATTGCTATACACTAACATGTTTTCATTGTTCAGACATTCCATGCGATTTTTCAGGGGTCAATAGCTCTGAAGAGCATAAAGAGGCCTAGTGATAGTGACCAAGAAACTCCATTTATCTTTCTACATAACAAGGTCTAAAATCAATGTAATGTTATCTCTACTATTTTTTCCAGCTCAAGTAAAATATAAGGTCTCATATTTTCTTTCTTTTTTTGTATTTCATTTATTTGTTTTTAATATTTATTTATTTGAGATGACATATTCATTTATTTATTGAGATAACAATGGTTAGTAAAGTTGCATATGTTTCAAGTGTACAATTCTGTAATACATCATCTATATATCACATTGTGTGCTCACCACCCAAAGTCGGTTCTCCTTCCATCACCATGTATTTGACCCTGTTTACCCTCTTCTACCACCCCCTCCCCCCTTACCCTCTGGTAACCACTAAACTGTTGTCTGTGTCTATGAGTTTTTGTATATTTTTTTGTCTTGTTCCTTAACTGCTTTCAGTTTTATATCCTACATATGAGTGAAGCTATATGGTTCTTGACTATTTCTGTCTGGTTTACTTCAGTCAGCATAATAATCTCAAGATCCATCCATGTTGTCGCAAATGGCACTATTTCATCTTTTCTTATGGCAGAGTAGTATCCCATTGTGTTACATATACCACATCTTCTTTATCCAATCATCTAGCCAAGGACAGTTTGGTTGTTTCCATGTCTTGGCCACCATAAATAATGCTGCAAGGAACATCAGAGTACATATATCTTTACAGATAAATGTTTTCAGATATTGGGGGTAGATACCCAGGAGAGGGATTGCTAGGTCATATGATAATTCTATTTTTAATTTTTTGAAGAACCTCCACACTGCCTTCCATTGTAGCTGCACCAATCTGCATTCCCACCAACAGTGTATGAGGGTTCCTTTTCCTCCACAGCCTCTCCAGCACTTGTTATTATTTGCCTTGTTGATGATAGACGTTCCAACAGGTGTGAGGTGATACCTCATTGTGGCTTAGATTTGTATTTCCCCAATAGCTAGTGAAGTTCTCTTATATTTTTCTTATATCCACCAAACAGAATTATAAAGTAATACTTTGTGATCTTGTTTTCCTTACAACGTTTTATTTCCACATCTCCCATTTTGTAGCAAGAATGAAAATAAATTGGTATTATTCTGTGAAATTAATGAAGGCTTTGGGAGAGGGATGGGCAGATTAGAGAGGTGGATATGGCCCAAGCCCTAAATGTTTGGCTAAATTGGATATTCCATAAAGGTGAATGATCATTTAGAAAAGAAATATCATAGGATAAATATCCGACAACTTGAAGCAGGGAGTCACCAGTTAGTCTAATACATTTTTTTTTAAATCCCAATAATTTTTAGATATTAAAATTAACTTAGAGGGAATGAAAAGAAGTTTTTTATATTAATACATGTTGTTTCTAATTTATCTCTTAATTTTATTTTCTATCTATCTCTATATATGAATTATTATGTAATACATTCTATTTTATTTCCAAATAACAACAGATTCCTTCCTTAATTTATTACACTAACAAAAATAAATAATGATAATAATGGTAAACCTTCCTTTATTTTTGCCTAGTTGTTATTCTCTTGTCAGTTCCCTTCTGATTTTTTCCTAAAATGGGCAATTTATTATGAGACATATGAAGAATTTAAATTTTAAATTAAATATAATTTATTCTGGGAAAATAGCATGAGGCTCTGCATTACTCTGTTTCAGAATTTTAAACCATTGAGACTGCATTATGTTTATGGAAAAAGATTTCCTAGATATAGATGTGTACACATGAGAGTGCTTATCTGGGACTGATTTATATTTCACCAATGTATCGGTGTAATGTTTCAGGACTCCTTACAAATTGGTTGCCTGCTCTTATATCTCTTGATGCATTGATGTTCTATAATCCTGGCTGTGGGGAAAGGGAAAAGGAACTTTAATTGGTAATGGGAGTGGGCATTGTAAAATATTGCAAATGGGTAGGGTTTTGTTTCTTCTACTTCTTATAAAATATAAAATGTCACTTTTTGAAGCTAAGATTAAAAAAAATTCCTGGGATATGGCAGATAGACTGAGATTTATAAAATATTTTTTAAGGTACTTTAAGCCAGCCACAGAATAACAAATTTCAGCTATTATTAAAAATAAGAGTTTAGAAAACCTCCACAAGAATTGACTTTTCAGATATTTGGAGACAAAAAATTAGCTTGCTGAGTTTCAAATAGAAAAATAAATATTCATGATAGTGTTTAATTGAGTAAAAAAGTTCAAGGGAGAGTACTTTTTATATTGGATTTTATGTAAGCATTTTCCTATGTCTCTATGTATGAGAGGAGTAATACAGAAATAGAATATTCTGTTAAATATAATGTTTTAATACCATGAAATCCAATAGTAAGTGTATTTCAGATGACTCTATTCTTTTTTTTTTTCTTTTTTAAAGATTTTATTGGGGAATTGGAGAAGGGGAACAGCCAAGTTGTTGTCCTTCAATCTTAGTTGTGGAGGGTGCAGCTAGCTCAGCTCCAAGTCCAGTTGCCATTCAGCTGCCCGTCGGCAGCTCGCGCCACCTCAGCTGGAGGTGCTGTGTTCAATCTTAGTTGCAGGTGGGCATAGCCCACCATCCCATGCGGGGGTGAACCGGCAACTTTGTTGTTAGGAGCATGTGCTGTCACCAGCTGAGCCATCCTGCCACCTATTGGCAGCTCAGCAGCAGCTCAGCTCAGGCGCAGCTCACTGGCCCATGTAGGAATCAAACCAGCAACCCTGTTGCTCAGAGTTTGCACTCTTAACTAACTGATCCACTTGGCCAGCCCTTATTGATTCTTTTTAATCCTTTACTTTTGTTCATTGCTCAGCTACAATTTTAGTCCTAGGCTCCTCTTTTCCCAGTCCAAATCTAACCCCATTATGCTAATATTTATAATAGTTCTTTGCTACCTACATGACCAAAACAATACAGACCATTAAATATAACATCCTCCAACTTCCTTCAGTTCCAAAAGTTCTTAATTATTTTTCAATACTTCTTATTTATCTTATTTATCCTTTGCTACTTCTTGCTGGTTTCAGAGTAGAGATATACCTCTTTTTGTCCATAGAACATCCCTTAACCTCTGCTATGGGTCTGATGTCTTCTCAACTTCTCTCCCTAACTAAAAACAATGAAGGAAAAGGAGGAAAGAATTAAAGGAAAAAGACATTCTTCTTTGGGTATTTTTCCAAAGAAAATTTCTTCCTTCTTTTCATTCTCATTTCACCTTCTTAATGGGTGATGCTAGAATAGATGTCTCTACATTCTCATGCCTTATTTCATCCATAGTTAACTAAACTCTTGCTCACACCAAAGGTCACTAATGCTTGTCCAAATTAAAAAAAAAAATCTAACCAGGATTTGCAAGCGTGATCTATCTGGATTCTATGAAGCATTTAATAATGGCTATGTACTAATTCATAGGAACTTATTGTCAAATCATACTACTAGAATAAGAGATTTTACTAAATGTTGATATTTACTAATAATTTCAGTGCTCAGTTTAAGCAGAGAGACATCTGTGGCACCAAGTGTAGCTCCTTGGGGTCCTGTCTTGTTCCATCATTGATACACGTCTGGTTCAGAATAATAGAAGATATCTATAATGAGGTATGTTCACTGAACACAGTGGGATTATATAAATTATGAATATTTCTATTTTATATCTAGTTAAAAGTTGTATAGTTTATGAGATATTATCCAGGAAACCATTCTTCATAGATATTAGATTCAACTTTTCATAGGTTATCCTTAGCTAGGGATATCCTTCTAAGAATATTTCAAAGATAAATTCTTTTTTCTTATTGCAAATATCAGAGGACCACTTGACAAAGGGATTAGGACAGGCCACCTGCTAATCTGCCTCCTTTTCTCTTTTCCTCATTGAGTCTCTGATGAAAGAATGAAGAGCTCACAGGCCAACAGCTGTAACTTCCCCTTCCATTCATTCGCTTTCCTTTGTCTCGTCCTTTGCTTCCATAATGTGATTCTCTCCTAGTTCTCCTTCTAGCCTCTGAATGTATCTCCAGTCTTCTTCACTGGAACTTTTCCTTTACCTCTCCTTCAGTGTCAATCCACAGCACTCTGTTCTCAGATCCTCTTCTGTTCTTTTTTCTTCTCACTCTACATTCTCTTTTTATGTGATTTTTACCTTTTCTTATGTTTTTAACCATTACCTTATATCATGACTCAAAAAATATTTTTCTGAACTGGATAAAGAGTTCCTGACCTGCATATACAAGTGACTGCTAGACAACTCTACCTAGGTATATGAAAAGCATCTCAAATGCACCATATTCTAGATGCAAACGATGGTCTTCCTTCCACTCCATGATCTGATTTTCACCTATTCATCACCATCATTATCAATAACAATGAGAAGAATAAAAGGATATTTTCTAATATGATTATCAGTCTTAACTCATCATTCAATAGCATAGTTAAGTATTGCATGTCAACTGTTGTCTCTGTGCTACCGTATTTCCCCATGTATAAGATGCACGCTCTTTTGAAAAATTTGGGGTCTAAAAACTGGGTGCATCTTATACAGTGGTTGTAGATTATTTTTTTTACTTGCATTTCCCACTTTTTTTGAGCTTGTTTTTGCACTCATACAACTACTGTATAAGACGCACCCAGTTTTTAGACCCCAAATTTTTCAAAAAAGCATGCGTCTTATACATGGGGAAATACGGGTACTTATAATTATCTAATTTAATGTCCCCAACTCTTTTTTTTAAGATTTTATTGGGGAATAGGGAGATGGGAACAATTCTGGGGAATTGGGGAAAGGGGAACAGACAAGTTGCTGTTGTTTTGTTCTTCACTCTAGTTGTGGAGGATGTTGCTTCATTTAATGTCCCCAACTCTTAAAAGATAATTATTATTCTATCAGTTTTATTTATGTATAAATTGAGGCTCAGACAGTTTAATTGACGTATACAAAGCCTGTGAATAAATGGCAGAGCAAGGATTTGAACAAACTACCTCCATGGTAACTCATATTCATGAGTTGCCAGTTGAACCATCTCCAGTTGAACCTTTTTATTTAAAAACATGGAGGCATGACAAAAAGATGCTGAAGCATTGGAAGTCTGGGTTCCTGAGCTTTGTACAGGTCTGTGTATTTTTGAAAGCTTTAGAGTAAGCTGCAGGGAGGTATGAGGTAGAATGCTACCAAGGTGCCCTGTGATCCAGGCAGGGATAAAGGCAAGATAGGTCTAGTTGACTACTATCCTTCACTGAATATATTAGTTAGGATTCAAGCTAAGAATCCTTAAGCTCTTCAAACAAAGCAAAGTCCAAGTCCAGCAAGTTAAATAAAACAGTTTATTACATTCTCATGTCCACCCCTGAGATGTTTAGGATGGTGTGGTTTCTTTGCTATTCTCAACATAAAGGCTTCTATCTCTGGGGTCACATTAGTAACTGTAGTCTTTTCTGAGTCAAGATGAAAAGATCAAATGAAAATGAAGAGCAGGCAACTTCCTTTTAAAGACTATAAACAAGAAGTGCACAAATCACTTTTACTTGCATGCCATCTCAGTAAATTTAATCACTTATTTTTACTGAAAGGAAAAAGGAGATCATGTACACTGGGAAAATTATTTATCTTTGGCATATTCATCTATACAGAGAGAACAACAATCAAATATAAACCTGGAAATACAAACTGACTTGTTCAGGCAAAATTACAGGCCCAGGTAGGTGGGCAATTGAAACAACATGTGTGTTCTTGACAAGCTTACTTTTCATACCTTATTCTGGGAAAAGCACAGCCTGGATGCATTAAATCTCCAAACCCACTGGCAGACATGATTCCATACTTACTCGCTATGGCCATAAGGATGTTTCTAGTCATGCTCACTAATTAGGCGAACTCCACATCAATAAAACCTAACCCATTGACCATATCATATGTACTTTTTCCTGAGATTTAATTGGGCACAATCCAAATATGACATACATAAATATCTAGACAGTTTGCATAAGCCATGATTTTTGTTTCAAAGATGTTGAAATTGACAGGCAATCAGGTATTTTGAGACAACTTACATGAAGTTTATGTATTTCTGATCACTTGTTTACTTAATAAATTTCCATCAATCGTGTATAAATGTTCTATCGCTGCATAAGAAATTACCACAAACTCAGCAGCTTAAAACAAGAGACATTTATTGTCTCATAGTTTCCATAGGTCAGAAGTCTGGCACATGCACAGGGTTCCACAAGGCCGAAATCAAGGTGTAGATCAGGCAGTATTTGCATTTGAAAGCTTGGCTGATGAAGAATCAGCTTCCAAGCTCATTCAAGTTGTTGGCAGAATTTATTTCATGAGCTTGTATGACCAAGGTCCCCACCATTTTTTTTTTATTAATTAATTTTTTTTGGCTAGCTCTTAGCTAACAATTGCTTTTAGATCTAACAAGCTGCCCATATCTCCTTTTAAAACATAGTAACCTACTTCTTTCATATTTCATTACTTCAAGTCATTCCTTTGTCTACTAATACAATATTTCTATATAAAAACCAGTAAGTTAAATGCAAGACGCTTGCAATAGATATAAGCACATATTCGCCAAAGAAAAAAACTTAGAAAAGCAGCAAAATAATAAAATCTTTTTTAGGGATATTTCATTTCTGCCTCTCTCTATCATGTTCTAATAGCACTTGGAGCAAGGAGGCAAGCATAGCCTTCTATAATATCAGTGCAGGGAATCTGTCCATGTCTGGTACACAATGGGGTGGAAGTGATGTCAAATCTGGCCTGAGAACTGGCTACCTAATTCTTACCATTTGGGGCTAGTCTATAGGCAGACATTATGCTCTGACTCCTGGTTATATGCTAGACACACCCAAAGACATATGAATGGACAAAGACAGAGGTGTGTCTCTTGGCAAGTTCCATGGACAAAACGATTTCAAGGAAGTACAGGGATTCTGATTTGTTTATAACGTCTCTTGTGAAAACATGGCATACATTTAAAAAGTATAGATTTTCTTAAAAGGAGGCTAAAAAGAAAGGGGTGTGTGTTGTTCCTTTTCTATTTTTAAACAGGAACATTAAGATACTAATACATAATTTCTAGATAAAGGTGTTGGGAATGTTGCAGAGTCTTCCTTGTTTCTGTTTTCTTTCCTTCTTGTAATATAGTATACATTATCTGAAGATGGACTGTTAGAGCCTTGCGCTACCAACCTTCAGGAAAAAAATTATGATGGTTTATCAAATCTATCTGTTCCCAGGAGAAGGAAACATTACACATGACTGATATCATCTGGCCTCAAAGAGTGTTTTCCTACTTCCTTAGATCCCTATACAACTGATTTTTTTTAACCAATCTCCATAAATTGGTGTTCCTTTGCCTTGATTTGCTCATCTTTGCAGAATTTACTTTTAAATATATATCAATTTTACATGTATGTAATAGGGAAAGGGAAAAATAATAGTGAAAGAAATGAAAGAGGAGGAGCAGCAAAAAGGAGGGAAAGCAGGAAGGAGGGCAGAGAAGAAAAGGAGGGAGAAAGAGAGAAATTTATGAAAAGAGACAAATTAGAGGGCTGAAACATAATTTGGCTTTTCAGATTGATCCAGGACTCTAATTCAGGTTGGAATGTTTATGCATGTGCATTTCATAGAAACAGAATTTTAGCCTCCAACACTTTTGACTTGTTGGATTCTTTATTACATTATCTTAGCAATATCTCTGAGAGCAGTAGAGTTTCTCTTCTAGTCTTATCATCTTATTCAAAATTTCTCATAAATATCATGTATCTTTACTTGCTCACATTCTGGTATATCTTTTATATTTTGATATTTGACTTCTGCCCACAACATGCTACTGAAACTGCTTTTTCTAATTTGGTCTCCTAATTATTACATGAAATGGCTTTTTCATTTTCTTTCTTTCTTTCTTTCTCTTTCCTCCCTCCCTCCTTTCCTTCCTCCCTTCTTTCTTTCTTTCTTTCTTTCCTTCTCTCTCTCTCTCTCTCTCTCTCTCTCTCTCTCTCTCTCTCCCTTTCTTTTTTTCTTCCTTCCTTCCTTCTTTCTTTCCTTCCTTTCTTGCTTTCTTGCTTTCTTGCTTTCCAGTCCATCCCTTGCTAGAGGTCTCTGCCATCATTTTTGTAAACCTGATTGAAAGCATTCTGGCAATGTTTAAAACTTAATAACTGTTTCTTCCAGACAAATTCTGGAGTTCTTCCCCCTTACTTCCTCCACACTTCCCTCCTGACCCACCATGCCTAGATCATTCCACCAGTTTATATGCTTCAAACCACTATATGCTCAAGACTGATAAATCTCTCCCCAAGCCCAAGCAGTCCATTTGCACTTCTGAATCATGCACCCAAATGGCTGTTCAACATAGCCATCTTGCATTTCCATAAACATCTCAAGTTTCATGTGTCAAAATTTAAACTCATCCTTTTGTTGAATAAACTTGCTCCTATTCTTTTCTGTGTCTAATATGCCCAGTGAAAAACCTGGAGGCATTTATCACTTTACCCCCTAAATCTAGTCAATGTCTAAATTTTGCATTAATTCCTAAGGTTTAAACAATTGGTCCTTATTCTCTAACCTCACTAATGAGCTGTAACACACTTTCTTATTTTCTGTGCTACTGCTATAAAGTGCTGTCTGACCATTGTGCATTCAATGAGAAGCCGCTCTAATCTTCCATTTGCACATATGCTCAAGATTTATGTAAACTATAAAGCTCATCACATTGCTTGTAAAAAAACTTTCCACAGCTTCTCATAATTAAGAGAACACAGTCTAAGCTTCTCAAAATGGCATATAGCATCTGGGAGTATCTCCCTTTCTCTAACTACTTCTTGATAATTTTTTTCTCTCAGATTTTAAGCTGCACCTGTTGCAATTTCTTTACGGTTCCCCTGATCACAAAATGTGGTTTTCTTGAACAGACCCCATACTCTACTTTCTCCCTGGGAATTCCTCTTGTCCTGGAATCCCAATTGTTTCCTTTTAAAATAAATTCCAGAAAAAAGGTTTCCTTACTGCTAGAGATTGGAGTAAGTCCTTCTCCTCTGTACGGCCATTATATTAAGCCTGTTATTATTATTAAAATATTATATTTAATGATGTATCTGTGCCTGTCACAAGCTGAAAGCTTGTAGAGCAGGAAAGTAATGCTTCTCCTTTTACAACAGTAACAAAAAAAAAAAAGAGGACAAACCGTAAGTTACAGCTTTCCTTAAAACCAGCAAAGACTTGAGATCTCAGAGCAATTAAATATCCCCAAGTCTGAAGAGAGATACACTCTTGCAGGGAGGATCTGAGCATTTGCTTATCTGAGAGACAATCCTGAATACCACCAAAGCTGGTGAGAGTCAACTAGAAATGTATAATGCATTGCAAAAGCCAACTATGGGCTAGTGAGAGATGATGGAGAACTTGAGGGCTGCAGGCCTATGGAGGTTGGGACCCTTGGGCAGATTTTACACCAAGTATTCACTGGGAAGGTTGGAGAGAACTCTGAGAAAGCACGCCCTTTGTGGTGCCTGGGGTTGAAGAACAGTTGCTTCTGCCTAAATCTTCCCAGACCTACTTTTCCTATGGGCTCTACGAAAAAAGAAAGAGAGAGAGAGAGAGA
>NW_017732889.1:57623-94651 GCF_001890085.2 Hipposideros armiger
AGAGAGAGAGAGAGAGAGAGAGAGAGAGAGAGAGAGAGAGAGAGAGAGAGAGAGGAAAGAAAGACTTAATATGCAAGAGATGAATAAGAAAATCTTCAGCCTGAGGGCACTGACTGCCAAATCACTCAAATTTATTCTGTTAAAAATGAAAAAGGAAACCTTTACATTTGCATCCCAAATATCTATATCTAAGGAAACACATGGTCCCAAAATGCAAAAGAACTGGAATCTAAAGACTGAAAATGCAATTTAATTATAATTAGTTTTATGATTTTTTGGAGTTAATGCATCATAAAAAAGAACTTGCATTGATTATGAAGCTAAGTTAAATTACTAGGTGGTTGAACACATTTCCTTATTTGGGTTATTGATAGAGTAAAAGAAGAACCAATTTTCCTTGGGGAATTACCTCCACCCCAGGAGTAACTGAGAACAAGGCAGTGGGTCAAATTCTGTGTTTACTTTCTTTCACTCTTCTTTCAGCATAAGAAAGGATTTTCCTGAATATAGTGCTGCCCTACTATGGGAAGTTACATGATTGATGTACAGGATATTGAATATCTAGGCAGGTGTTTCAAAGTTGGATGTCTTGCCTCAAGTAAGTTCTGATTTTCACCATCTAACTTGTAGGCCATAGCTGATGACAACTGGAATTAGGAGAGCAAAAAGGAGTAATAACTACATATTTCTCTTAGGACTGTTAAGTAGCAGAATGGTTTTGGAACTAGTTACTTCTGGGCTCCAAACCTGACTCTGCTTTGATTAACCCTATGTCTCTTGAAAAAATAATTAATGTCTTTGAAATTCAGTCTCCTCAATTATAAAAAGAGAAACAATACCTACATGAAGAGTTGCTATGAGCTTTGATATCATTATGTTATGCCAATCTTCAGTTTAATCTAAGTGTTTCAGAAAGAAACCTACTACCTTTATTGTTATTATTAGAGTTGTTTTTATTTTTTCAATAAATAGCATCAGCTTTATCTTTTATGTTTTATTTGAGTAAATGGATTCTCTACCTGGGATACCTATAAATATATAATAAGAATACTGATAGTGCTTTATTTGAATTTGCTGTAATCTTTAAATGAGAAGAGGAAATGCACCTGTTTTGACTAAGGGAGCCTTGTCCTAGGTGAAATAGTTCACAATTTATCAAATGCTAAAGCCCATTAAGAGTTCTTTCAAAGAATAACTGTCTAAACTTGCAAATTGCAGATGCCAGAGTTGATGTGCTTATAATGGACTTGCAGTACATGACATTTCATCAGGCATTCAATGAGCTAAATTTAGAACAGCAGCTAGCATAATGGTACTATGGAGTCAAATAAAATCAGTTCTATGATGGCAACCTGCAAAATTCAAAGGCATTTGCAATGTTAATGAATTTGATTTATTAATCTTTTCCATTCAGTAACTTATTAGGTTTTAAATGGTCAATATTTAGCATTACATTTCTGGAAAGAAAATGAATCCCAGCCATATACTAAATTTAAAATAAAAGGCTTATACTTGGTTACTGGAACTGACCCCGTTTGCATTCATTATGGATGAATCAAATGCAGTATGGAAACCATTTTCTCTGTGATTGAATTCACTTGAGATGGAGACATTTTTAGATATGTTTGTGTCTGTGAAATCCAGTACCTCATAAATATGATCTGGTAAGAACAAGGTAATACTTAGGATAGAAAAGACTGTACATTCAGAGGACTTACACACACACACACACACACACACACACACACGTTCACGTACATCTCAATTAATTACAAAGTGCTGTGCAAAGAATCATAGGAAACAACATTTGGGCAAAATTAGCATGCAACTGAAAATGTAACACCACCAATTTTCCCCTTGAACTTATTGGACTTTCTTTTCACTTTCCCCCCATCCCTTATCTTTTATAGACTCCCTTTTCCCCACCCTCTCATTCATAATTTGATTAATATGTGTCAGACCAAAAATCACAAGGTCTCTGAGCAATTCTGAGAAGCAGGACTTGCAAATAAAAAAGATCTGTGTTATAATCAGTTTGGTATTTGATATCACTTGTCTTTTGTGCATTTTGTGTATATGTAAAACTAACTGCTGTATTTAAGTGCTAAAATATTGTCATCACAGAATCCTTAAGTAAACCACTGTTAGGACTGACAATTTTAATGTAGTTGTTGAATAAGTTGGTGAAAAGAAAGACCATATTTTAAAAAATTATATTATAAATCTGAAGTCTTTTCCCCCTACAGCAGTAGATAAAATTGGTTTCATTGGGCATGTGAAGAAATAAACATCAATATTTCTTAAAATTACTAAAAATAAAAACTAAGAAAACTATCAAAAATATCATATCAATATTTTGCTTTATACTCACTTAACAGCATAATTCCTTTTGCCTTTGAAAATCTAGGGATTCCTCTCTTTTGAGATCTTAGTAGCATGTGATTTGAAGAGAACTCAAGTGATAGGGTTTAGTAGTGGTTTTGATAAGACTGTGGATTGTGGAGCAGGGACTTCTGTTTATTGTACAGGATCGTCTTGCAGGGAGATGCATGTTTCATTGAAGTAGGCCTAGAATAACTTAGAGCAGGCTTACAGCAATCAGAAGAATTTTACAGAAGCCAGCCCATCTGGTGCAAGGTAATCTTTCTTCAGAATTCCAATATAATGGGACAGACTGCGAGTCAACAAAGAAGTGCCTGGATTGAGTCAACAGTGTAGCTCTGGTGGTCTATACCTGGGCTGAAAAGATACATAGACTACACAGAGTCCTTGACAGTGACAGCAATATATCCTCCCTCTATGTGGGAGTTAGGTTAACTCTTCTCTTTTTCTGTTGTTATTAAATACCTTTTTATTATCAATACCCAAAACCTTTCAGGTAAACTGTATATCATCTGACCTTGCTGAATAAATACGTTAGTAAAAAGAAAACATTTTCCTTTTAGGCTCAAATGGTTTTGCATTTGTCCAGTGGTAGTTTCTTGTAGATTGGCTCTTAGGTCAGTTCAATATGTACCATTAATCTATGAAAGCTGACAAATTTTCTGGTTAAGCAACATGATTCAGACTTAATTTGTAACTTCCTGCCTTAAACATGAAACCAGCCATTTATCCAATGAACTCTTCTTCCTTTTAGTAAAAAATAATGTTAAACACCAGAATTTGGTTACCAGGATAACTGTAAGGGGCATTGCTTCTGTGAAGTTCAGTGGATAGAGCTAGGTGATATATTTATTCTTGAATTATAAATCCTAAATTTATAATTATTTTAATCTAGTTTTAACATGACATTGTCCCTCTTACATCCTTGATTCAATTATCACATTTCTCTTACTATTAAAAGTATGGATTCCTCACAAAATGAATAGAATTATGTTACATCCTAAAGTAACAACATACTCTTAATATACAATTATTGAATGAAGTCAGTCTGTTTTAGATTGCATCCATCTAAATATTTGTAGTAAAGTTACTTTGTTGTAGTGTCACCAAAAATCCCTAACTCTGATGGAGATTGAATTTCTACTTTTTAAATCCTATTTTTTAAGCTTTATTGAGATACAATTGACAAATACTTAAGGTGTAGAATTCAATTGTTTTAGTATATTTACAGATATGTGCATGCAACCATTATCACAGTCCATTTTAGAACATTTTCATCCCTTCAGAAAGAGACCCCTTTGCCTTTAGCTATTTCCATTCCCTTTCAATTTGAAGGCACTGGCATTCTAACGCCTAACAGTTGTAAGTTCTAAGGTGACAGATTCCAGCTACTGCTCCTTTTGTTGTTGTTGTTGTTGTTTTGTATATATTGTCAGCCCCCAAGAGATAAAAAGGTCTGTTCTATCTTGAAATTATTGAAGAGATCACAAATAGCTCAGTTTCCAGAGCTCTGTACAATAGGTTAAGTCCAACATCATTCAATTCATCTAACAATAGTTACAAGTAAAAGTTAAATGTCTGGTTTATAAGTATGGTTTTTTACTTCATCAGCCAATTCTTCCTTTTGTTTGATTTCTGTTAGAAAAACACAGGGAATTTTTATATTTAGTTATTACTAATTCAAATAATAACATCCTGATTTTTCCCAACTTTTTATCTTACTACTTTTTCTGAATTACAAATTCATTGTCTTTTAGATTCCCTTATAAACTTTATACATCATGCTATATTTGCTATACCAAAGTTTCAGTATATAAGTGCAAGTACAATTCAAGTTTATTATCTTAACATAGGAGGGCTAGTCAATCTTGAATTTTCCTTGAGAAAGTTTTAATATCTAGTAATTTAGAATTGCATATGATTAGCAGAAAAGAGTACATGAAAAACAGGCTCTTGAGGTTTTGACTAAAATCTTCTTTTGACTGATCAACCCAAATTCTAGCTCTCCCTCTTTCTGTACATGTATGTGTATTTATATTATATAATATATGTGCATGTATAACACACATAGTATTGTCTTTGGTTTAATTATAAATAAATTTAGTACTGAATGTCAATGTCTCTGAGACATTTGGATAAATATTAATATTCAGTACTATAATGTTCTTTAAATTCAAACTTCCTAAAGACAAGCATATTATCAATTATAATAATCAGAACATAAGAATATAAAATACAATTGGTTCTTAAAAGTTGAAAATGTGCCAGATAGTATACTTCTAAATCATGATCCTCCAAAATTAGGTGAAAACACTTTTTTTCTGATGATCTAGGCCCTGCTACAACTATTTCCTGAATACACTAGTGTTTATGATTATAACACATATTAACTGCAGTATATTTAAATTAAAGTACTGTATATTACATAACATTTACCAGAATTATGGCACATTTCCATCTGAAACCACATTAATTTCTTTGAGTCCATCAGAACTTTTCTCTGGAGAATGAAATAGTCTGAACTTTTGCTGAATTACACAGGTGATGAGTAGATACCTAAACAAATTTAGGAAATTGTCAGAGAGAAGAAATGATAATGATCAGGAATGCAAACCATTGTGTCTGCTACAACATCCATACAATGAAATACAATTCATAGCCATTAATATAAAACCCTTCAGTCATTAACAATGATATTCAATGTTTAAAGAAATAAAAATAATGGTATGTTATATAGTTAAATGACAAAATTCAGATTATAACATAGCCTGTGTTATAATCTGATATGATTTTCATGTAGTAAGACAGATGAGGTAGATGGATGGGTGGGTGGATGGATGGATGGATGGATGGACAGACAGAATAATAGGTAGATGCCTAGCTAGCTAGCTCAATAGATAGGTAGAATAAGAGAATATGTAGAAAATATATCCAAATTCTCACAGTAGTGGGAATATGGTCATGTATAAGTCTTCTTTTTGTTCATCTGTAGTTTTATTTCCTTTTTAGAGCAAACATATTGCCTATCACACATTAAGGATAATTTCTGGTGATATCTCCATTTTGTTTGAAAATACTAAACTTGAATGCTAAACAGCATTTGAGCAGAATTGTCTTCAATACTTAAAATTATAATACATATTTTCTTTGTAATACACTCTGATATTGTTACTCTCATACAATTTTAAAAATTGTACCTTTGAAAACATTTAAATTATTCAAAACACTCTCCTTACTAATTTCCTATAATTTAGTGACTGTTAGTCATATAAGCATCTGAAAATTTAACAGCATAAGACTTCATAAAAGAAGCTAGAGTTTGAGGTCAAAAGAAAAATAATGAACCATTGATCACAGGTTACTTTTTAAATCTTATTTCCTGTTTGAACAATGTACAAAGCTCCCTTTTCCCCACGTTTGATCATGCAGTGATTGCATCTAATGGGCCCTCAGAAAATTCCTGCTGAGCATTTTAGAAAAGATTAGATGACAAATTCAGTGAAGTTGAATTGAAAAAGATATGCATGCCACAACTGAGGATTTAAACTATTTATTTTCTTTTTTAGCTCACATCATTTTTGACTGTGGCTTTTATATAGGATTAAAATTATAGCAGTTGAGAGTCAGTGCTATTGAAATAAATATAAAATATTATCCATTGTATCAATTTAAGAAGTTGCCTCAATTTCTACAGTAAATTTACAAAGCTCAAATATGAAACACAAAAAAATAGGAAGAGGTAAAATAGGCTCTCTTTTTTAGGATACTTTGCATGTGTCTATAAATGATCAAAACTACATATATGCTATAAAGAATTAGTGAAAAGTAAGTATAATTTGTTGGCATTATTCGTGAAATATAAGATTACTTTAGCCAGAAGAATGCCCATTGGCTTGCAGAAAAAATCCTTATGAATTTTTCTCTTTTCTTTTTACTTGTGCTTTTTCCTATACATATTACAGCTGAATATGGATGGTGGGAGGAATAGCTGATGCCATCAACATATCACATCTGGTGGCATCATCTGTAGGGTTATAAGTCTTCCTAGGTAGAAAGATAGAATAGTATTGAGTGACTTCACATACTATGTGTTATTTTTATAAGCCAATCAGTGATAACTTTGATCACAGCCTAAATCAGTTATTTTGTTTACCCCGAAAAATACTCCAAACTCATTGTAATCTCAGTGTATAGTGGTAGTACATTAATATTTTAAAAAACAAAACAAAACAGTATTTATTGGTCAACTCACATATGATGAGAAATAGAGAAAGTTTTATTCACAGATGATCCAGCTACTGGGCAACAGCCAGCAAGCAATGGAGGATTTCTCTTAACGAAGGGTCTCCAAGTTGAGGTACATGTTCAATGAAATTTATTGGAGCAGGAAGAAATGATTAGACTTTCTACTTAAATGCTTATATAAAGATGAAATAACTAATATTTACTAATAGTCATTATTTGAATTGGTAGTAATATATTTGCAAATATATAACTAAGTACACAAATATTGGTTTTTGTTTGTTTGTTTTAAGATTTTATTGGGGAATCGGGGAAGGGGAACAGACAGGTTTCTGTCCTTTCTTTTTGTTTTTTGTTCTTCATTTTAGTTGTGGAGGACAGTACTTCACTGGCCCATGTTGGTATTATGATCATTGCACTCTTCCCAGCTGAGGCAGTCAGTTGCTGGCCATTGGATGGCGGCTCATGGCAGTTCAGTCCGGCTGCTGGCCACTCATGCTGGCTGCCAGCCACTCACTGTAGCTTACGGAAGCCCACAGCAGTCCCACTGCATCCTATGCCATTGCCGGCTGCTCACAGCAGCCCAGCTCCAGGTCAAGCTGTTGTTCACCATCTTAGCTGTAGAGGGTACAGTGTCACTGGCCCATGTGGGAACTGAACTGGAGGCCCTGATGCTCAGAGCTCACTCTCCCAAGCCAACTCTTAACCAACTGAGCCACTCGGCCAGCCCCTGCAAATATTATTTTGATTTTATTTACTAGTAGTTCAGGGCTACGTTGTTCATGTTGCTGTGCTATTGTGGTGACACAGGACTAAATTGCTTTGAGACTATTTCTTTGAGCAATGGGAAGGGGCACAAGGGTAATATTTCAGTGAGTACCCTGTCTTAAAGTTCTTTTCAATAAGGTCCTTTTTTTAAGGTCCACTGCCATATCTAGGGACAGGAATTTGTTACAGAACACACACTAGAGCAAAATCTTTCTTCTGCACTTAAAATATCTAGAAATTCTGTGTGTCAACAAAAAAATAAAATGATAAACAAGCAAAAACAGCCCACAACCACAACAAAATATGGGGCAATAAAAATTAGGGAAATAATTTCAATTAAATAATAAAATAAGTTTTGCAAAGGACCCAATATAGTAGTGCTTGGTATATAGCACATACAATCAGTGTCCTTCCTTCTCCTGCAATTTAACATTTAAAATTCATCCTAAGAGAGCATCATAGTCAACTTGTGCAAGCTGACTGGACATGGACAGTCTATGAAGAAAGGTAGCTAGCCTGGGACATAGAAGGGGTCAGCGAGGGGTCCGGTGGTGGAAGAAGAGGCTCTGCAAATACTCAAGTATTTCTCCAGTCACACCCAGCAGATTTTTACCAGTTGTATGGAATTATCAGCATTGTGATATGTGCTTGTTATTAAATATGTGTTATATATGTAATTATGATATTTATGACACTGGGGCAGGCAGTCTCATGCACGCAGTCTTTCAACTCCCACTCAGCTGCTTAAGATGGGCCTTGGGCCTGGAACACTTCCTGACTTAGAGATAAAGAGCCTACATTACCTGTGGGTTTATCACTTTGTGTGGGAATATCTTGTTTTAGGCTCAAGGAGTGTTCTTTTGTCTCTACTCAAAGCATGTGCATTGTGTATCATATACCCCACTGTTATATCTGTCCTCCATAGGGAGGGAACAGGGTCGTTCTACTACTGAAGTACAAAAGGTTGCATGTAGGCCAATTGCCCTACGTCCACCATCAGGAGAGACCCCTGTCCATGAGGAATGAGGCCCACTCCTGAAGCTGATCTTGCGCTGTTTCTTCTCTATATGAGAAAAGTGCTGTTCCAGCCAGTGATTGATTGCATTGTAGTTTCCTTGGCTATTCTGATACCAAGATGCAACGGATAGAAGTGTTTGGACTTCTATTCCTGATGGTTCGCATAGTGATGATCTGTGTCATTCTCTGTGTAGTTTGAGTCTTCCTTTGCGAATATATATATATATATATATATATATATATTTATATTTATATTTATATATATAATACTTAAAATATTAGCTTGACAAATGCATGTTTATGTAATTAGTTCCTTAATTGTTTACACCAAAATTAACTCTTTAGTAAGCTGACCATAATTATTTTCAGAGTGTAAATTAATTTCCCTTCAAATAATCAATATAATATCTTTAAACTTTCAATAACAGTTACAATTTTTCTTAGATATGTAATCAGGTTGAATACAATGTCTATATGATCAGGATAGATGGTAAACTAAAGTAGTGCCATGACCGTATCTCTCAAAGTACAATTTGCTAACACTTGCTTCAGACATGCTTTCAATCCTTGTTTAAAACACACCGACAATCAGGAACCATCTTAGTACCATAATTAATCAAGTTTCATAAAATAGCATCTCTACTAGAAAGCCTTGGAAATCTACATGTTTAACAATCTCCCTCAGATATTCCTTGTCTAGCAGAGGTTTGAAGACTAATATTGACCAATTGGTAGTTGAAGAAAGCTTATTTATATTTGATATGCCATTCATAACATCCTTATTACGAATTGTGTTAGTAACTTTCAATGCTTCCTCATTGAAATCTCTGCTGAAGTCCTTCTTAATCATCAAAATTATATATTGGAGTTTTAACTTCAAGTGAGTCCTGCAGAAAAGAGTTTAAATTGCTGTCTATATTAAGCATTTAAGTTTACCAAAATAATATCCACCATAAGGAAAAATGATAATATTTTCATAGGTTTGTTCTCTGTTGTATGAATACAATTTTCCTTCTTTATATCCCCTTCATGCTCTTTTTCCTCCCTATAGTTGATAGCCAGGAGTTTATCATAAAAGTGGTAAAATAAAAAGAGGGAAAGACCATAATATCAATTCTAGACTAATGAAATGTCCATCTGCTATATCTACATAATAAACGTTGTGTCTTGATTTTAGAGTTAGTATGCAATTGCCTAAGGAGTTATAATACCCATAGTGTAATTAGCCAGTAAACTTTCTAAACTACATCAAGATCCTCAAAATGCTCAACCATATGTTGTCTCTATAATTTTGATGTTTTTGTGAGGACTTGAGAGCGGTTGGAATTTCTAGTCCATTCACATTATTTCCTGATAAAATAGAATTTTTCTGCCATTTGCTATTAAGTCTTTTGTTCATCTACTGCTCCATTGTTATAATCTCTTGTGTTACATAAATATTCTCCAGTGTGACATTATAATGCTCTTGTCATTTCTTTTTATTATATTTTTCAGTTATTTTCATAGTGATCGCCATAGAGATTATAACAAATATTTTAAGTTGTAACAGTCTAGTTTGAATTGACAAAAAGTTAATTTCAATAGTATAGAAAAACCTTTTTTCTATATAGTTCTGTGCCCTCACCCTATTTGTGCTGCTATTATCACACAGATTTCATATTTAGTGTTGTGTGTCCATTAACACAAATTTATAATTATGCTATTGTCTTTTAAATAAAGTAGGAGGAAAAGAGTCACAAATAAAACGTACATTCGTAACATCTTTTCTATCTGCCCATGTTGTTACAATCCATGGTGATCTTTACTTCTTTTGGTGTATTTGAGTTACTGTCTAGTGTCCATTATTTTAGGTCAGAAGGGCTCCTTTTAATATTTCTTACATTTCTCAGTTATATCTGGAGTGTCATTATTTATTAATTTCTCGTTTTTTGAAGGTTAGCTTTGCTGTATATCAAATTTTTCTTTTACAGTGTATTTCTTTTATTAGTTTGAATCTATAGCCCCATTACCTTCTAGCCCCTGTGGTTTAATGAGTCATTAGTTGGTTATCTTATTAAGGATCCCTTATATATGATGAGTAACTTCTCTCTTGCTGCTTTTAAGATTCTCTTTTTGGTTTTGTCTTTTTACAGTTTGGTTATGATGTGTCTAGGTGTGGATCTCTTTGAGTTTATCCTGCTTCCAGTTTTGAGTTTTTGGATGTGTAGATTACTATTTTTCTTCATATTTAGGAAATTGACCATTATTTTTTCAAACATTCTTTCTGCCAGTTTCTCCCTCTCCTCTCCTTCTTAGACTCCCATTGTGAGCACAATACAAATTGGCAGAAATAAATTTTATTTTGTAGACCACGATGATGTCAATTGATCTCTAAAGTTTGGTTCATTTTATTTCATTCTTTAAACTTTCTGTTCTCTGACTAAATAACCTGAACTGACCTATCTTTGAGTCCATGGATTAAATTTTTATAGGCTCAAATGTGCTGTTCAGCCCTATAGTATATTTTTCTTTTAATCATTGTACATTTCAACTCCAGAATTTCCCTCTGGTCCCCTTTTGTAACTTCTGCCTTTTTATTGATATTCACTACTTGGTGAGAAGTCATTCTCACTGTGTCCTTTATTTATTTGGAGATGATTTCTTTTAGCCCTTTGGACATATTTAAAATAGCTTTTAAAATTTTGGTCTGGTACATATGATGTTTAGACTTCCACAGAAAAAGTTTCTATTGATTGCTTTTATTTCTCTGTGTGAGCATACTTTCTTATTTCTTCAAGTGACCATACATTTTTGTTGAAAATTAGACATGTTAAATAATATAATGTCCGAATCTGGAAATCAGAATCTTCTCATCCCTAGAGTTTGTTGTTGTTGGTGGTGTTTGTTTAGTGACTTTTCTGAACTAACCATAAAGCTTGTTTTTGTTTTTTGTTTTTTGTCATATATGGCCACCAAAGCCTGTCATTGGTTAACTGAGAGGTCAGTTAATCATTGGCCACATATTTGTTTACATTTTGAAATAATTAATCTCCCAGTTTTGTCGAATCAGGTAGTGGACACCTTTTCTCCAGGGCTTGCTTCCAGTATGCCCCAAAGTCAGCCAGAAGTGAGAGACTAACACCTTCTCAGGTCTTTGCTGACATACACACAGCCCTATATGCATGCTCGAGGTTGCCTAAATTGCTCATAATAAGTCTGATTTTTTTTCAGAGCCCTTATGGACATCTCTTCCCCAGTTTTTCCTTTTCAGCTTTTTTGTTACCCTATTGTTTTCCTCAATTCTTATCTACTACTTGGACAGCTGAAAAGAAACAATTCCCCCTAATTGTTTTTGACAAATGGCCCTAGAGAAAATGCTTTTGCACTGGGTGAGCTCTGAGTCTGGTCAAATAAAAATATCCTTACAAGTGGGGTTTTCAGGGGTTCCCTTCACCCCCAGACAGGTCAAATAATAACACTTTTCTTGGAATGAGGTTTTGAATGAGTTCCTTTTTGGGCCCCCTCTGGTGGCTGACAGGCAACTTACTTTCACCATGATTAAAGCTGTTGGTTTTCAAGGCTACTGCAGAGCTGGAGAAAGGAGGGTGAAAATAGCAAGTAAAAATGCCACAAGGCTAACTGTGCTTAGTGAATTGTAGACCTTTTACTTGAATAAACACTCCCCAAATTGCTGCAAGCATTTTATTACTATCCAGAATTCTAAAATGTAGATTCTGACCATATTTACCAGTTTTCCTTTTGCTGTTATATTGGAGAGGATTTTTGGAGTTTCTTAATCTGCCATTTTCATATAAATAACCAGCTCACCTCCATTTAAACTATATTTAGTTTATCCATATAATAGTTTTTCAAAAAAAATTGACTATTATTCTAATATAAACGCATATCAAAGATTTTCTTAGCTCATCAGTGAGGTAATAGATGGTAAATCTGGTTCAAAGACATGTTAAAATGCTGAGTACCTCTATATTTAAACAGTTAAAGGTATACAGAGATGAGTTTACTAATAGTTTGAAAGTGGGTTAATGCCTTATAAGGCAATAAGGCCTTAACCTCTGTGGTTATTCTCTCTGTAGGACAGAAATCATTTGCATCTCTGCAGAAAAAAAATAAAATAACTGTACAGAGCTTGTGTCTTAATCAAGTATGAATAATAAGCCAAACAAAGGTTCATCAGCTAGAAAACGAAACAATTCTTTTGAAAACCTGTTATCCAATGCTCCACTATAGCAGTTGAAGCAGCTGCAGCACTCATTTTGCCTTATTTATCAATTTTGGACAACTTAAACTCTTCTAGCATTTGATATTCTGGTTACTTATTGTTCAAAATAAACCACTCTAAAATGTAGGGTTTTAAAAACAACTGTCAGGTATTTTATTTATAAATGTGTAATTCGGACAGGGCTTTGTGGTGTTCCATGGAGCAAGCTGGGGCCACTCCCCTGAGGACTGGAGGGTCCATTTCCAAGATGATCATTTCTCACACGCCTGGCAAGTTTTGGTGGCTGGTAACAAGGAGATCAGCTAAAGATCAGGGCTGGGACTTCAGTTCCTCTCTACCTGGGTTTCCCCACAATAAAGGAAACTGGAACTTTGCAATAAATAAAAAAGATCCAGAGAAAAGCTCTACCCCATTATATGGTCTAATTTCAGTCACGCAGCATCACTACTTTCTTATCCTATTAGTTGTAGCAACCAGAAAGACCCTTCAAATTCAAGGAGAGGTGATGTAGATTCTACCACTTGGAGGAGTGACAAGGTTCTGGAAGTAAATGTGTGATGAAAAATAATGTTACAGACATTTTTGAAAAATGTACTCTTTTACTACCCTCTTGAGTTTTATTTTTTTGGAGTTTTTAGGGGATTTTGTTTTTGTTTTTTTTGTGGGGCAGGATTTACATAGTGCCATTAAGTGCTGAGTGTTTGATTCCTGGACATGTGACAAAGACTAAGCCTATTGAATAGAAAGGTTGTAAAATAAGTTGACCCAAATATTTCGAGGAAGTCAGAAGTCTAAATAACCTAAAAGTGTCACCTAAATAATTGGTGATTTTCAAACTTATGGCTTTAATAAAATAAGAGTAAAATAGGTACAAAGATTAGATCCTATCATTTTAAGTTATTCATAGAGTATTTGGACCGTTTCCTTACACTTTCATAAAAACATAAAAACAACAACAACAACAAAAACCCTCAACAGTGTGAGTATTATAAAAGTGCATAGCAAGACTATACTGGCCATATTTTATTTTAAAGCTATGACTGCATCTGTAAAAAGTCAGACAAACTGCTTGAAAAGTGAAAAATGCTGTGAATCACTTAAATGGTTTTGTTGTTGATTCATCATCAATTTACTGAAAAGTTCCTCCTTGTCCTTATTTACTTTGGGGCATGATGACATGGTTCAGCATCACAGTGCCCCAAACCAAGATCTTGGGAATGTATTTGTTCCTTTAAAGTCCTGCCACCAATGTGTGGGAGAACAGTAATTACATAAACATTAATGTACTGATTAGTAGGATTTCTAGATCTCACCTTTTATAACTACAGGAATTCAGCAGCAATGACTCTTGGTTGTTTCGTATAATCTCTGAGAGTTCCTAAGAATAGTTCCTTCCATGTGTTTCCAAAATTTTTCACCCAGTTTCCTCTACTCTGGCTTCTTCATCAAGGTACTTTACCTCTGGTGGGGATTTATATGAGCCCTCATGGTACTGAAGATCATGAAACATGATAGCAATGTGTCTGAGATGGAGAAAGGAAGCACTGACCTCAACCCAAATTTGCATCTCATTTGTCCCTATAAACTTGACTGTAACAGATTATAAAAAAGGTTTTGTTCTTGTTTAATTGCTTTTTTTAAAGTAGCTTGTTTATCTTCTGATCCGAACACCACTATGGTTAATTTTATGTGTCAACTCAACTGGCCATGAGGTGCCCAGATTAAACATTGTATCTGGGTGTGTTTAGGAAGGTGTTTGTAGATTAGATTAGCATTTCAATTGGTGGACTCAGTAGATTGCTGTCCCCAGTGTGGGTGGGCATCATCTGATCCACTGAGAGCCTGAATATAACGAACAACAGAAAATAAAATTTTATCCCTTTTTGCTTCCTGTCTGCCTGCTTGAGTCCAGGACATTTAATTTTATCTTCTTGTGTCCCTAGATGAAGATATAAACCATTGGCTTCCCTGGTTCTCAGGCTTTCGGACATGTACAGAATTATACCACTGGGTCTCCAACTTGCAAACAGCAGTCCACAGAACTTCTCAGTCTCAAAAATTACATGAAGTCAATACTCTGGAGAACTCTAATACAACCACTTTTACTGCAGAGCTCTCTGAAAAGTAGTCTACCATGACATGGGCAGTCAAATGCCATTTCATCACATCATTGTTCAGTCTCTCTCTCTCTCTCTCTCTCTCTCTCTCTCTCTCTCTCTCTCTCTCTCTCTCTCCCTCTCTCTCCCACCCCCACTCACTCCCTCCCTCTCTCCCTCCCCATCCTTTAACCACTCTCTGTATCTCACACTTTTGCACACATATCCCACTATATCTTTCCCCAATCCTGCATCCTAAAGGCCCATGAGCAACTCATACAAATATATGCCAGAGAGATGAACATCCTACCAGTTGCACAAACATTCAAATGGTTCAATGCTACATTGACAGAAAGTAGAGGGAGGCCTGAAATGAAAGAATCATTCTTTTGAATCAGAGGTGCTTCTTTAGGGCTACTGGAATATACCAAATGAGAAATTAGAAAAATGAATGACAAGTGATCTTTAAAATATCAGAGGAACATCATGTCAAGTCAAAATGAAGTTCAAGGATGCTGAATGAGTTATCCCTCTGTGTCTACTGCAGGTTTGATTCATCAGAAATCACATGTGTCTTCCTCTGATCAGAACATACATTGGAAATGTATGTTCTTCCAAATGTGCAACTCCCTTTTGATTTGTTTCTTAAAATTTATAGAACTTCTTATAAAAATGAGACTCAAAGGAGAATGTATTTATGGATTAGAGGTCTGATTTATGGATTATAGTCTGAAGAAATAGCATTTCTAGTTTTAGAATTTTCAATTGTGCCCCCCCCCCACCGCCCTCCTAATGCAGGTACATTATTTAGAACCTTCTTGTTTTTAAAAATTTCTGACCATAAAATGAATGAGTAGAAGGATTTTGAATGAAGATAAAGGCATTTTGTATTTTAGCGTGAGTTCTAAAACAGAACACTTTATGGACCCAGGACAAGGCAGGATGCTCATATGTTACTTATGTGGTTCCTTGCCTGCCACTTTCTCAGAGAGACCTTCCCTGATTTTTTAAACTAAATCAGATGTTCTACTTATTTCCCACTTCAAGCTCTCATTTTTTTAAATTAAAATTTATTGGGAGAACAATGGATAATAAAATTATATAGGTTTCAAGTGTATAATTCTGCAATACGTCATCTATATATTACATTGTGTGTTCATCACCCAGAGTCAGTCCTCTTTCCATCACCATATATTTGACCGCGTTTACCCTCATCTACCACCCTCTCCCCACTTACCCTATGGTAACCATTGAACTATTGTCTGTGTCTATGAGTTTTTGTTTCTTTCTTAATTTGACTTATTCCTTTGTTGCTGTCAGTTTTATATCCCACATATCAGTGAAATCATATGGTTCTTAACTTTTTCTGTCTGACTTATTTTGCTTAGCATAACAATCTCAAGATCTACCCATTTTGTTACAAAGGGCACTATTTCATCTTTTCTTATAGCAGAGCAGTGTTCCATTTGTATATATACCACAACTTCTTTATCCAATCATCTATCGAAAGACACTTTGGTTGTTTCCATGTCTTGGCCATTGCAAATAAAGCTGCAATGAACATCAGAGCACATATCTTTACAGATAAATGTTTTCAGATTTTTTTAGGTATATACCCAAGAGAGGGATTGCTGGGTCATATAGTAATTCTATTCTTAATTGTTTGAGGGACCTCCACCCTGCCTTCCATAGCAGCCAGCTCTCATTTAAAAAAATTTTATAGCCTTTGTGAAAATCAGAAATCATATATTTATCTATGTCCTGATTTATTTTTTTATTTTTGTCTCCACTGAGCTGTAACAGGGATCATATCTATTTTGTTCATTCAAGACAGTGTCTGATACAGAGTACACACTTAATAAATATATGTAAATTAAAAAAATAAATGATACCACCAACATATGTTGCAGTATTATTAATTATCCAGTGTTAAGCTTTAGAAATCATGCTTTGGAAGAGCACTACTCCATGAGGCCTGGTGCTGTTACACATCTGTCTGTCTATGCCAAGAATGCAAGGCCCTGACCTCCTTCTGCCCCCGACGTTTTTCAGGATTGTGTTTACAGCAAAGCCAACTTAAACCAAACTCCATCTTCACTGCGGCTCACATGCAACAATCTGAATTAGATAAAATACGTCATTTGCTGGTTAGGACATTGCCAGCAATGGAGCAAAACAGACCAACACAGCTGGGGCTAACACGGAAAGGTTAGAAAAGCTTAAGTAACCATGCATATATTTTCTTACCATAATAGTTATTTCCATCACCTCCTTTTATAGGAGGAAAGGAGGAAGTAGAAAGGCAAAATAACTTTTCCAAGGTATGTGTCTAATATGTGACACAACAGTGTTTTGAACACAGGTAAACTGGCTAGAGACTCAGTACCATTAATCTCCCCACTCTATTGCCTCCTGCTACATTATATTCTCTAAATACAAATATAGAGAATGGGTATCGAGGGCGTTGTTAACCAAAGAGTTATTAAATCAATGTCAGTTTAATATCATCCAGTGTTTCTTTTTTTTTTTTTTTGAAAGATTTTATTGGGGCAGTGTTTTCATTTTATTAGAATATCCAATGTATTCAGGATCTCATTTCAAATCAAAATAAGTATCTTTTTTTATCATTTCCAACATTTTATAATGACAAGTTGAATGTAAATTAAACATGCAATAAGTAATTTTATAAATCATGAAGCATGCATATAAATGTTATGCCACCCTTAAGACTAAAGTTGAAGAAAGCCTCTGAAAGCACGAGAAAATGCTTTTCATGTACAAAAGGAGCTTCAGTGTGTAACCAGCAAAGGGAAAAACCAACGTAGTTATGCTACTATGTTGTTAGTATTTCTAGGTGGTGAGAAATGTTTATAACTTTCTTCTATCATTTCAAATGTATTTTCTTATAGTGAGATAATATTAATTAATTAAAATGTTAACATTACAAAACATTTATGCACGTGACATTTTAAAAAGAAGGAAAATTGGAAAATTGGGCTATATAGATGATAGAAGTTTTTTTTTTAGTGTGGAGGAGTCAAGAAGTCCTCCAAATTTTGTTGTAGGCTACCAATACCAGAGCAAGTATTTATAACTTTGCATATGTGTACTCTCTATCCTGAGTGAAATTCTAATGAGGCATGCTTAAACCATTCTGTTGTAAGGAAAAATAACCAGATACCGAAATGGAGTACAGAGTGAAAAGAATCTTTCCCAGCTTGTGAGCCTATTCCTGGACTTCATGTCTGGAGACTGGGGTTCATATGTAAGTTTCTCCTGAAAATATCAAGTTTGGAAACACTAGGAATTACTACAAGGTATTATTTAAGGTTCTTTCTTATTTTACTTAACTAAGCAATGTTATTTTTGACCTCTGATACTGTTTTTTCTCAAGCTGTATAACTGGTTCAAAATAATTCTAAAGACGTGGTGAGATTTCACATACCTATAAAATATATTATATTGGTTTTGGTGCTTGCACACATTTCGGTATTTAGTTTGCTCCAGTGTTTACAAAGGAACTGAAGGCCTTGTTTGTAATCCATTGTGCAAATATTTATGCTTTGTGAGAGAAATCATAGGGTTTCTCCCAAAGTTTAGGTTAAAATTAGTACTGTGGCCTTTTCCCATCACTGGTAAAACACTTTGGTTGGAATATGAAAAGATTTAATAAATCCGTTGACATTTTGGTGACTGTCTTAAAGCACCAAGAGAATAAGGTCACAATACAGAAGTAAAAGCAAAGAAAACAGCAACACAGCTCATCTAAAAAGTTTTGCTTGGCTATACAATTTATAATCCTGTGAAAGCACATCTCTACTGGCAACCATAGGGACTTCGGAGAAATATTTCCATAGAATGTGCCTTATATAAGATCAAGGTGTTTTTATCCACAATTTTATATATATATAAAGGTTAAATATATAAAGGTTAACGCTATTTTTTAAGTTGGAGCTTACACCAAATTGGACTTGTGAATTTCAACTGCATTCACATTGGAGTCTACTTGGGCTATGTCAACAGGAATAAAATCTTTACATATTTTTAAGAAAAAAATAAACTAACGCACAACTCTGTATGTGTTTTTATTTTGTTTTTGTCCTATTTTCCAAAACAGTTGAGCCTAATTACTTTTATTCCATATCAGTGTTATTTATTTTAAACTACTGATTTTTAAGAGACAGGTTTTTTTGGTTAATATTTAGCATAGAGCACTAGCAGTGTTACACACAGAATTTGATAAGCTGTTTTTGGTGACAAAGATAAGTGACTTTATTTTCAATAAGTATATTTTGTTACCTTTATGCTGAAACAATAATATTTAAGTGCATTTATGAGAAAAGACAGCCCTCAATTATTTAGATCTTTGTAGTTTTTTCAAAAACATCATACCTAAGATGAAATATCATAGTGTAGAATTATGAAAAATAATTAATGGGATATCAGGTGCCCTACATATTTTGTAAACTTCATTTGTCTGTGAATGTTGTTTCCTTGTATGCAAAGCAAATAGAACATTTCAAATATATTTTCATTTATTTGTTCTTATGTCCTTTCTTTAATGTCTTCTTGTTTATCCTCTTCCCAAAATATTTATTGAAAATACATTATGTGCATTGTTGTGCATTATACACTACATTTGGAAGAATAAACTTAATGCAATATGAATTATTATGCCCTGAGTCTATAGAAGTAGTGTTTGAGTCTAGAACAGGATGGTGAGAAGAAATATGCTATTTTAAACATTGTTCTCTGTATCTTTATTGGTTTAATGTTATGTTTCTAAGTTAATACCATTGTTAAAATAACAAAAACCTAGTTTGTACAGGAGTATGTTATTTTAAGGATATATACATGGCATACTTGACCCTAAAGGACTAAAGTTATAATAAAATGTAATCTGTGCCTGACCAGACTACGTATTTCTATATTAATTGATGGAAATTTTCATTCCTTTGAGTGCCTTTGAATGGAATTTATTTAACTTCAAATCAAGGGAACTCGTTGGAACCTTGAAATACAGGCTCATGAAGAACTTTGTCAATAGCAATTGTTCAAATTATGCACTGTCACTAATGAGCACTTTCTCCATGTGGTGAAGATCAGAGAAAAATCTTACGTTCCCTCTTGTGCTTTTCCTGGAGTGCTGTAATACATGTTCTGTAAACAAGGGCATGCTTTAAAAAAGATATGTTTTGTTTCCTTGAAAAATGACTAAGGGCTCTTTGAGAGGATTCAGACAGCCTCTAAGGATACTTAAGAAAAATCCAATGACCATGCGTTTTTCAAGGTATAGCCAATGTCAGGTGGAACCCTATAACATTGACACATTTGAAGCTCAAAATGGTTAAGCATAAGTAATTTCTTATGGTTCAAGCTATTATTATATGATGTCATAAACCAAGGCTTTTTTCTAATTTGATAAAATTACTTTTCCACAAAACTTGAGCTTCAACGGTAGCAATGTTTGTTTGTTTGTTTACAAAGAGTTCTTTGAGAAAGTAAAAATAATTTCAAAACAATAGTCTGCAAAATTATAAAAGCATGTGTTGACTAATGATGCAAAATAATGGAATAACTGTTTGTCTTTCATTAGTAACACTTTTTAAGATTTAAGTGAAGGGAAATTCTTTAGCAGTTTAGATTTTCCTACTTTAACAGCGTATTCATTTATTAACAGTAAGTTCACCATAACAGAATTTTTATTTAAAATGAGCCTTTTTCAAAATGGTGTGATGTGATTAGAAACTGATGAAGGTGATTATATCCATTTACATATTGTGTGTGTGTGTGTATGAATTGAACTTCAGTAAAATTTAGAATTTCTGCTCTTTGTAAGGCACTGGTAAGAATATAAAAAAGGCAATGCATAGTCTGGGAGAAATTTTGCAAACAAATTATTTGATACAGTGATTTCTCCCCCCCCCCAGAATATATAAAGAATTTTCCCATACCTAATACAAAGAATGCAAATAATTCAATAAAAATAAATGGATAAAAGTCTCGGACACTTTCTCAAAGATATTTGGATGGCTTATTAGCAAATGAAAAGAATGTTCTGGGACTATAGAAACTTAGTGGTCACCAGAGGGTAAGGGGGAAGGGATGTGGTAGATGAGGGTAAAAGAGATCAAATATATGGAGATGAAAGGAGAACTGACTCTGGGTAGTGAACACACAATGTGATATATAGATGATGTATTACAGAATTGTGCACCTGAAACTTATGTAACTTGACTAACAATTGTCACCCCAATAAACTTTAATATTTTAAAAAAGATACTTTGTGTCTTTATATACACACATTTGTAAAACAATAATAAAAAGTGTATTTTGGGGTATGGGTTACAGATGATGGTACAATGAAGTAGGAATGGCAGAATGTTAACAATTGTCCAAGATAGGTGATAAATCAATGGGGGATTAGTTAACAATTCTGTTTACTTTGCATGTTTTTGAAAGCCTTCTTCTTTTTTTTTTTTTAATTAGGGAATTAGGGAAGGGGACAAGCCAAGTTGTTCTTCTTCAGTCTTAGTTGTGGAGGGCGCCAGTCGCCATCTGGCTGCCCGTCGGCAGCTTGTGACCTCTAAGCTCACAAGGATCTGTGCTCGATCTTAGTTGTGGGTGGGCATAGCCACCATCCCATGCTGGAGTCGAACCTGGCAACCTTGTTGTTAAGAACACACGCTCTATCCCCTGAGCCACCCGGGCAGCAGTTCAGCACAAGATGCCGAGTTCAGGCTTAGTTGCAGGTGGGCATAGCCACCATTCCATGTGGGAGTTGAACCAGCAGCCTTGTTGTTAAGAGCACACACTGTATCCACTGAGTCACCCAGGCGGCAGCTCAGCTCAAAGCACCAAATTCAGTCTTAGTTGTGGTCAGGCATAGCCCACCATCGAACAGGCAGTCTTGTTGTTAGGAGCACGTGCTCTCACCAGCTGAGCCATCCTGCCACCTATTGACAGCTCAGCAGCAGCTCCGCTGGGGTGCAGTGTCACTGGTCCATGTGGGAATTTAAATGGCCGACTGGTTGCTCAGAGCTCGCTCTTTGAAGCTAACTCTTAACCAACTGAGCCACTCGGCCGGCTCTGAAGCTTTCTTGATAGAAAGATGTTTTAAACTATAGGATTGGGTATGCTCTCTCCTGTTCCACTAACTCTGGACCACCTACTAATTGACTGCTTTTGACAAAGACATACACTCTTATATTTTAAACCACTTTTTAAAAAATGGTAGCTTAATATTGTTCTCTCTCTCCAGTTAAAAATTAGATACATGAATTGTGTGTGTGTATATATATATATATATATATATATATATATATAATACATATAATTAAGGAATATAATTTATAATACATTTAAATAATTTAATTAATATTTGATGATATATAATTAAATTGGATATATTTTAACTATACCCTCATAATTAAACATAGTTTTATTATTTTTAAACAAGCACAAATCTCTCCATCAAGACACGCTACCATTTTTTTTTCAAATAAATTCAAGACATTAAGAAAATCTATTCATCCTTTACCCCAACTAAATTCCCAATACTAAAGTTTTGCTGACTTGGCTTATTCGTTTTGGACTATTTTGAGGTTTTTCTAGCAGAATACTTCTTTTTTAAAAAACCCTTACTTAACACTCATATAATAAATTTCATTCATTCTATTTATTATTTATTTTATATTCATGTATAATAAGAAATATTATCTATACATAAATATTATACATGATATACATAGTTTTATTTTCATCTTACTTTTATTATAAATGAAGTAAATTAATACAATCGACGAAACCACTTATTAAATTTGCTTTATTTGTGTGTTGTTTGTAATTTGAAATCCCACCTCTCTATAGCCATTCTTCTTGTACTAGTGACCCTTAATATTTATAATCTCTTTATTATACAACACATGTAAATGTTTCCTAATTTAATTATTTAACTGTTTATTGCTTTTTCAAAACAAATGTTCATTGGATGCTTTCTAAAAGCATTCTATATTGTAACACAAAATAGAAAAGAAAATACATATAAGAAATGATATCAGTGAAAAAAATGCATGAGTATTGCTGTGAAAATTCTATTCATAGTTTGAGTTTCTTCATTGTATTAGAATTTCAAAAGAAAATTGATTGGCAACACAAAACTAGGCTAAGGACCTTGATTATTTAATATGATAGAAGATACACATGTTCTAACTACCTAACTAACTAAAGAATCTTTACTATAGCACAGAGTAGATGGAGTTAAAAATATATATTTTTTCACATGCTAGTACTTTGTGAAGAGATATTCAGTGGCCATTTATGCTTGTAGCGTGCTCTTACATGAAGAAAAAATAAAAATTTTTTGGCATTCTTCTAGTTTTAAATAAATCATGTCACAATTAAATATGTTCTAAGATCCTCTGTTGGAAAGATTCTATATGAAAATAAATGGATTTTTATTTGTAACTTCAAAAGCAATTTTCACTAATGAGTCTCTTTAAATTCATATCTGTGCCTACTTACTGAATTTGGGAGCTTTAAAATTGCATTTATAGACATTGCAATTATATAAAAATACAAGTGAATAGAAAATAACATTAATTAAATTTCCCAATTGTGTGGATACATTTTGTCTATATTTGTGTGCATAATTTAGCTTTTTCAAAATGTGATGTTTAGAATTTTCTGTGAAAAAGATGAAAGGAAATCTATATTATAAGGTAATATGAATAGTACAATTTCTTTTTATATTATAGTAAACCATTTAACTTGAAAAGTTCTAATAATGTTATGACAACCAATTTTCCAAAATTATAAAATATATTTCAATGTTTTATTTTATTTACCCAATTTCTCAAACCAAAAATCTTTGAGTCAAACTTTTTTTCCCTACCTTCCATATCCAATCAATCAACAAATATGGCCAAATCTTCCTCCCACATGTTTTAAAAATCCATCACCCATCTCGTTCTTCAATGCCATATGTACTATTGCTTTTAAGTCTCAATGGTGTGCTGGCTAGCTCCTCTTATTCTAAAAACCTCATCTTGAATTTCATCTTAGAACAACATTCCTTGAGCATCTTGTTTAAAGTAATTCCACTCCCACCCCCCGCCCCCATCAAACTCCAATTCCACAGAATGAGTTACTCAATTTCATATAATCTGGTATTCCTTATTGCACTTCTAACCATTAGGATGTATCAACTTTATTTGTGTGCTTATCTATTGTCTATTTCCGCCTTCTAGAATGACAGCTACAGGAAAGCAAGTATCTAATCAATAAAAAGGAATACCTACTAAATCAATTAGTAACAATAAGTAACTTCTAGAGAACTCTAACTGGAGGAATGGGGAACTAGCCTTTTAAGACCTTTCTCGTAGGTCGATTACATACATAAAATGGTTTAAGGTTTTTAAACCTCTGTATTATTATTATTATTATTATTATTATTATTATTATATCTTTATTATTAAATAAAAGTGTTTCAAAGTCAACAAGATCAGTTATTCTTACACACATTATATACATAGGCAAAACCACTATCAGAAAAGTTAAGTGACTAATTAAATACCATACAATATTTATTTGATTTGAACAATACCAGATCCAAGCTTTTAAATTAGTAATTGTTTATTTAAAGCACTAATATCATCAAAAAGGTTGAAGATGGATCTGTGAATCATATAGGTGGAATAAAATATTTTCCTGTGACTAAACATATTAGATATAATAACCTAGTATGCCAGTTTATTCCACATTATAATGAATGCACTAGATGTGCATAGTCTTTCCTTACTGACATAAAATTAGTTATATAAATTATAAAGATAATTAATTATTTTAAATGATATTTATTGGAACACATATATTTTTTAGAAGTAATGATGAATAAATTACAATTTAATACTTTTTAGTCTGCCCAAAGGGAAAACACAACAGCTAAAGAATAGGGTCTTATAACTTAAGCGACATATGATCTTATGACATCTAAACAAAAACACAAACAAAGGTTATGTAATATATATCAAGAGACCATCAACCCTGAAATAACCGTGAAGTTGCATGTCAGGCAAGGCCTTAAGAAAGAAGTCAGTTCAATAGAAAAAGAAGAGTCTAATTCCAAAGCAAAGGACCAGAGGGGCCATATATGGCAAATAAAGGTGGAAAGGTCCAACAGACATAAGACACAGTCATCAATCAGGGGATACAGTGACATGGAAAAGAGTGCTGAAGAATGCACATCAGCATGTGGTCAGTGTAAGAGACAGCAATAAAGATTAAGTAATAAAGATTAAGTAAAAAGCAGTCCTTGAATTTCAAGTACAAAAAATACACTAAGTTTTGCCACCTGATTTTGGATGATATATTCATTGTGATAACAATGATGTTGTCACAGAATGGTTAAATTTACTTAGATTTTTAATTAAAGAAAGGGTTTGCAGGAAATATTTCACCTGAAAACATTTGTCTCGTGATGCTTGATGCAAACTGTGCTTACAATTAGGACAATTAGAGAGAAGAGTTTGCTGATAATGAAATTATAATGGAATATTTGTCAAAATCAGTATATAAAAACTAGTTGAGAAATTTAATAAAGCTGTCTCCTCTGGGATCATTTCTGTGAAAAAGTGAGGCTATGCCTATGAGCAGAATGAAAGACCCATCACCTGGAAGAATGAATCTGTTCACCTCTACTATCACAGACTTTGGATCTACTGTAGTTCACCTATACCATGAACCGCATTGTTGGGAATCACTCAACTCCACAACATCAATTTGGGAAAACAAGTTGTATTGGACTCAGAGGCAAGATATCTTTTCTGCCACATAATATTATTTATTTAATTTATTTATATCTTTTGAACAGACTCTCTCATGGAAAAAGACCCCAAGACCAAAATTGAGTATAATGTAGAACAGATTGTAGGAACATAATTTAAATTCATTGTGATTAAAGCATAACTATCCATATAACAAAATGATTGATACTGGAAACTTCGTTATATGAAACAAAGCTAATGCGCAAACACAGAAATATATAACCAATATTGGAACAATATAACAAATTCAATGCAACTTCAATGCATAGCCATGTGTCAATATATAAAATGACACATTCCCAGAAGTCAAAATAAAAGGTGAATTCATAATGAGAACACTCAGTGGGAGTTTAAGCCAAGGTGTTAATGGGAAATATATTGAATAACAAGGTAGAAGGCTTTGACCTTTGGAGCTGGGGTATCAATTTCTTTTGGAGGATGAGACTTTGGCTAAGACCTTCTGTGTGTGAATGTGGAACTGAGCAACATACATAAGACTAGGGCATGTGCAAAGAAGTTTGTTATTTGAAGTAGGAATTATAGATTTTTACTCATTAGCCCTGAAAGACTTTCTATCCACTTGCATATTGCTGCATGCTTAGAACATAGACATGATGATTTTGAGGCTACAGTAGCCATATTGGATTATGAGATTACTTGAATAGGGAAAATAGTAATAAAAAGGCAGAACTGATAAACAGAAGAAGCATGTTTCCCTAATTGCCTGATGGAGTACTCATGAAACTCCCCAAAGGGTCACCCTTAATTATTCTTTAACTATTTATGGGATGACTGATCACTTCCTCTCTTTTAAGAGTAAGATGTGCTATTTTTTTTTAATTTAACAAAAAGTATTTTAAACAATACTCAATAAATTATAGTATTCCAAGTGTTCAGATAATATATTTTGTTTTTCCTAACTTGTGAAAATGTATTTTAGTTACACATAGAGGCTTTGGAGATAGACATGGATATTTAGAAAAGTAAAAGTGTAAAAGAAATTGTAAAAGATTGTCTGTAAATCAAGACAGCTGAAAAAGTTATCTCATTTCCTATTTTAGAAGAAGTATTTTAAGCATCAAAAGCAACACACAAAATGGTTTGATGGAAATAGTGGCATAATGATAGATTGCGCATAAAAAAGCATTCAGTGATTTTTGCGGAATTTGCTTTCATCTTATCGTTAATTATATAATGAATTAGAAGAGCCAAATAGCTTCTCTTGTGATTTATGTCACAGACTGTAAATTTTCGAAAAAAACTGAGGTTAAAAAATAAAACAGTTCCTGTTTTTTGTTTAAATTTTCAATACTAATAGAAGGGTAACCTCGACCTCAATTTTTTTTTTTGGAATGTTATTGTGTTAGCAAGTGTGATAAACTGAATGACTAGAGTCTAATATTATAGATTTACTGTTATTTAACATTTTTATATAACTCATTATTTCATTCCTTCAATATTTACAAAGCACTTACTATGTGCCATGTAATCTGTTATATGCCTGGCACCACAACAGCCTCTGAATGAAGGTAAGTCTCTAAGTCACTAGAGGCCTATAGAAAGTACATCCAGTTGTGGGCACTTTATAATTGAAGGCTGAGAAGTGTGATGTTGTCAGACAAATAGGTCTTTGGGTAGATCTCAGATCATACCAACTCAACTGGTTGCTATTTTGTCTGCCTGCACAGGGAGTTAGACATATAGTTGGAGATTGACCCCTGAACAGACATTTTTGTTAATTCAGATGAGATTCCTGATAAATTAAGTTTTACCATATTTCAGAGTAAGTGAATTAGGGTGCTCTATTGAAAAGACTTAGGAATAACTTTTACTTATTTATTTTTTTCATTTTATAGCTGAGACACTTAAGGGGCAAATACATTAAATGATTTCTCACTAGGCCAATTGGTAAAACAAACTAGAATTAGACCCAGGTCCCAGAGTGCTCCAGCAAGTCTTCTTGTAGTTAGATTAGGATGGTCAGCCTGGACCATGTGATAGACAGGAAGAGCTACCAATGTACTGGCATTGACTGAGTCCTTCCCATTGCCCACCCCCTTCCAGGAAAGACCAATGTACCACAAACGTTCCATAGGAGAATATCCAGTTTCTCACTAAAGAAACAGTACACCTCTACTTTCTTCTCTACAACATCTACTTGTCATTGTATAGCCAGGTGCTAAAGACAAGGCAAAATTTGGTTCAAAATTACAGCTGTGTGATTATAAGACTCTTACAATGTACAAGATGGAAAGCCACACGTATAGCAGTTAACAGTACATAGAATGGATGTTCTACCCTACAAGAATCTCGGGAAGTTAACTAATAATTCAGGAACAATATTTAAACATGTTCTTATGATTCATAACCCTATATTTACATATAAAAATAAGATTTAAATAGATTACTGTATGCAACATGAGAAGACTCAACATAGAAACAATAAACTTCGATTTTTAAGACATACATAATAGGGTATATAATATATATGACATTAGTTTTAAAGAACTGAAAGCTAAGTTTAGTGAAATGTTGCTTTTTGTTTTTTTGGTTTTTTTTATAGCATGGGTGAATTATTTGTGGGTTCCTAATGCTGAACTTTTTTGCCCTGTGGCTTTCAGGATTCTAATCCTCTGACTAAAATGAACAAAAGAGTGATTACACAAATGATGTTATAAATACTGAACTTGAGAGGGACCCCAAGCTCACACTGTAAACCTCAAGATAGACCATCAATAATAGTTTTGAACAAGTTATAATATCATTGTGGAAATCCACACATGATCCCGTTTAGGAGAGCACTGTGTTATATACAATAGCATTAAGAAAATTAGGGAAATTAACAGAGACAAAAAATTCATAAGCGAAAACTCTTCATCAATAGTCATAAATGTGGGGATAAGACCAAGAATGATGGTGGGTCACAGAAATATTGAATATTCACCTTCCCACTCACAACCCATTTCCTCCACCACAGAGGTAAAAAAAAAAAAAAAGAAATCACTGAGAACTCCAAATGCGAAATGGCTCCAGTTGGAATTCCACTCACCATTTAAGATGGTATTATAGAAGTGAACTGGAAGCAGAAGGGGAAATGATATATAAACAGTAGTCATCTGGACAGGAACACCAGAAGAAGCAGTGTGTGTTTGTGGGAAGGGGGGAATTGGAGGTTAAAATAGACAAGTGAAAGTGCAAACGAACAAAGAAACCCTCTTATTAGAGCAAACCATAAGGCTAAAGAAATACTAAAATTTTACCCCAGACAAAACTGGAAGTGCATTCTTTATTGATCAGGGTATTTCCAACTTGACAGACCTGCCCAGAAAAAGAGTTTTAATAACATCCACTACAAAAGACACATCATAGTTTCTCAGGTTCTAGGCACTGTTTTACCACAATAGACATCTCAAAGCTGAAAAAAAAATACACATCTTTGACACTGAGCAACCTAGAATAAATATTGAGGAAAACAATTGATCAAAATGAAAAAGATCCCAATGACTTGATATTTATGAAACTAATCTCTTTTGGGTGAGAAATATTATGGATGGTGATGGTGATGATGATGATGATGATGATAGCTAACCCATATTTAGTTCTTACACTGTGCTAGGAATTGTTTTAAATGTATTATTTATATTTATTAATTCATTGCTCTTATCGATACACTTAGGTCAGTATTTTTAGTACCTTCACACACACACACACACACACACACATATGCATATGTACACAAAACACAGTATTGCCTACATTATGGATATGGAAGTTTATTTTCATATAAACTATTGAATGAGCAGGTTGACAATGTACATCAAAATTTAAATGAACCTGGGCTGGCTGAGTGGTGCATTGGTTAGGAGCTGGCTAGGGATGCCAGCTCTGAGCAGCAGGGCCCCGGTTCGGATCCCACATGAGGGCCAGTGATGCTTGCCTCTACAGCTAAGATGGTGAACAACAGCTTGACCTGGAGCTTGTCTGCTGTGAGTCGCCGGCCACGGTGTAGGCTGCAGCCCCTGCTGCAGTGGGTTGCCATGGGCTACTGTATGTAGCCAGCAGCCAGCGTGAGCAGTCAGCAGCTGGTGTGAGCTGCCAAGAGCTGCCATGAGCGGCCATCCAGAGGCCAACACTGATCTGCCTCACCTGGGAAGAGCACAATGACAATACCAAAATGGACCAGTGAAGCAATGTCCTCCACAACTAGACTGAAGACCAAAAGGACAGCAACTCATCTGTTCCCCCTCTCCAAATTCCCCAATAAAAAAAAAAATATCTTAAAAAAAATATTACATGAACCTACCCTTTACCCCAGAAATCTTACTCTCATTATTGCAAAGAGATAATTGGACAAGGTGCATAAAGATGTTAATGCAAAGTTACTAATTATATTGTCTTAAAATTTGTCCAAATATATAGAAACTACTTCAAATTCCATGAATAAGTAGTGGTAGACTGTGTTACATCATGCATAAATCTTGTTACCATTACTTGGAAGAATAACATAGATTTATATACATTGTCATGGAACTACACCATGTATTGTTGCATGGAATAAAAAACGTTTCCAAATAGCATGCATAATATGATTCTGTGAATGTGATTTAAACATATGTGTGTGTGTGTGTGTGTGTGTGTGTGTGTGTGTGTGTGTATGTGTATATATATATATATATATATATATATATATATATATATATATAAACCTTGGATTGCAAGTAACTTGGATTGCGAGTGTTCCGGAAGATGAGCAAACATTTCTACTACATTTTGACTTGGTAAATGAGCGCTGTCTTGCAATATGAGTAATTTGTTGTGGTTGCACACACACACACACACCTGTGGAGAGACAGAGACTGAAATGTAGTTGAAAGTTTTGTTTCTGAGATTTGAGATGTTGGGGATGATTTTTACTTTATTCTTTTTGAATTAGGTTACATTTATATTGCAAGCATGAAATACTTGGAAAGTTTTTTTGTTTTTTTTTTAAGTTGAATTATTGGAAAAAGAGAGAAGGGAGGTAGAAGGAATGAGCAGGAAGTGGAGGGGCATAGAAGGGGTTTCTTTAGCTGCATAGTAACTAATTCAGGTTTGTAACAAAATATTTCATTTCTTTTTCATTGCTGCCATGACTTGCTGAGCTCCAGGAGGGTGAGGGAGCCACTAATTTACTCCTAACTCTGAGAGGTGTGGCAGTAACTATGGTAGGGGATAGAGAAGCTCCAGTGTTGGTTCCTATGGCACTAAGTTTAGAAACAGGCACATCTAAATTCAGATCAGTCTTTCATTTACCAGCCATTTAAGCTTGGTTATCTCTTAATTGCTCTGAATTTATATCTTACTTTCCAATGTAGGGCAGGGTAAAAGTGGTCGTAGGAGGAATAAATGGGCTGATGTATCTAATGTCACTCATTGGAACTCGACAAATATCTGTTCTTTTCACACCTCATTCTTTCCTCAGCATGATTCTAATTGAACTGAAATTTAAAAGAAATTACAACATTATTACTATTTCTCTTCTAATAGCATTTTGTTTTTCCATTTGAGACATGATTCACCATGAACCTGTATCCTGACATTGAAATTCTTTTTTTTTTAATTTTAAGATTTTTATTAAAATATAGCTAATATATGTTATATTAGTTTCAGGTGTACACAATAGTCATTCAACATTTATATACCTAAAGAAATGATCACCATGATAAGTCCAGCAATCATCTGACACCAATTACAGTATCACAATATTGTTGACTATATTCCCTGTGCTGTACATTAAATCCCCATGATTTATTTATTTTATACCTGGAAATTTGGGCCTCATTCCCCTTCACATTTCCCCCCTTTTAAATTTTTTCAATTACAGTTGACATGCAATATTATTTTATATTATTTCAGGTGTACAGCACAGTGGTTAGACATTTATATATTAAAAAATGACCCCTTGACTAGTCTAGTACCCATCTGGCACTATACATATTTATTACCATATTATTGTGCTTTACTTTACATCCCCATGACTATTTTGTAACTACCAGTTTGTACTTCTTAATCCCTTCACCTTTCTCACCCTGTCTCTCAACCTTCTCCTGTCTATCACCCCAACAAATCTAGTATCCATCTGACACCACACATAATTATTACATTATTGACTATATTCCTTATGCTGTACCCTACATCCCAATGATTACTGTGTAACAACTGATTTGTACTTTTTAATCCCTTCCCCTTTTCCACTCACTTCCCAACCCCTTCTCATCTGACAACCATCAAAATGTACTTTGTATCAATGAGTTTGTTTTTGTTATGGATCTTAATTTTGTTCTTTAGATCCCACATATAAACAAAATCACATTACATCTGTCTTTCACTGTCTGACATACTCTACTCAGCACAATAGCATCCAGGTCCATCCATGTCGCTGCAGATGGCAAGAACCCAATTCCCATCCTTGGCCAAACAATATTCCATTGTATATATGTATCACCTCCTTTTTATCTATTCTTCCATCAACAGACACCCAGGCTGCCCCCACATCCCTCTGCTGGAGCCCAAGATTAGTGTCTGCAAGGGAGAGAGTCTGTGTGCAGGCAGTTTAAGAGGATGTCTGGTTTCCTGCAGCCTTCTGTCCCACCAGTATGGTTGGAATTCCCAGTTTTTCACAGCCAGGTGTTGTGGGGGCTCCTCTTCCCAGCACCAGTACTCTGGTCTGGGGAGGCCAGTGTGGGGTTGGTGTCTCTTGCTCTTCTGGGCATAACCTCCATGGTGAGATATCCCTTCCAGTTTTCAACCACCACACGGAGGTTTGGGGCCTGCCCAATTTGCGCCTCCACCCCTCCTACCAGTCTCAATGTGGTATCTTCTTTATATCCTTATTTATAAAACTTCTGTTTAGCCAGACTTCAGATGGTTCTCCAGGTTGATTGTTTTATAATTTAGTTGTAATGTTAATGTGTTAATGAAAGGAAGCTGGTACAGTGTTTATCTACTCTGCCATCTTGGATCTCTCTGATGTTGTAATTCTTAACCCTACATTGTTAAAGTAATTTTAATCTTTATTTTACTTCTCCTTCAAACAAGAGTCCGATTTCAACTTGCCATCAATTTTCTTTTCTCTTGATAACATCAAGTATGTGGACAATAACAAAAAAGAAACAAAATCCTTTACTTTTGAATAATTAAATGAGCAATTTTATGAGGAAAGAGATATTTTACATTGATTTGCAACAAAATAAAATGCATTGTAAGCATTCTTTTTTATACATATATAAAAATGATTTGGTTTCAATTACTATTTTTTACTTTATGTATGAGATTCTTCAAGTGATATTTTAATTATATAACAAAACTTCTATCTTGTAAATAGGAGAGTTGTTATATCTTTCTGATCTCAATTAATGTCTATGTATAGTAAAAATTGTCTTATAAGTTCATTTTATTAATTTAATATCAAGTTTTTCAGACATTTTGTAAATCAAAGTGCAATCAAGGTGTCAAGAAATACATTTATATCCTAGATTAAAATATTAATTAAAAAAGCAATGTGAGAGCAAGACAAATACATCCCTTTTAGGCTTTCTTTAATTAAACATTGAACCCAAATGAGGAAATGAAATTTTAACCTTAAAAAAATAGAGTACTTAGACCCATAATGCCATAATGTCAAATATTTATTGAGCAGCTACTCTGTGCTTTGATAAACTGGGAAATATAACAATGAAATGACAAGGACATCTCTGCTTCAAAGCTCTTTAATGAAGAAAGGGAAAAAATAACATTTAATGAAATAAAATAAAATAAATTCCGACTCTGAAATTGCAGTAAGTAAAACAGAGTGATACGTAACAGGGTAGTAAGGCAGAGCTTCTTTGATGGTGTTGTGAGAGAATGTGTCTGTGCAGGTGTCATTTGTGCTTGGGTTAGATGGACTAGGTAGAGACCTAGAAGGAGCAAGGTAGGGGTCACAGAGAAAACAGATGTGTGCTGGGAGAGGAAGGATAAGAGGCATGGATTCCTAAGAGCTAGTAGTGCTGGGAGGGGGTCCTTGGGGAGTGGTATCAGATGAGAAGAGGAGGTGAAAGGCCAGTCAGTTTCCTCAGCTTGAAGTTCTGCAAACCACTCAGTATTTAAACAAACAAACAAACAAACAAACAAACAAACAAACAAACAAAGGCAATATTTATTTTATTCACAAAGATACCTCTACCACCTGCATGGAGAATGGCGCCTGGGAAATAGGAGTGGATGGAAGCAGAACAGTTAAGATGTTGTTAAAATTAATGAGGATGATTCACAAGGACAGGGCTGCTAACAGTGAAATGGAGACAGGGTGCCAATTGCAAGAATTACTTTGGAGTCTGACCTGGGAACACTTGTAGATAGACTGGATGTGAAGAACAGGGAAAACAAAAAGAAACAGAGTTTTACAGAATTTATTTTTGAGTGTGTGATAATATCAAAGCAGTCTAGATAACAGTAAATCATTATTTTACCAAAGAAATGAAATTAGTAAATTCAAATAAAACTTTATAAAAATTATTTAATTTTTTACTTTGAAAGCAATTCAGATTTTGATTTTATAGCTTACAATGTCAAGAATTATTTCACAGAGATCTCATGTTTTGGCCCTTCTCTGACTTGGTTCCATAACTGAAATAGGAAGGAGAGTAAATGGTGTTCATTATTGGCCCATGACTAACTTCTGTGCACTGTATTAAACAGACTTCCTCTTTGGCAACTAGTCATTATACAAATAATAATAGTAATTTGGTTAATTAATGTGTAAATACTTAGTTTGGGCAATATATTTTGGTAAGAATTTACCTTTGTGGGCTGGCTGAGTGGCGAGTTGGTTAAGACTTGGTTTGGTATGCCAGCTCTGAGCAGCAGAGCCCTGGTTTGGATCCCACATGAGGGCCAGTGATGCTGCGCCTTCTAAGCTAAGATGGTGAACAACAGCTTGACCTGCAGCTGGGCTGCCATGAGTCACTGGCAATGGCATAGGCTGCAGTGGAGCTGCAGTGGGTTCCTGTAAGCTACTGTGAGTGGCTGGCAGCCAGCGTGAGCCGCCAAGAGCCACCATGAGCAGCCATCCAATGGTTGGGGGTGGACCTTCCTCAGTTGGGAAGAGCGCAATGATAATACCAACATGGGCCAGTGAAGCGACGTCCTCCACAACTAGACTGAAGAACAAAAGGACAACAAATTGTCTGTTCCCCTTCCCCAATTCCCCAACGATGTTCCTCACCCCCAATTCCCCAATAAAATCTTTAAAAAAAAAGGATTTATCTTCAAAGTCTTACTCAACTTAATTTTAAAGGTCTGAACTATATTAGTGTGTTTTCCCTAAAGGATATTGGGTGACATCTTGGGGTATGCTTAATTTACACTTTAATGTGGCAAGAATTTTTACCATTGTATAAATGATAATACAGAAATTAATCATTACAGATAAATGCCAATTTTCTCCTTGAGTACCCTTTGCAGAATGAGACTCAGCTTTGTGGTACATTCACTATGCTTCATGTCTCACTCTTTATAGCTAAATTCACTTTAGTTTATCTTTGAAAAATCACCTCCACCTTTATTGTCTCTAAAGTCACAAAATTGAGGGGCAGGTTTTCACTTCTGGAGGCCAGTACCTTGCTAGCCGTCTCCACTTAACAGGAAATATGTAGAGGAAAATATTAGGGTGACCAACTCTCCCACTTTGCCTGGGATTCCCGATTTAGCACTGAAAGCCCCACACCTTGGGTAACCTTGCAGTCCAGGGCAAACCCGGATGATTTTGGTCCACATTTATAGAAGCACAAATATGTGTAACATCAAGAAAATACCAAATAGACAACCTTATGTTGTTATACATAGACAGTATTCTGTATATTAGTATTTTGACACAGAAGCTCTATCTGTACATTTACAAACTAAATACAGTTTTTGGATTCTATTTCTGATAGCATGGTGATGAGTATAGATACACATGAAGCACAATCCAGAGGTAAGTGAACTGTGGTAGGATATAATGGAGATGACTGAATGTTGATCTCATAGACTCTCGAGAAAACGAAAAGGGAAACAAAACAAAAAAATGAAAACAAAATACTATCACTCTTTTTGTCACTGCAGTATGGGGACCTGATTTGTCAAAGTCATGCCCAATTGTCACAGTTGAAGTCAATGTTGTCTGCACACCCACTGAGCCTCTTGAGGTCCTATCACTTCAGGTTGTTTAGTAAATGACACCTACCAATGCTCTTTTGACAATCACTGCTGTAACTTCTAGAGAGCATCCCTCCACACTTTAACCTAGATCTCAAGGGGCTGCAAAATTAACAGTATTTATTCTGTTGTTTTTATTTTGATTTCCCCAAATTGAACATGACCAGGTAAAATATGATAAATTTGTTGTCAGTTATCCATTCTTAACATTGACAGGCTAAGGAACCATTTCGGTCATGGAAAGGGTCCGTCCATAGACAGGCCAGTGTGAAGCTGCACACACATAGCCCAGTCACAGGAAGAACAATGAACCCAGGAGAGAAGAACCAAATGCAACGTCAGATCTCAGGTTACAACTCAAGCTGGGGCTAAACATAATACTGTGATTCGTCTTATGATATCCTGAATGCTTCTGCTTAACACACATGCAATTTAATTTTAATGGGCATTTTACTATGATTAATAAATGTCAATTCAGCATGTTATCTTCACATTATAGCATATTCACAGACTTTATCTACGCCAAGAGTATTTTTATTGGACTTTATGTTTTAGAGAATTGTGGCACTGTTGACAATAGTTTCATGGTTTATGTATCTTGTAAGGCTCATTTTTTTAATGGAAATTCTTTGTGAACTCAGCAGACATGTTTTGTTGATAATAAAAGAATTTAGAAATGTAGAAACCGGCTGGGTAGTGCTGGTGTCATTTAGGGTAAATTAGTTTTAGGGTTTGTGCTAATAAAAATACCTTGACATTTTTTAAATATAATGGGGGATCATGCTAGATAATTTAATCAGGCTTCTTTTATTTGTTTTTTCAAAATTCTATCACCTAAATTTCATCCAGCATAACTTTCACAGAGTAATACAAGGTTTATTACTTCTAATAAGTGGATAATATTACTTCTAATAAATGTAGAAAGAATAGTTAATTTTTGACAAGTACTTTAAAAGTAAATTTTCCTATGATGACATAAGACATTATGCTTCTGCAGTTTTATTACTGAAAGCCAAAGATCAGAAGTCTCACGTTTCTTTTGCAGAGCTATTTCAGTAATCTTTAAATTGTGCCCATAGAATAACAGGATGGAGACCACGGAGCTCCACGACACCCTCTTGAACCTGTGTACCTTCAACAGAGAGCTCAGTATATATATGCAGACACAGACACAGAGACACACAGACACACAGACACACACACACAAACACAAGACAAACACACACAGACACACACACAGACACAGACACACACAGACACACA
>NW_017732889.1:95036-128684 GCF_001890085.2 Hipposideros armiger
ACACACACACAGACACAGACACACACAGACACACACACAGACACACACACACAGACACATGTGCACAGACACAGACACACAGACACACACACACAGACACACAGACACACACAGACACACGTGCACAGACACACACACACAAACACAAGACACACACACACAGACACACACACAGACACAGACACACACAGACACACAGACACACAGACACACAGACACACACACAGACACACACACAGACACACACGCACAGACACAGACACACAGACACACACAGACACACAGACACACACACACAGACACACACACAGACACAGACACACAGACACACACACATACACACACACACAGACACACACACACAGACACACACACATACACACACAGACACACAGACACACACAGACACACACACACACACAGATACAGACACACAGACACACAGACACAGACACACAGAAACACATACAGACACACAGACACACACACACAGACACACACACAGACACATGTGCACAGACACACAGACACACACAGACACACGTGCACAGACACACACACAGACACACACACAGACACACAGACACACATGCACAGACACACAGACACACACACACAGACACACGTGCACAAACACACACACAGACACACAGACACACAGACACTGACACACAGGCACACAGACACACACGCGCGTGCATATGTATCTGTTTTTCTTTTTTAATACTGGGTTTCTCTTACAGCTGTTATTTGAAGAATGAGTTTAAATTTAATTATTTTATTGTACTTGATTTATGACACCAGACTAAAAACATTTGGATTTTTAAACTATGACATTTTTACAGACACATATGAATATACATGAAATAAGGCTACCCATGGTCTTCTGGCCTTTCAAAAATATGAATTCTTGTGTATTTTTCTCTTCTTTATAATTGATTGTCTTAATTTTTCAAGAAAATGTCCTAAAGCAGTATAGAAACCACTTACTCAATCTGACAATGTGCTCTTTTAAAAGAGAAGATAGGCATTTACAGAGCAAATAGGAGAGAAGTAAATATTGACTTTGTGCAGTCGCCCTTGATCTTCTTTAATATGCTTCGTGTAAAACCAGCAGGCATATTTTAAACTTGTCCACTAATACCATCCGAGAATAGTATGTGTGAGCCACAAATAATATTTTATAGCATTTTAACATTAATCTGTCATTCTACCCCTTGAGAAAGAAACCATTATTCAAATGTTATCTTGGAAGACCCTTCAATCTGCTTATTCAAAATTCCAAGGCCCAATTGATTTGTGAAAACTTTTCTGACAAGCTTCGTCAGTATTGAGCATCACTGTTCTTCAAGTCTCATAAAAAACACTTATCCCTCGTATTTATAGAGTATTTCACAGTTATAAGCCTTTTGCACATGTTCACATATTATTTCCATCCCAAACCTATAGGTAAGGATTTTTTTTTTCAGTGTTAACAACTGTGAAAAATTCTTTCTCTTTCTTCCTTTCTTTTTTGTTTTTATATTTCCTCTAAATATGAATACAATAGTTAATTCTCTTATAACATATCTCACAATGATTATTGTTAAACAATATTTTGCTAACGCACTTTAAATTCCTTGTAAGTCAAAGATTGAAGTAAAATGAATGCGGTATCACATAGCAGAGGTCAGAAAAGGTTTGATAAGAGCTGGGGTGGCACTTTTTCTATTCACTACTAAGTGAGAAGGCCTCTGGTTTATGAGGACTAATTGAAAAATGCATTCTTTGGTGACTGAAATCAAAGTGAGTGAAACTAGCTCAGTGTTTTCCCAAAACATTAATGACATAAAAGCCACTCACAAAAAAAAAAAAAAAAGAAAAGAAATAAGTTGGGTGGAAACCCTTTTTATGAGTTCATTGGATTCCAAACCTCATCTGTTTAATCTGCTAATAAAAGTGTATTTGCTATAATGATCTTTATCACCCAATAGAAAGAGAAAATAATCTTTTTTAAAAATGTTATAAAATGCCATAACCTGGTTAAACTATCCCTAATAAACATTTTAATCAGGAAATCTTAAAATAGACTAAACAAGATAAAGACGTTGATTTAAAAAAGAAAAAAAGAAAAAGGCCTAAACTCAGAGCTTTCAAAGTAACTCAGAATCAATGCAGAAAAGTCTCCACCTGGGTCACTCCCTTGGGTGTGTAAAGGAAGTGAGCCAGGGATCGCAGGTTATAAGCGGAATGCCAATGCTAGAACCATACGCGTTGTCACCGCCGGGTAACTGGTGTCGGCCAGTGACAGATACAGAACAGCAGTCCTCGTAACCTGTTACTGCTGATGAATCCGCAGGGCCCTGCAATTGTACATGGGGACACTGTCCTAACAGCCACCACAACGCATCCATAAAATGAAGCGACTTTAATTGAGAAATAATTTTTTTCTAATTTATGATAGTCATCAATTCCAGTAATTTTTTTGCGAATATGCCAGCAATCGATAGGTGACAACGGAGAGATTTGTTTTCAAGAGCACTTCTTCATTAAATCATGCTGGCCCCACACACCGCAACTGTAGTTTGCTTCATTATTCAATAGCACTTTCATATCCCATGTGTGTGGCTTTCATTATTACAGATCATTTTTCCTTAGGATGTGTGATTTAATTTTAATGCCTGAATCTAAATCAAAATCCTCCGCTGCTTAGAAGCTCTCTGGTGTAATAAGACAGGGAGGCTTATTTTGCTTTTGTGTTTGGGAATGTTTCTAAATTATGATAAAAATCAATATGAACAAAAGAACAGTGAAAAGGAGGCATCAAGTTTTCCTTTCCTAGATAAACATATGATTCAATCTCCTCCTAAAACAATGCTGATACCGCTGGGTAGCTTCCTAATTCTTGGTTGATATGATCATTTAATAATGTTTTAGTTTGAGAGGTACAGTTATACTTCTGAGACATTTCCTTTTGGAATCACTCACATGCGTTGCAGTACAAAACTCGTGTGTTATTTGTAATAGTTCTCTTAATTCCTGAATTGCTCATGCACACAGTACCCTCTTTCACTGATGGTCTCTTCAGAATGCTAGCAAGAATTGAAGCTTTTCCCCAGCTGGATGATTTCCAAGATAAGCCATGATCTAATGGAGCAAATTATTTTCTTTGTTTCCACTGGGAAGCCAGTGAGTTAAAAGCCATCTTCCCAGCCCACCTTTCAAAAATCCAAGCTCAAGCAGGTGTAGGGGCTTTGACTGTCAGCTGTGTCCCCACTCCCCCAGTGCACAGAAGGCCCACATGGGCTTGCTTGAGGTAAAGCCAATTCATTCATCTCTGAGGAAGATTTTCCATTAGTGTTAATAAAAGACACGATGAAAGCATTTCTCCCTTCACAAAATTTAACTTTCAAATATGTATTTGGAGCAGGAGTGGAAGTATCAGTTTAAATCATTAGGCTCAAAATACTGCCACAAGACAAAACATAAAAATGTGTTTGAAATCAAATCAGAAATATTTACATTTAGAAAATAACAGCATTATCATGGGTTCCACTTTTCACACTTATGCTCCTAGAGCTGATGTTTTCCTTTCTTTAAGGAACATGTAGCGCTACATGTGGGGAAATTAACATGGAGTTGTTTCATACTGGCTCCTGAGTCTTCCAGCTAATAGTTTCTCCGACGTGTCTGAAATCCCCCCTAATTTGTTTGAACTTGACATTTGCATATGTTGTATTTACAGAACCTGGAACTTTGTATGTGTGTAAAATAGAATATGGTGAAATTGCATATAGATAAAATGGTTAACACCAAAAAAAGAATGGTAAATAAGAACTTTGGGAGACACTGTCATGCTTTTGTCAATAGTGTAATACATATATATGTGTATTATATATTATATATATTATATGTATATATAATATATTATATATATATATTTATATATTATATATATTATATGTATATATAATATAATATATATATATATATAAAATAAAAACCTGCCTGTCCATAACATGTTAGTATAAGCCTGCAGAGACGGGTCTTAATCCAGTAAACTTGAAATATTATGAATGCTTGACATAAGAAGGTGCTAGATTAAGAAAATCTATGATTTACTTTCTGTAAACTATGTTTAAATACTTTGTAAACTACTATTTTTCACTAATAATGAGTATCTAATGTAAGGACCTCTAGTGACAAATTCCTTTAAGAGTTTAGATCCAGGGAAATCTGATGTCTCTTGATATAACAAGCGTATTTAGTATTAAGTAATGATATTCCATACAGTGTAGTGGTTTTGCTTTGTCTGTTTCCCTTTGATAACAAGGCTCTGAGGAAAATTTGGTGTTCTTTTGAATAATAATAGCATGTGTGAATAGTATTTTTCCTTCGCCTTGAACATACATTTTTAGATAAATTTAATTTTCGGGCCATTCTGTTTTCCAAATATAAAACACAAGAAACTATGATTTCTGTTTAGAATCCCTTTTTTTTATATAAGATGTTTTTGTAAATGGCGTCAGATGATAGTAGACCTATAAGCATTATTGAGATACATCACAGAATTCGTATGAGATTCAAGTCAGGTGAAATGATTTTATTCCTTAATGGTAGTTTTAATGCCATGTAGTATTATAAAAGTGCTAACAATTGAGAGAACACATATAAACAGAGTGACATGACAAGATGCACAAAATAAAGCATCAGGAGGCATGATCCCTTTTATTAGTTTCTTGATATATCCGAATCACTAATCATTGCCTTATTCTGTCTTTCTCTCTTCTTTGTGTGCTGTCTCATTTTCTCTCTCCCCCAGTGCTTATCAGAGGAGTTATAGAAAGTACATTTTTACAAACCATATAAATTTTATAGGCTATATTGAGTTCACTACAAGGGCATTTTACTACCCACTTAGCTCATCCAAGGCTTTGAGGGAAGGGGAATGAATGTCTTGAACTCTTCATGTTTTATTTTTTGCAAGCTTTTGTCAGTGCTTTCAGAATACATCATATCTGTGAGGCAACACCCTGTCCAACTTTCTGCACATTGTTTGTGTACAAGATTCAGAGCTGCCATTTCACATCACAGCACATTGAATTTTAATGATCTTGTAATTTAGGCTAAAGATGTAGGCATCTTAGCTCAGTTAGGCTGTGTGGTGACCTGGGTTTGAACTTCCTCCTTGCTAGTCCTGGGTCCCTATCAATATTGTTTGAAGCTGTACAATTTAGGTAAAGCAATCACTATATATATAGGCTACAACTATTTATATCTTAAATCACTGAGGGCAGCCAATAATAAAGATAAAATTAGGAAATAGCTGTTTTTTTACTAGATTTAAGCATGCACTATTGTTGGTCTCTGATCTTATTTGCTCTTTGGAACCATTGCTATTATTTCTTGTATAAAATATTGTAGTTATCCTTTGGGGGTTAACACTGAGCTAAGTGTACCTTACCTGGTCTGAATAGCACAGATTCAGGGCAATGGCGTCACCCAGGTTTTGTGTTTGTGTGTGTGTGTGTGTGTGTGTGTGTGTGTGTGTGTGTGTGTGTGATTTGATGCATGAAATTATTGTAAATAATTTGAGTAATGCAGTGTACAATGAAATAGATATATCCAAAAATCCTGGAATTTCAAAGAGAAGGACATTGTTAGAAAAGTTGCAACACTTTTAATAGAGATTGACATAAGGGGTGAAGAAAGGATCTAACACACAGAAAGTGTTTTGTGGGCATAAGACAACAGAGTGGCAGGTGTTTTGAACTTTTTCAAGTGTCTCCTTTTGAATATAGTAGCTATGTTTATATTAGTTAATGTGGCAAATCTATTTATTTTTTATTACCCTGCTTCTTCCCAAGACAATTAGTTGAGTAGGGCAAGGTGGAATAAAAATATTCATAACATGAAACAATTCTACCCAGTGTAAAACATTTACATTGCATGAATAAAATATTTTTACATTTGTAAATAGCTTTCATTTCTTAAATTTTACTCTGTAGCTCAGAAGCTTATAAAAACTAAAGTGAATGCATAAGATTTTTTTTTCTTAATTGTTGTCTTTATATTGATATGCTATATACGGCCTTGGTTCATTTCCTATAAGACATTTAAAATAACCATAGTTTGAATATGAAATATTATGTAGTGATGCCTAAAAGACATTTGAAAGAACTGTATTCACTTTTTTAAAATTACAGAACTATTCTGCACAGCATGAATATTTCTTTTTTTATTAGCTTTTTCAGTACTAATAAAAAAATCAAATATGTTAATTGGCAATGTGTAAATTTGTAGTGCAGGACTTGCACATTTAAAAACTTATTTTGAGTTTTATATTTTTTTGTATTAAGGTATAATTTATATATTATAAAATCACAATGTTCTATGAATTTTGATAACTCCTGTGTTTCCACCACCTAAATGAAGACAGAGAACATTTCCATTACCCAGAAAAGTTGCTTTGAACTTCTTATCCATCAGTCCCACTGCCCACCATCTGTTATAATTTTTATCACCCAAGATTGGTTTCGCTTGTTCTGGGACATTGTAAAAATGAAATCATATGCAAATATTTTAATATCTAGCTGTTTCTGCTTAATATAATGCTTATGAGGTCATTCATATCTTTAGTTATATTAGTAGCTATTTTGTAATTGCTTAGTAGTATTTCATTGTATGAAATATGGGGTAAATTGATTATCCATTCATATATTGATCGACATTTGGGTCCTTTCCATTCTGGGGCTAATATGCATTAGACTACTACAAATGTTCTTGTACAAGACTTGTTTTAGGACACACAATTTCTTTTTTCTTGGATAAATACATGACAGTGAAACCATTAGGTCACAAAGTAGATGTATGCCAAACATTTTGGGTAAGAGAACAGTAAAAGCAACTAAAGTATGAATTGCATAATATTTACACCAGAAAAGGTCACAGGACTCCTTCTGTTGGTATCCTAGTGTGTGCAGCTAAATGAATCTATTCTTTAGATAAGCTAGCTCAGGCATTTGTTGTAGCATTTTTAGAATCAGTTCGCTAACAGTTCCAACTATTTTGAAGATGAAATCAGGGCAGGTTCTTCAACATAGCTGAAATCTAAGTCTCAGCAGGACTCCAGATATATCATTGAGATGTACAACTCAGTCACCAATTTTCCAAACCATTTGAGACTTTGTCTGCTTTAAAATGAGGCTGTCGGTTTTAAGCAACACTGGGGAGTTCTCTTTTCTCCCTAGTTCTGCCCCTGGCTTTCTAGGTCTTGGGAAATCTTTGCTTACTCTGCCTTACTGCAATCTTTGCAGAGTGGCTCTGTGTCAGTGAAATCTTCAAAGAGGTCTCCATCAATTCCTTTGCCTCATGCCCAGCATCAATGGGCACTGTCTTACCCTTGGAGAAGACTCCACAAGGGATCTCCCTAAGCAATCCTGGCTTACCCTCATTTTTAGAAAACTACCCCAATGCACTTAATGGCGGTCAATGCAGAGCTCTGGGTGTGGTGTAGATGACCATGGGGCTTGAAGCCCCTAGCCTTTACAAGGCTGCTGAATATGTATCCCAAGGTGTTCTGCTGCTTCTTATTCTCATCTGTGGCACATTACTTGTCCAGGAGCAGTGCAAACAGTCATGGATCTTTATCGAAGAAGGACTCATCACTTTCTGCATTATAATTTATTTAGATTAATAGCATTTGCAGCTCTCTGATGGGTTAAACAAAGAAAAAATAAATCTAAGATTTTTTTTGTTTTTAGCCTACCTAGCTTTCTTATTCTTAGAATGAGGATGATAAGAGTAGTTTCTTGTGACTTCTAACTACAATTGGAAAGTCATAATGGAAAGTCATAATGCTTGACTTTTCAACTAATTGATGTTTGTATTTTGAACTATAGAAAAAGATATTTATCTGTACCAGGTAAAATGGTGTCTCGAAGGACAAAATAATTATAACTAAAACCAGAATCCAAGAAAGATAAGGATCTTTTTCAACAGATACTACACCATATGGCTAAAATTTAAGACAGAAAATAGCCAGGTATAGAAAAATAACTAGTTTAATAAAAGCAAACTTCCATTTTATGTTTCTTATATTGATCCTCACTAAAAATATAGATTCATTGCAGAAGGAACGTTTTATATTCACAATTTGGTTGTCTTCTAAATTTAGAAATCTGACTGTGCTGCACAAGTTTTCCTTTCTTTTTCTACATCTGTTTCATTTTGAAAGTAAGATATAAAGTTGGAAATAAAACTCCAAGGACAATGAAATAAAAACAAAAAATATAACAGATCCAGATATTGAACTAATTATATTTGAATCTCTAAGGCTTCTATTGTACAACTATAATAGCACTTACTAAATATTCCAATTACAAGCACAAAAACAATGTTAAGTACCTCTATATTAACATAAGCATGCCACAAAATGCCTTTTTAAACTTTCTTATTTACTGAGGGATTTGTGGAGTGCATCTATTTTTATGAGTACCTAGAAAGGGAACCTTTAATTAAATGCACTTGACACTATTATCAGTCTATGCTGACATACAGTGCAGGGGGAATTACACCACTTACATCACTGCATGTTCTCCTTCAGACCAGGTCAATAGCATGGCCACCATCAAGGGGAGGAAACACACATGACACTGAGAAAGTTTCTATGTAATTGCTGAAAGAGAAGGATAAAATAGTATTTTCCAACTAGACACAGTGGAAGAGTGACAAAAGAGTCCTAATTTCCAAATACAATAAAGTGAAAAACACATTAACTAATTATATTTAATGGGATGCATACAGCTTTTAGTGTTTGCTTTTACATATAAGAAATTATTCCTCCCTGTAAAAGTCAGAATTGTACTGTTACAAATCCCAATGACTTCCTAATCGTTCTTTCCACATGACTATCGTACTGAGATGATTCCCACTATAAGTGGTTATTTTCAGAATGTGTCACTTAGAATCTTGTAAGATCCCAGATGTCTCTCGTGATTTTGCATGCTATTGTTACTGTGAAAAGGAGCGTTAACCTTCTCTTCCTGAAAAACCTAATTAGAATATTAATTTTTCTATTAAAGGTGAAATGTTACTTCAGTTTTACCTCGACACTCACACTCTGTAATATTTTGTTCATCCATGCATTATAGGTCTAATCATGTTATTTTGGATTATTTGTTTTCACTTGTATTTTACTAATTAGGCTTAGAACTTCTGAATTAAACTAACTTATTAGCCAAAAGTCAGCTAAATATCTGACATATACTCATTGTTTAAGGTTATTAAACAAATAAGTAGGAAAAAAAAAAAAGAATGGGCCTTTTAAGTGAGGTACCTAGTTATCGTGAGTCCAATGCAACGTATTTGGGTCTAAGTGATTTCAAAATTGCCTGATGCTGAGTTCTACTTGGGGACGTAGATGTTGGATTTTCTATGATTGTCACAGTGATTTTAATGTAAGGTCTGTATGTTCAACTCTGGCTCTAGACCACCAGCATTGAGGGTGAACTATATATTCTTTATCTCGCAAGTAATCAATTTGCTCTGGTTGTAATATGGGTATGGTAAGATTATTTGCACAGAGACTTTAGTAATAAACCTTCTCAGTTAAAAAATAACACCTGAATGTAATGTAGTGGAGAATATAATTGAATAATAAATAATGCTATGAAACATCTGCTTATGTCACTGAGATGAAGTAAACCATTACCACATACAAAAAGAGGAATATATACTATTTTCCAGGATTGTCATGAAACATAAAGGACAGTTTCTTTTTACACAGTAGAAAAATGACAGAATTTTAAAACTGGTAAATATTAACAAGCAAAATATTAGTAAACAAATGTGATCATAAAAATGTTTATTTTTAGGTATATTAAAGTTTTTGTATATTAATTACCAATATTTACCCCATCTAGATTAAGTTGATATGTGACATTTGGGTTTTTACAAGTTTAAATTAGTATATTTAACATAGGCACTAGAAAATGTAAAGAAAAACATTAATTTACCCAAAATTAATAAGATGAGATTATGAAAATGTTTAATATTTAAGTATTACAATATAAAATATTTCTTCACATTTTTTTAACTTCTTAATAGGTCTGTAACTTCATAAATAACATGAATACAAGAAAAAAATGTTTCAGAATAATTGACTAAGATCTCATAGTTGGTAACTGCTGGTACAGAATATAAATACTTTCAATTCAGTGCTCATATCACCATTATATTGATTAGTAATGCACTTTTTAAGAACAGAGAGATTAATGCCTGTATGAGTTATATGACATTTATGAAGTGTATCATCTATTATACAATGGAGCTAGGTATCATACACAAATCTTCTCGGTCCTATTTCAGTCACTATATGAATTAACTTGTCAGGATGTAAAAAGTAATAGTATTAAAGTGTCAAACTTTGTCAGATCAATCAAGTGTCTGGATATCTTACTAATATCTAAAAAAATTTAGAATAAATGTGTTTTTATTATTTTGTTTTCATTCATGTATTCACTCTTGAATGAATTCATTGATTCTTCAAATGCTTAATATACTTGTTGATATGAACATGTTGGTTGATAAGTACTTCATGTCTATATCATAAGTAACTTCATAACAATAAGTAAATATCATATTAATTATGAAGGAAATCATTTTAAAACTCACAAAGATTTTTATCAACATGAGTAACATAATTAATGAGAAATGGGAGATAGTGTGTGACCAGTGTCACCAAGAAAATGCTCATGAGGAGATAAAAAAACTACCAAGATTCTGCAAGGTAGGGAGAAGAAGCACAGAAAGCACAGTGTGGTCAGTGGGTAGCCAGTGAAGGCAAAGATTTTAGTTTTATCAGAGCAAATAACATTCCTATATGGGAGTCGTAGGACACAAGATTTCATAAGTTTTTGTTTAAAAACAAACACTTAACTTTTCATACCTTAGATCTTATCATTACTCATAGTTGCATACCCACCATGATTTCAATTTTAAGTACTCTGCTCTCTGTGAGCTCACTCGCAATGAAGTGATGACTCTTCATGTATTTCGAACCCAAAAGGATCTACCATTTTTTTCAATTTTCCTCACAGAAATTTTGCACTTTATAGTGTTCAACCTTAGAATTATTCGACAGTTGATTTTGTTAGTACCCATTATGAACCTAATATTTTGCAGGTTGATAAAGGTGGCATTATGTACATAAACATACCATAGCTATTATGGCAGTGAGATACCACACAGCCAGTAGTTGTACTTAGAAAGTTGTTTTCCCTTCATTAATATTTGCCTAATATTGATCATGTTAATCATAAAATTTTCAATGTCAAGAGCAAGATGAAATATGACAAATGATAGATACTGGAGAGCATATATTCAACTAGTAAATTCTTTACTCATATATTAGAGTATATTTGTTAATATGTTTAGGTTATTTATTTATTTATTTATTTATTATTTATTTTAACAATCTATCAACTTGCTTTCATTGGGTATTTTCCCAAATCACAATTACCCTGATAATTTCTCAAAAATGGTTGGAAAATAACACCTGTTATTGTATTCATTTTAGACCATTTTACATGACAATTTGTATTTCAATGCAAGTTTTATTGAGATGTTACTTAATAAATCATATTGTACAAATATTTTAATATTGCTAAGCATTAAGAATTTCTTTAAGAATTTCTTCCTGCTGCAGATAATAGGGGCACAGTAAATATATCAGAAGCCCCCAAAGTATACATGGTCTTTGTGAAGATGAACATGTGAGTTGAAAAGTTCAGGGTAAGGCCAAGAGCATTTAGTGACATAAAGGGTGGAAGTACCACTTCATTTGCTTAGAGAAAAAAAGTCATCTTTTTTTTTTAGTAAGCTGATACCATATCAGTTAAAACAAGACAATATAACTTAAAAAACAAGCCTTATAATATTTCTTTTAAGAAAAAGTGGCTTTTTAAAGGCATTAATTTATAGCAGTATTGTATCAGTATAGAGATAAGATTTTAAAAATATTTTATAGATGTGGATTTAGGTGATGTATTATTTTAATATCCAAATACTAAATTTATATAATGCATATATTTATTTATACATATTTATGTTCTTTCTACTGACATTTTTACTAGTATCTAACCTTCTAAATAAGAATATAATAGGGAATTTCATGGAAATATCTTAAATATTAGTTAACATTATATATTTTACAAAGCACTTGTGAAAAACTGATATGCACAGTAAAGCTTAGTGTAATAATCCATATTATTTCATCAGCACTCAGTTGCATGCAGAATGTAAAAAATTAGACTAATGAGATTTACTACAATAGGACCACACAAAACAGATTCAATATAAAAATAATTCTTCAGCAAAAATTTTGTGATCTTGTTAATTTTTATAATCATAAAAATTGTTTTTGTTAACCTTCTAGTCATTGCAACTCTGATAAACACTAAAGCTCATTGAAGTTATTTTTTTACCTCCGTATATCCTATATGCACTAATAACTTCAAAATGTATTCCTTTATTTTAAACTAACAATAAAAATTATTATAAAAGCTGGAGAAAGACATCTTTACATGCTCATCTTAGCTAGCATTGAATGCTTCCCTTCCTGACAAATAAACAGCAGACGAATATACATTATTTCTATTATACAATAGAAATAATGTATAAATTTAAAAGAAGTATAAAATTAATAGAAAAAATCATGTCCATTTTGGAAATAACTGTGGTACTTAAAGTAAGGTTAGTAAACTAAAATTGATGCCTCAATTGGCCAGTGGGTGTCAAGATCTGGGTGGGTGACCTCAGAGGCTTCATGGTAGGGGTCTGAAACAAAGATACTTTTTTAAAGCCTGGAGTCTGCAAGAATTTCTGTTTTTAGGAAAGTTCTGCTCATCAAAATAGGAAAGCTGTCAAGATGCTCACTTTTTGCTCAGGGTCATGGTTAGAGAAAGCAAAGAAACAGTAAACAATCAACTGCAAACGTTTAAAACTCCAGAGCTGTCCCAGTCATGCTCAATGAGTCCCCTTTATACCCTCTATGACCCTAAATCAAGAAATCAGCATTAAAACTGGTCCAGGAGCAGAGAAGTCTTTTGTGAGCAGTGGCAAAACAAAACAAAACAAAACAAAACAAAAAGTTACTCTATTTAGAGTCATGCACTGCTAATGATGTTTAGGTCAATGAAAGACCACATATGTGAAGGTATTTCCATAGGATTATAATGAATTATAAGCAAAATGTTTGTGATGCTGAAAGAAATGGCTGGACATGGCTAATGAATTCACTGCTGCTAGCTCTGGGTGGTTTACATAGACAAGGAGGCTCTGCATGCCATCCACCTGCCCTGAGCCTGCCCTCAGCTGGGGCCCTAAATGGGTCCCTAATACTTTAACTATTAGAATACATTAGATATGGCAGAGAGGTAACTGAAATACTCAAAGATTACTCCAAGATTTTTACCTTGAGGAACTCATTGCTTAGTTCACTTTCCTCTTTGTCTTCACACTCTCTCCACAAATGCTACACATTTCTAAAAGGAATGGCCAAGTTACTTTTGGCCATCCAATAGGATGGTTTAATATGCAGAATCAAGAGTTGCTTGCTCTAGATTACAGTATTCACCATGCAGTGGTAACTGGCCACTTCCCTGGGACAGTTAATTCAGGCAGAATTATTCTTAGACAACCCTTATCTATGTGTCTGCCAGCAATTGCCTTCTACCTCCTTACAACAATATGTAAACTCTGTCTTATTTGGAATAACTGGGAAATGGAGTCTTTTGTTCAACTGAGTAACCATTGATTTGAAAATGGATTTGATTCATTTTAAGCTCCAGATCAAGACCTCAGATTATTTACCATGTCTTTAATGATTCCCAAGGCACTTGAGAATCTGGTAGTGTCTCAGGGTCGCTGATTTTTGCTACTGTCTTGACTCTGGATAGGTACCCTGAAGAGAATTTATTTATCATGTCATTCAAAACAAGGGTCTGTGAGGAACCACATCATCCTGAAGAGGAATGTGCAGGAAACTGTAGAAAGTGTCGTTCTGGCATTCTCCCTACAACTTGATATAGAACTTTCTTATTAATTATCAAAAGAAAATGCGCACATGGGTCCACATTTACACAAAGCAGAGAATGCTATGCCAAGGACAGAGACTCATCCTCTCTACAACCATAGAGGAAGTAAAAGAAGACGGGAAGAGTCTGTGTAGACATAGAGTACTCTGTGTATATGTGTATAAAGTAATACACTCAACGAGGTATATATGCAAAGCTGATGGAAATATTAATAAATCAGGGATAGATGACTTGCTTTAAAATTGACAATAAAATCCCTTTAATAGCTTAATCCCAATTGCATCAGAAATGTAGCTCCATCTCAAATAATTGATTAAGATAAATATTCAGGAGCTTATCGAGTACATTCTGTAAGCAATGTTAGTGACAGCTCACAAAAGCAAAAATTATACTCCGTGTTTAATGTCTTTGCTGATGAAAATATTATGCATTGGATTAAAATTTCAAATTATTGCGAAATCCAAGTTTTCAAGTGAATGCATGGGTAGTGAAAATTGGTAGTTTCACACAGTTCTAAACATTATTCCTTTGTATGAGGGAAAGGACCAGAAATGGGTTCCCACTATTTGATTATCTGTGCATTTATCACCTGTCTTGCCTGCATTTTCCTCTGAGCACCCTACAGAGGACTGTATAACTAAAAGGTTTTCTATTATATATAATTTAAAGAGCACAAATGATATGCAATCATATACAACGTGAGAAAAATTATGACCATCACTATCTTGTCTCCAGAGAGATTCATTAGCTTCAATTTACTCCCAGAATGCCTGGGATAGACACCCTCTGCACTTTCCTGAGGGTCATGGGTGGAGAAAGGGCAAGTTTCCTGCCAGTGCAATAGGAATGTGTCAGTCGTCTGCTGACTGTACACGTTTTATGCCCACACACTGTAGATGTAGCTGGGCAGAGAGGCAAAGTGTCAAGAACATAAAAACTATGATCATCTTCCAATTGTATTGTTTCCCTTGCTTTATCTTAAGTTGCTAGGCATTTCTGAACTTCCAACCGTTTTCTGGCTTCCATTTGCACAGAGATACAAATGGGTATAAAAGATGAGCCATTCACAGGAAGCCTAGTGTTTTAGAAAAAAAAAATGGGATAAGGAAGAAATTCACACTCAAATTGTTCTAAGAAAAACATGGATGATGGATTTAGTGTAAAGAGACAACATATTCTATTACCTGACTGTTGAGAAACTTGGCCTTTCTTTCTGCTTCTGACGATATCCAGGCCAGAATCACTGGCAAAAATGCCATCTCTTCATGCAAATTCATTGTCCATGCTGGTGTTGCTGGTCGGGCTTCTTTTATTATTGGGCTGGGACTGAGCCCCTATGGGCAGGACGTTCGGTCTGGAAAGTGGATTGGAGGATTGCTCCTGACGAGCTCTAAGTGGGTGGCTGTGGTTCCTCGAGTTTGTCTGTCTTTCAGTTTTTTTGTCTTTGCCAACCTCATCTCCTTCTTGTCATTCCCTCATGATGTCTAGGCAGTAATGAAAGTTAACTTTACAGTTCTTAATCTCAAAATAACAAACTTGGGTGAATCATTTCTTTCTAACTTTTCTTCTTGTGGCCTTAAAGGCTTCCATTAATTCCTATTCAGAAATTATTACTAAGCATATTCAATAATTAGTATATATTCAGTATCTGTCATGTTTCGGTCATTGCTTGAGACACTGGGAAGCAATAGTGAATGTGTCAGAGAAAATCCTGCCCTGATGGACCTAAAGTTCTAATGGGTGATGATAAGTAAGATGTATCATTTCAGGCAGTAATTAATATTAGAAAGAAAAGCATTCATATCTGCATAGGGAATCTATTGTGTTTAACTCTGAAAAGATTTCCTTGTATGTTTAAAACATTTTTGGTGGTGTACAATAGACCAATATTTCAGTATGCTTAAGCTTTCGGTTTGAAAATGCATATTCTAACTGCCAAGGCTCCAATTGAAAAGAGAATGCAACATGCAGATGACTTTCTGATTGGAAAGAAGAGGTGAGGTGGGGGGTGTCTGGCCCTAAAACCCAGAAACCTCATACCCCATGGTAACAGAAATAATTTCTATTGTGTTTTTTGAAAACATGGCTTAAGTAGTTATGATGGGAAGACTTGGTTTCCATTGGTGTGAAAAATTTACTGGGAAGTTAGTAACCTAAAATGCCATGCATTTATTATTTTGTAGTTTCTGTGAATGAGGAGTCTGTCTGGACATGGCTTAGCTGGTGCTCGGCTCAGGGTCTCCCAAGGCTGAGGCCAAGGCTTTGACCAGTCCATGTTCTCATCTGGCACTCAGGGAGGACTTCCAAGCTCTGGTTTTTGTTTTGTTTGTTTGTTTGTTTGTTTGTTTTGTGTGTGTGTGTGTGTGTGTGTGTGTGTGTGTGTGTGTGTGGCAGAATTCATTTCCTTGCAGCAGCTATAGGGCTGAGGTCCTAAGCTCATCCAGGCTGCCTACCCACAGTTTCCTACCATGTGGGCCTCCCCGTGGACAGTCACATTGTGGCAACTTGCTCTTTGAGGTCAACAAAGGAGCCTCTCATTCTACCATAAGTCTGGAGCCTCAGTCAATATAATTATGGAAAGAACCTCTCTTCACAATGTCCATATAACATAACCTAATCAACAGACGAAGTCCCATTACCTTTTGCCACGTTCTATTAAAAGGAAAAAAAAAAGGCAAATTACAGGGTTCACCCATCCTAAAGAGGAGGAAATTTTACAAAAGCCTGGACACCAAGGGGCAGGAATTATCGGAGATCACCCCCCCAGTCTGTCTGCCACATGGAGTATCTGGGAAGAATAGAGAAAGACAGTGTTCTTTCTTTTTGTAGTTCTAGCTCAGCTGAACTCACAGGTAGATGCTAAAATACCACAACTCTTCAGTTGGTATCCATCAGACTGTTCTGGTTCATACGAGTATGTCTAAAAGCAGCCCTCAGTTCAAGATGCCTAGGTCAGCTTGAGTGCCTGTTTATTTTCCTTCCTTAGGCCCTGTTAAAAATATGAAATGAGGGATCATACAGCCAAGGGGAAAAGAGAGGAGCTTTTAGTAGAAAACAGATTTTAACAAATACTTAGAAGACACTTGAGAATGAGACCTGCCGATGGATGATACAGATAGATCATGAAGTGGAAGCCCAGAGTATAAAGAAGGGGATGGACAAGGACAACAGGACTCCAAAGGGTTTCTAGACTGAGTGCACAGGTCAGAGACCTCAGGTAAAAAGTGGTTCTCCACTTTTTTAGACAGCGCGAGGACTGCTGTCAGTGGGAGCTGCTTCTGGAGAGGTGTTAGCTCATCCAATCGCACCTGCTGTCCTTGCCAGCCCTGAACAGAGCACACCCCAGGTTAATCTGATAATGCTGATCATTTTTTATATTTTGTTATTTTTTACATAAAATTTCAGCTAAGTAAAAATGGAAATTAAACCAAAAAATACAGAGAATCTGTCAGGTTCCAATAATATATCCATGGGGTCTTGTTTAAAGAACTTGAGCTATAATCTGCTTCTCCAAGACACTATATTTTAATTGTTAGTGATGCTAGCAGTTAATTGTAAAGTGAGGGATATATCTTTGTTTACTAAATGTTGTTCTGAGCGGCATTTTTCAAACAACAAATTATTTTATTTTAGCCATAAAAGTAATACCTATTAATTAGTGAAAATTTACAAAGTAAAAAAACAAAATACAGAAATAAGTTAATTTGCCATAAACCCTTCATTCAAAAAAATATCAGCATGTTATTGATTAACTTTAGAGTTCTTTATTGTTATTAAGCTTCATACATTTTGAGTTCACAATGCAAATGCCATTACATTAGTTTTCATTTATGGTATTATTGTTTATAGTTATTTTATAGTCCATGTTTGAATGACCATAATGTATTTAAGCATTTTTTGATTACTGCACATTTAAAGTTGATTCCAATTTTACCTCTTACAAATGAAGCTGTTGTAAGAGTCATTACACATTAATGTGTGTGACTTTTTGTGTGGAATCTTAAAATGGGTCCTAAAATGTACATATCATTTCAAGTTCTTGTCCTATATTTCCAAGGTACTTTCGAGAAATATTAAACTTGTCCCTACAAAACACAAGATGTGCCTTCTCAATGCAGCTCTACCAGCATTGAGTATCATCATTTTGAAAACTGAATCACAGGATGGCTGAATGGCTCAGTTGGTTAAGAGCTCGCTTGAGTGTGAGCTCTGAGCAACAGCAGTTCAAGTCCCACCTGAGCTGAGCTGCTGCTGAGCTGCCAACAGGTGGCAGGGTGGCTCAGCTAAAAAATAAAAAAATAAAAATAAATAAAAACTAAAAACTGAATCTCAATTAGAGAAGTGAACAATAGTGTACATTGCAAAAACTGTTTTTTGTTTTTTTTTAATTACCAAAGAGATTAAACTTTAGAAGCTTGGATTTAACATGTCTGTAATTGTCAGGAATAACTATTTCCAGGCCATCTGGTTTCAAACCCTCCTTCCAGACCTTTGCCTACAGTGGCATTTCCTGATGCACTGAGTCACTGCAGTCATCCCAGATTCTCCTACATCTTGCATGTGTGTGTGCACGTGTGTGTGTTCCCCACTTAGAAAGAGAAGAGCAGTTTGCATACTCTCCACCATGCCACAAATTTGCTCTGGTTCCAGCAGCATGTGGATGAGCATGGAGTCCTACATTTATATTTTAATCCAATTCTATTAGACTTTGTAGTGACTGCTGTTTCTTCCTGGATTCTAGCCTACTTCTAGTTTCTTGTGAATTTTCATCAGTTCTCCATTTTTATAAAGATAAGGGCTAGGGGGTAGAGAAGACATCTGTACTTCTGATCAGGCAACACAGAAAATGACATTTTCTTTTCTGATTTATAGGAGGCCTATGCTGATTATCCTATTAATATTTGGAGCTTCCCATTCTATCCACGCACTGCTCTATTTCTTAGCAATTATTACCTTCTAAAAGACCCCATGATATACTTATTTATTATATTTATCAGTTGCTATTCTCTAAATAATACTAGAATATAAATTGTACCAGGGCAAGGATTGTTTTTGGTTGTTGGCTGATATAAAATACTAGAACTGCACCCACATGATAGGTGATCAACCGATATTTATGGGATAGTGCATGAATTTAAACACTAACAGATAATATGTAATCACTTCATAGTGCTCTCTAATTAAAGGCAACATGGTGAACATACTGCCTGGTCAGTGATCATGGGCGCTCACAATTTTTGTTGAATAAAGAAATGAATCTGTGAATGAATGACTGGTTTGGGGGAATATCTCTAACTCCTACTTGATGATAATGTTCATTACTCATATATTTAGCTTAATTATGCAAGACTATTTGGTGTTAGTTACCCCAATTCCAAGTACAAGTTAACAAGAAATAATAAACTGTCTTTACTGGGTATACAGTTCCAACTGAATAAAATGAAAATTGCTTTCCAATGTCAGCAACATAGTAGAAAAACATTAAACATATTTTTTACAGAAGTTTCCTTACTTATTTTTCATTTAATAAGCTTTCATTGCAAATGTATATCTTTTGTAAATTCAGTTTATTTTTTATTAAAAATAAAACATCCATACAAATTGCCAAAGAGGACCAGGAAGGTGGTGTTCCCCGGCATAGGGTGGGGGGGGGGAGCTCTGTGCTATGGCCATGTGCCCAGGAAGAAAAAAATCAATTTGCAGGTATCTTTCCGCACAACCTCGAAAATTCATTTCAGAAGCTCAGTAACTAGTCATTGCTATTTCTGCAGATCTGTTTCTAGTTTTGACTTTCTCAAGTCAAGATTCTGCAGATTTGGTACCCCAGGATATGCAAGTCTTATGCTACTTTGGATTTAATGTGAAAAAGAATCCCACTGTTGAGACACAAAGGCCTGTCAGAACAAATTGACATTTTTCCCCCCTCTTTCTGTGTAATATAATTTAAGACTGGGGGAAAAAAATAAAAAAAAGACAGGCTATTTTTTCTTCATGAGGAAAAACAAATCAAATTACTCAAAATTCTCTAGTGATTTTTGGATCTCCAGCAGCACTTAGCTGATTCCCTACTGCTACCACTTACGTTTCTTTGTCAAGGTTGAATTTCCTAATATCCTCTGTCTAGCAGGAGTGATACCAACTGGAAAGTCAATACAGACAGGAGAGAAGATGCTTTCTATCTAACACCTATAAATAGTGAACAATTCACATCTTCAGCTTAAAGGCACGTTTATCCGTGCATTTATGTCATCCTTAGGAATCTTTGTCCATCCTTGTGGTAATGCTAGGACCCTAGGGGACATAGAGAAACTATGCGGATGTCAATCTTTATCTCAGGAAAGTCACTCTCCTCTGAGACAAACTTTTATTCCTTGGTGGCACACTCTTCATGTGCGTGCTCACACGTGTGTGTGCGCAGATGTGTGCCAAGTGGCAGAGGATTCTAACGGCTCTGTGACACAGCAAAGAGAAAATGCAGTTTCTGTTTAGAGTTTGACTATAGGAAATAAGGTGCAAGGCAGACAATTATCGATACTTAGATAATCTGATAAACACAGATCACAGGTCCCTTAATGCCTAGAGGATGCTTCTCTCTCTCCCCCCCTTTTCTTTTTTCTTTTTTTTTTGCAATTTATTCTGATAATTTAGAAAGGATTAAAACCTTAAATGTTTGTTTTAGCCGCGTGCTCACTGTAATCATAGCAAGCTAGTGCCTTGAGAAAAGCTACTGAGAAAGTAGGACACCAGTGACAAGTCTTTCTCATTATGGGTGATTTCCTCTTAAATGTGTTATTTGTGTAGAGAGAAAATATCCACTTTTTGCATAAAGCGCGTTTACTTCTTTTAATAGAGAGCACTCAGCACTCTAACAAAGGAGCCTGCATTAGCGCGCACATTTCCTCCCGGTGGTGTTCCGTGGCATTTCAGAGCGATATCCTGCCACCGCGCTCCATGGGGAGCACTTCAATATTACTTTCTCTCCCTCAGTAATACTAAGCAGCCACATGTTGTGCAAAGCTGCCTGAAACACTGCACAAGAAGAAAAACTCAAGATTCTTTCCAGCCCTTTCTTATCTATGGATGTATTAAAAATAAATATTTTGGCAAATATCTCCATTATGTAATTGAAAGGATCTCTGCTAGCCCTGGTTTTAGAGGCTTCTTTGTTAAATGACGTTTCCTGCAACATTTTTCCAAAATAGATGCAAATAATTACAGATGTGTTTAACTGTACATGTTAACTATGTTAATAGAATTTGGCCAATCTGGATTCTCTCAAAATATACAGTTGTAAATTGAAATAGCATAAAACAAAATGAAACAATCTTACTACATAAAGAAATTGCCAACATTCTATCAAGTTGGTAAATCCCAGTTAACTTGACTTATAATTACTCATAGGTTAAATAAAGCATTTCCTTTTTAAAGCTTTAGTGAAATCTTGCAAAAGGAAACGATATTTTCAGAATCATTTTATATCATGCTTCTCTTGAACAAAGGCACGTTTCTTTTTAAAAGGATTGACTTTGGTTTTCTTGTAAAACTAGCTTATCTTGACATTTTGGATTGAATACAAGGGTTTTAAAAGGTAATTAGTTCTTGCAGTGTTATTTTTGGAAGAAATATAGAAAAATGTAACCACAATTCTTACATTAATTGCAATATGTAGTAAGATAATTATTTATTGTAAATGTTATAAATCCAAAGAGACACATCTACTGAATAAGGCTGCACAAAAGCTATTCAAGTCTGTTTCAACATTTAAATTATATCTTAAAATTGATAATTTTATAATTAATCATAACCTTATCTTGTCCAAGACTTCTATATTCTTAGGGACAATAATACAAAAATCTATGTTTTTAAAACTTTATGCAATCCAATTTTTCATTTTCCTACATAAATAATGGTATAATTGGAGAAGACCGTAATGTTTACTCCAATATGAATTTTAAAGAGATAATTTTATTTTTGGTCTGATCATACTTACTGATTCTTCTCTTGCAGATAAATCAACATTTTGCCATTAATTCTTTAATTATTAAATTTTTCCAGTTATATTTTACTTTGAATTAGTTATTGGACATGGAATTAAAGAATAAAATGTGAACTGTGATTCTTTTTATATTAAAGTACAGTATGATGAAGTCTATTACATAGAAACAAGCTATATCTGCATGATATCAATAGGCAACAGCTTTGGGATGGTGTCAGTATTTTCAGTACAATTGGTGATATCTTTCATTCTGTTATATTAAAAAGAATGATTATTAGACATGGGCATTTAAGCTATTGCATCAACTTTTACAACAGTTTCAACCACTCACTGATTAACTTAATATGCAATTCATATAATTCTGAGAAACCTAATATGGATTACATTATTAAACCTCAGGAGTCCTCCAACATCATTTTAAAACTATGATAAAGCATTATTAAATATTCTCAGTCATTGAAAATCCCTGAAGAGGAACTTATTCAGGAGCTTTCTCTACCCATAAAAAATTGTTTTCTATTGATGTTAAACTTAATTTTTACATGTGTACACCATGAGGGGCCTAAGTGGAGTATTTGTGAAATCATTGCCTATGGAACAATATGTGCAATGACAGCATCTTCCACAGCGTATAAATTCAAATCCCTCTTACATAAATCTGATATATGAGAAAGTTTGCTCTCCTGTTTTGGTGCCTCTTTAGAGGGAAACAAACAAAAACAAAAAAAGTATCTTCATTCTGCCCTTTCCTATTTGGGTGGAAGCAGCTGTTAATTTTTTATATACAATTTTTGTTAAGCAGTAATTGGCAATAAAGACAAAATAATTTACTGTTTCAAGATTCCTCAGTGTTAACTAATTAAACTAGCAGCAGGCTTGGAGCACAGGACAATGGCAAACTTTCAGATGAATTAATTTTATGGAAGACCAGCTGAGTAATTGGACTCCAATTACAGGCAGTTTAGCTCCATCATCACCTTCATATATAATTAAATTCAATTGGTTGATACAGCTTCTATTTTTATGAGGCCACTTACCAGCTTTTTGAACCCCACTGTGACTTTGGATTCAGGCCAATCAATTATTAGTCATTTCTCTTTCAAATGGAAATGCTCTGGATTAGTCATATCTTCCATAATGGTCACATTTAAAATATCTCTTTTTCAGTAGGTTGTGATATATTTGAATCTCTCTTTCTGATTCTGCATAGAATCTTCATTTATGTTGAAATGAATAAGATGAACACTGATGATAGGGCATGGCTGCATGAATCTGAAGCCTCACTAAGATGACATTCTGCATCATCTCATTTGCAGATGAATTTTGTACTTTTGGAAAACAGCAGGAAGGACTTTAACTTGTTTTTTTGTTTGTTTGTTTGTTTTTTGTTTCTTGTTTTGTTTTGTTTTGTTTTTCCAAAAACTTACCCAGCAATCATTTTGCTTATTATTTTTAAAGTTCAGGCTATTTAATTCTGTCGAAGAGACAGCTCTGCTTTAGGAAATATATACCAATATTATAACAAAACTGTGTTTATTTAAATATTTCTGTAAAAATATTCCATGTATGTATTGTGATAGAGGGATTGATCATGAGGTTTAGACCTGCATGTGCATAAATTTCTATTGTTTGTGATTGCAAATGTATCCTTAGTTAAAAAAATATTTTTAGTACAATGAATTTTGAGGGTGTATTTATTGGCATTTATTAATTGTTCTAAAGGTTTAGATTTGCTTTATTTATCTAAAAATAAGTTCTTTGTAAGAGGAAACATTTCTTTTAAAATAAGAATGGGGTACTTTTGTTCAATATAATATCTTAAAAGGATATAAATTATTGAACACACAAAATTGAATTATTTCTAAGGTCTTATTTTCAATCACAATTAAATACAAATTACTACACTGGTAAGGCAGGCTTTTTTGTTTTTTTTGTTTTTTAAGTTTATTGGACTGACAATGTTTAGTAAAGTTACATAGGTTTCAGGTGTACAATTCTATAATACATCACCTATATATCGTATTGTGCGCTCACCACCCAGAGTCAGTTCTCCTTCCATCACCATATATTTGATCCCCTTTACCCTCATCTACCACCCTCCTCCCCCCTTACCCTCTGGTAACCACTAAACTATTGTCTGTATCTATGAGTTTTTGTTTCTTTATTTGTTTGGCTTATTCCTTTGTTGCTTTCAGTTTTATATCCCACACGTCAGTGAAGTCATATGGTTCTCGCCCTTTTCTGTCTGACTTACTTCCTCCAATAGATGATTGGATAAAGAAGATGTGGTATATATACACAATGGAGTATTACTCTGCCATAAGAAAAAAATGAAACAGTGCCATTTGCAACAATATGGATGGATCTTGAGATTGTTATGGTAAGGCAGTTTTGACTATACTACAAATAGCATATGTGTCTTTAATGGTGATTTTTAAATATAGTAAGATATTATCTATCAATGGCAAAATAAAATTTAGCAGTTATATTATGGTACCAGTAATAACCTGTAAAAATACACTTAGATGACAAAATTACTTCCATTCTGATCTAAATCAAAGGTAGGCCAACGCTTCACAAGAAATGAAATTGGAGAAGTAATGAAATGCCTGAGATCAATAAAAGAAAGACATTTTATTTCAATGAAACTATGTAGATAATCAAACTAGAAGCATTTTATTCTGTTTCCTTGTGGCTTTAGTTTGAAAGATTTTGAATGTTACTTGAAGTGTCCTTTTCTACACTCCTTTTCTGTCTTCAGTTTTCTGAGAAAATTCTGGTTCAGGATTCAGCAATTTATTAACACGGTAGTGAAACTTCTCAAAGACACATAAATTTAAATGGTAGGTTTATAATTAATATTAATCTCCAGAATAGTGAAAACTGAGTTGTAAAGATAATTTTCAATAAAGTTACTGAAATAAGATTATAAAGATTAAATTTATTCATGAAGATAATTTAAACTATGTACATGAATAGTTTATAAATGAATAAATATATATATAATACTTTGTATATAAAAATATGTATATAAAGAAAAGTGTGCTAGGTGCCTAATTAATGAAAATAATGTTAAAATGGGAAATAATTTCAAATTTAATCTAATGATGCATATATCATAAAAAGCATATTTGATAAAGTAATAATAGTATTATCTATCATCCATAATCATCATCCCCAAATATGTAATTTAGTTTCACATTTTATAAATGATCCTATATATTTATTAAATATTCTACATATTTAGCAAAGTACACTGGGCTATTTCTTTTAACCATGCTTTTATCAACGGTTGTTCTTTTCCATTTGAAGGTAAATTAAAAAAAGTCATTTGATATGGATAGAATTAAAAAAAGAAAATGTCCTTATTATTATTTGTTACCAAATAATGGTTTTCCTGCATAGCTCATTTTTTATTTTTTATTGGATTATACCCCTTATAGAAATGGGAAATATTTCCAGAATATATCTGTAAGCAAGTGCCAAGTAGACACTTGATTGTAATAGGTTGATTGTAATAGTCTGGTAAAAATTTAATATTTTGCTTTCTAAATCTCAATCCCTCTCACCTTAAAGACACATCCTCATTGAACCCTAAAAAACTGAATAGAGAAGTTCTTTGTATGTTAGAAGTTCATTTATGAACTCCTAATCATTTAAAAATCTTCTTGTATAGAAGTTACACATTATACAGAAGTCACACACACATTCTGAGCCTTTAATAATGTCAAACTTAGCTATGTATTATGTAACCCCAAACTGAAGTAAGGGAATTGTGGCTGTCACCAAATGCTTCATCATTCAGTCCCACATCAGAATTGTGCCTAAACGACTATTCAATTTTGTATGAAGAAGGAACAACTCAGTGATCCACTTTGTAGATATATAGAACCTGCCTGAGTTAATTACTGGTATAAAAACATATACTTCACAACTAGTACACTCTACTTCTTAAAGTATTTTTCAAGTATTGTTAAGAAAGCTTAGAAGCAATATGCACAGATCAGATAGGTTGTGCATTCTTAAAACATATTAACTCGGGACCCCAAATAAGTAGGTTGATAGTTTATCTAGCATATCACTTCTAATCACTGGAGCATCGATAACAAGGGGAAGAAGTAACCATCCCCAATTTTTAATAATAATTTAAATGTTAACTTTTATTTTCTGAATTATATTATAAAGATTGCCTTTGCTACATTTTGTTGCATGTTTTAGAGCTAAACACGGCATTAGAATTAATACAGTTAAATCCAATTATTTTAAATATAAGGAAATTAAGCACTAAAGAGGTAGAGGGACACATCAATATTTAATCAGAAAATTTAAGTGATATATTCAGACTTTTACAAACAGTTGTGTTAATTTCATTATATTTTTTTGTAATTCTAAATTTCAATAGTATTTTCTGTTCATATTTCATTGTCATGTATAATATGAATATATCTAATAAAAAAATTAAGATATTATGGTAAAGACTTTATACAGAAGTAAAAAAATACAACCGTGAAACTCCATTTTGCAGGCGTTCTTATGTTATCTTTAAATCTGTCTTTTGTGAGGGACATAAACAGTGAAAACAGCAAATGATATTTTCATGTAAATAGTAAGTAATGCTCTCTAAATTTTTAAAAAATATGTATCCATTTCAAGTATGATATTTGATCTGTTTTTCTATAAGAAAGAAAAAAGGATGATTGAATGAACCCCCAATTAAATCTAAACAAAACTAAGAGCAATGTTTTTTTGTTTTTTGTTTTTCATTATATAAGACAGAAAATACAAAATATGAATGACACAATTTTACATTTGCTGTTATTTCAATGCAGGTTTGTTTATACTTTGGGCATCTTCGGTCATCGGTCAGATATTATGCAAAAAGGGCTCTTGATCATAGGGGAGAACTGACCTTTGCCTCCCCTGGGAACAGAATGAGCTTCCAGGTATCATCTGAATAAGGAGAATGTGTAATCAGATGCCTGTCTGTCTTTCCTGCTTCTCTAAACAGAATATGATTAAGATATTCAGCTCCCCCTCCACAAACATTCTTCTTAGCCTACAGTACAACAAAAGCTTGTGTGTGCCCATGGTGTCAGCTTAACAAAGTGCATTGAGAGCGCGGGCTTCCTGGGCAGAGACGCACATCAATAACCCAGTGGGAAGTGGCACCGACAGAAGGTAAACACGGGTCAGTCAGGGAAAGCCTGGTGGGTGGTGGGGCACAGATCTTCAGACACAATAAAGAGAATGACATCAGAGGGATTCATCCTTCTTTTTAATCTGAATTCTCAGTTATTAACTAAGGCATAACATCATATAGGCACAACAAAGGAAGGCTCAGCCACTTTCAGCTGCCTCGCAGATGGCATCTAAACGGCAGACTCGGGTTCCTGTGAGAATTTGATGGTGGCCATTGTGTTAGAAGAGTTATTCAACTTGGGGGAAAAGGGACACATAAATGTTCCTGTTTAAGTCAATATTATTCAGTCATGTATACTACTAAGGCTTGCCCAGTTCTCTGTCATTCTTTATTAGGTGCATGTGAACTTCATGAGAGAATTTCAAAATTCTGGGCATAATTTTTCTGTAAAGAGTTGGCAGGAGAAAATAACACTATATAGTCATCACACGTATGTCAGGGCTTTTTTTTTTTTTTTTTTTTTTAAACAGCTGAGCAGGAAATCACTAGATTTACTTCAACTGGGTTTAATAGACTTTATTGCAAGATAGTTCTTTGATATTCATATTTCCAAAGAAATGTACCCTTATCATTTTTTTCTATGCTAACTATAAAGTCAAGGGAGAAAAAAACATAATTGGGAAATGATAATTCAGTACGCTGACTGAAATTCCATAACATCAGCAAAGCATGTCGGCTTCATAAATGGAATCATTTCTGTGAGCCAGGGAAGCAGCATAGTTTTTTGAACATTTATGTTATAATAAACAGAAAGTATGGGGGGCTGCCATTATCCACAAAACACTACTGTGTCAGATAAATTAAAAATTTCACTCTGAGCAGTAATTCAAATGTTTAAAGCACATAAAGGTTTACTTTAAAGTGTCTATTTTGATTTATCTTGAAAAAATATTTACAGAACCATTTTATAAAGGGAAACACAGTCAACTAGAATTTTCCCACAACAGTTATAAAATTGCATATTCCAGTTTTCTGCTCAAATACATTTACATCTGCAACATCTACAAATTTAACCTATTTCATTTTTTTTTCCAAATCCATTTACTTAATAGATAAGTAATAATCAAACTGTTTTCCCTATGCACCTAATAAAATGATTTTTTTAATACAACCATGTTTGGCCACATGTTTACTTTCTTTATAGTGAAGTAAATATCACTTGTGTTTTTATTGCATTTTTAAATTTAGCGAAATATTATAAACACACTATGTTTGGGGCAATATTGTCATTATTTTGTAGAACAATCTTCCTCCCATCCGGTTTCTTCCTGTGGTAAGTGGATAACCATACCCCATGTTATATTCAAATGCATGCATTAATCAAAAGCTTAAAAACCGAATTCTACCTTATTAATCTATACAGGGTATTTGAAAAATAGAATTTTAGAAAAGAGAACTACATTCACAGCAGATTAAAAACTAGTGAGCAGTCATCACTATTAAATTTAACTAATAAAATGAAACTTTGTGATGTAAATTTATGAGTATGTTCAGAGGTATAGCAACATGAATATGTATTAAAAATTTCCACCAATTCATTATATTTTCTACCTCTTCAGTTAGGTAGAAGCTTAACTAAACAAATTAATATTGAGTAGTTCCCCAAAGGCCAAGGACCTTAGCTTTGTTGTAATGAAGAGTAAATGAGTTCCAGATATGTGTATACTTTGGGAAAATGGCAGAAGTTCAACTCTGAGGATCATGGACAGGAGAACCCTATTGATCACATTTCCCCAAGGGTGGATATCATGAAGGTAACTAAGTAATCTTTGAAGTAACTAGGGATTTTACTATGATATAGAACAAAGTCAATATTCTTGGATTCTACAGTTAAGCAAATGAGGTTCAACTGTAGTACTCAGATGTAGCCAGCTCATTAAGTAGAACAGGAATTATCTCAAGGTTTCAGCTGAGAAAGAGAGAGAGAGAGAGAGAGAGAGAGAGAGAGAGAGAGAGAGAGAGAGAGACTGTTTTTGTTTTCCGCAGTTATAATTTATGGGATATTTAAAAGGCATAAATACCATCACATAGAAATTGTTCAAAGCAGAATGGAAATTCAAGGTGATAAAAAGAATGATAAAGTATCATTCTATATTTTTACTACTGCCTTCTTTAAAAACTAAAACTTAGTGCAGTTAATTCACCTCTGTGCTCCACTTGTATAGACATTTCATAATGCAACTGAAGAAAATGGTTGTCTACAATTCTGAGAAACCCAAGTAGTGTATGGCTTTCAGTTTGAAAAACTTTGAAGCCTATTACGTTCATTCATTCATTCATTTATTCATTGATTATTTATATGAGTGAATAATATTTGCTAAGAATTGCCCTTGCATTAGGAATACAACATTGAGCAAAACAAGGAATGTCCTATTCACATTGGAGTGACATTTGGTATCTGAGTATCACTCAGGTTTTGGTATTTAAGTATTCCTCATTTTCTTACCAGGTTATTTTTGCACTAATGACCTGGTAAGTTCTGAGTTACACCACCAGCTTTCCTGAGTTTTGTGGGGTATTTATCTGCCATATTGGATTAAATGAAAGGCTCAATGTAATTTTTACATTTCATTTCAGAAATGGAGTGGTTGGTGTCCAGTTCTGTATAAATGATAGATGGTCTCATAATTGTTACTAACAAAATTTGAGAAATGTTTTCTTCTTAATGGAACTAGCCTGATAAATATTATGGAACCAACAACAAAAAAAACCTTCCCTTTAAATTTTCTTTCTAAATTTGGAGTGAATTATCTTGATTCCAGCACACAATTTTCTTATCTAGTTCATTTTCTTGCATGGACAAAATAACCTCTCTTGATCAAAACCTGTGTAAAATTAACTGTTGTCATAAAAGGATTTGGTGCTTTCACTCACAGTTACACTAATTACTGATATTGTTACCAGGTTGTTTTGATTTCCCTCAGCTCTTATCTTCTCAAGGGAAAGAATTCTGCTGAGGGACAGCATTTTGTGCAAGTTTAATAGTAAAGGAAGATACACTCTATGATGTGGAGCAGACCAATCCCAAAAGGAGGAAAGATGTATCCTTACATTATCTGAAGGCTTCTATTTCTCTGGGTAGAATTACCTCTTCCCCCTCTTTCTTCTCCTTGTCTTTCTCATTCCTGCTGAGGTACCCCATTCTCCCTTTTGGTTCTCAAGGTAGTTTCTGTCAATTATCTTTTTATGATTTGTTTGAGCTCACTAAAATGGTCCTGATAAGCAGGATGTATATTCTGATAAGTGGAATGTCTTCCTTCCTTCTCGGGTTTCTAACATATGCCTTTGATTTAGGGTTGTGTGTAAGCCTGGAATCCTATTGGGCTAGTAAGATTTTGATGGCCTAAATTAGGGCAGCTGCAAGGGGTCTTGACCCAAGTAGGAGCTGCAGCAAGGGGCTTTCTAACCGGGGTTAGGTCTCTCTTTCTCCTGCTCATTTCTACCTATCTGCCTACCCTGTCAATATTTTAATATCTCCCTTAGGTACAGGAAATGTAGCATAGTGGACGTGGGCATGTCGTACTTTTTATCAAATTACATTTCAAATGACAGATCAAATAACATTGGAACTACATTTCCCAAAATGCTCTTCCCTGTGGTCGAGCCAAGGCTTTATTATTGCTACACTTGGATGTTGCATCAGCCTCTGCCACTCTTGCAGCTCATTACTTAGTTGTCCTCATCTGTGGAGCTTGGTTGTGCGTGGCAGAAGCCAGGCTTGCAGCAACTCTGGCTCCCACCTCCGCTCCTCTGCGGTTAATTTTATGTGTCAATTTGACTGGGTTCAAGGATTCCCAGAGAACTGGTAAAACATTACTTCCAGGCATGTCTGTGAGGGTGTTTCTGGAAGAGATTAACATTTGAATTGATACACTGAGTAAAGAAGATAACCCTCACCAATGCCTGTGGGCATCATCTAAGCCATTGATGGTTTGAATCGAACAAAAAGGCAGAGGAAGGAAAATTTTGGCACCCTTGCTTGACCTGAGGAATCCATCTTCTCCAGTCCTGGGACATCGGTGCTCCCGGTTCTCGGGCCTTTAGACTTGAACTGAACCGCTCTTTGGCTCAGTTCAGTCAGGATTGGCTCCCTGACTCTTGAACCTTTGAACTGGGATTATACCATTTTCTCCCCTGGTCCTCAGGCCTTTGGTCCTTGGACTGAATTACACGGACAGCTTTCCTGGGTCTTCAGCTTGCAGACAGCAGATCTGGTACTTCTCAGCCTCCGTGATCATGTGAGTCAATTCCGATATAAATCTCTTAATATATATATGTATCCTATTGGTTCTGTTTCTCTGGAGAACCATGACTAGCATCCTACTTCAATCCTCCAAATCCTGGAATAAGCATGTGTGTGCAGGAAACCAGTTTATTCCACATGTCACCCACATCTTCAGGGCTGTAGGCAGTGAGAAAAAGAAATGGGCTTTAGTTTTCCCGTGAATTCAAGTTTTCCCTTGCTCGTCACCACTTCCTTTCCATTGTGCCTTCATGCCCTGCTAACTTCAGTTCTAATACTGGTTGCAAAAGCAACAACTTTTATAGCCTGTTTAACCAGCTGCCACAATAGCATACAGGCTAATTGTTATAAAATGTTCTTTACATCACTCTTAGAGGTTCTACTTTGCTGATCTAACTCTAACTAATACAGTGAAAGAGAGCAGCCCCAGACTGCCAGGGTTTAAATTCTAACTCATCTGCTTAACAGCTGTGTGACATTTGGCAAAATTATTTAACTTCTCTGGGCCTCAAGTTTCTTCATCTGGAGGGTGCTGAAAAAAATAATACTTGCTTCATAGAGTATCTGTGATGATTAAATATGTTGTTACATGTAAGCAGTTTGACTAGTGCCTATTTATAGTAAGATATCAATATATGATGATAGTAATATTATATATAAGTAATACTAGTATTAGTCAAAGTAGTACTAATGGTGGACTGATGGCGGTAGTACACTTGTCCATATTTTACCTGAATGTTAGTGGGCAACGACCCTTTAAAATAAGAAAACGATGAGATATAAAGAATCAGTATTTGTTTGAGGAGGAAACTCCTCATACAGCAACAGTTGTATGCTGTATAAATATGGTTATTTTCTCTTCCAAAATATGACATCTTTCCTCTCTTCTTTGTTTAATGGACTGTGTTGTGATATTTGAAGTATATGTATAAGTGATATACAATTTCAAGAATACATATAAATGTATATTTTTCTTCTATATTATCTTGTATTGAAAAGTGTGGTAAAATTAAAGCACTTTAAGAAAGGTCTTCAAAAGTGAATGGTTACATGGATTACCTTTGGGTGACCATGGGAGTCCATCTCAGCAGATAACTTTCTTCTTAGGGTTCACATCAAATGAATCTTTTCAGGGGTCACAGTATTCGCCAAATTTCTTCAAGAAAAAGAAGGTAGGAATATTCTGGGCTGTGTATAGTCACCAAACACTTGACCGATTCTTAGAGCTCATCATGTTACGAAGTAATAGCAAGAAAGAAAAAAAAAACACTGCTCCCCACTGTCCTGTTTTTCAAATATAGTCCTCGCTTAATGTTGTCGACAGGTTCCTACAAACTGTGATTTTAAGCTAAATGATGTATAACAAAACCAATTTTACCCTGGGATAATTGATATAAACAAGAGTTAAATTCTTATGGCATATTGCTGATTAGGAAAAACATCACCAAACTTATAAATAAAGACCTAAAACACATAGAATATTAAACACTTGAACACATGTGAGCTATTTAATATATTTACATATATTTAAGAAAGAGTGATAAAAACCAGTGGGATAATTATTTTCCAACCTGCTGATTCCAGTTCAGGGGTATGGGTGGCCATAGCCTCTCCCAGAAGCTCAGGGCACAAGGCAGTAACCCACCCTGGACAGGACGCCCTTCCATTGTAGGACACACACGCACACGCACACACACACGCACACTCTTACGACAGTGTAGACGCACCAGAGTGCCTAATGTGCACATTTTTGGGATGCAGGAGGGAACTGGAGAACCCAGAGAAAACCCACACAGATAAGGCAAGAACATGAAACCTCACACAGACAGTGGCCCCAGCCAGAATCAATATATATTTTTTTCTCATTAACAAAATGATGTTGAATGAAACAATGTTATTAGAGGATGTGCTGTATAAGGGTCTTTCCCCCTTCTCTTGGTTACAATGTAAAACGATGATGTCTTTGGCAGATTCATAAGAAAAATAATTAAACTATAGGGATTGAGAAGTGCTATTCCACCTCAGAGTTTCACTGATAAGAATTGCCATGTGTTTTGGCACTGAGGTGCTTCAAGAATTTCAGAAAGCAATTGAATCAAGGCAGGTTCTTTTCCTTTCCTTTTTTTTTTTTTTT
>NW_017731504.1:0-2843 GCF_001890085.2 Hipposideros armiger
CTAAGAATATGTCATGTTCACTTTATACTTAGAGAATATTGTGTATGCATGAAGTACTGTTGCTTTACTCTATCCACTTACAAGTAGATTATCCATTTTATTCTTCAAGAAGTAATTCAAGTGTTACCTCCTCAGGAAAGTTCTCCCTGACTGTCTTTATTTAGTCAGATACTCTTATGCTGTGTTGAAATAGTCTTGGGCAATCCCTATCATAGGGCTGCCTATAGTAATTATTTGATTTTTTAATCTGGTTCAGCCACAAGATTATGACCCCTTCCTCAGAAAAGAGCTCTGACTTGTTCACTTCCATATGTCTGATACCCAGAAGAGTGCTTGGGAGTTAATCTGGCATTAAAAATCTTTCTGTTAAATAAATGGATGAATGAACAAGTAAATACATGGATGGATGCATAGATATATTAATAGGTGAACAATATATTAGTTTGAGAGGATAGTAGGATTCCTTTAATTTTTAAGAAAAATTAAGATATTATTCTTGGGAACTTACTGCTGCTTCTTATACTGATTTTGACAAATAAGAAGTAATAAATCTGGGTGATGAAAATATACTGTAAGGGAAAGTAAACCTAACATGAATGACCTGACTAAGTAATTAGCTTAGGGGCTCTGGGAGATGAATGTTTAACATACTCAATTGCTTAGTCGTTCTTTTTTCATTGTCATTTATCATTGACATTCCTGTTGGTGATAGATATAGCTACAAGAAAACGAGAGGGACATTATGGCATACTCAATATCAAAAGCATATTTTGAGCTCATGTCATTGTCTCAGCAAAGACACTGTCAAGTGTTAGGTATCCTGGGTCATGGCTGCTCCCCTAAACCATGACATCTTTGATTTTCTTGGGCAGGATGCCAGTTCTACTTGAACCAAAGCGGAAATCTATATAGTGCTGAAAGCTATTTGGGGCATTGCCTCTGAAAGCCCTACCTGTTCTCTGCTGGGCTTGTACAATATTATACTAGGCCATTCCAGATAACAGAAATATTATAGCTGGCCTGTAGCCTACGAGATGACTTATTCATAATAATATTTCAAGGGGAACTTATTCTGCCAGATACAAAGAAACACATGGTCAATGATTTTCCAAGTGACCTCTTCTCTTGGAGCTGTGATACCTAGCAGTCTTGAGAGAAAAATTATCTTTATGAAACAGCTTGAATATGTTCGAGGATATCAGAAACTAAAGATTATGATACAAAATATAGTTAAGTGTTGAATTAATGTTGCCAAGAGTGTATAAAATTTAAGAATCTAAGTGAAGATCTTGAGGCAAGAATAGCAGGGAAATAGTGCAACTGTACAAGTGTGGTAGGAAAGGTAGAGAAGAAAAACATATTTACAGAAAGACGTATTTCAGAATAATTTATTCACAGGACCCAGAAATCACATGGCTTTGGCAGCCTTCAGCAATTATAAAATTGGCCTTCAGCAATTATAATAACATAATTCCACTCATTATCTGTCCCAAAAGATTCGAGGACAGGGTGCTGTTTAATGGTATAGCACAGAATGTGTTAAGTCATCAATGTCTCTATTCCATAGGGGAGCCATTTTGAATTCAGTATCCAAACAAGAAAAGACTCTCACTGACAAAAATGCTTGAATGATATTTTTGTTGTCCCCTTTCTCATTTTACAAGAAACACTGGATGTAAAAACATGTTAGAGAGAAAAATTTTCATGGTGCCTCCTCAAATTAATCAGAAAATTAATTAAAAAACAGAAATCCAGAAGCAAAAAGTAGACATCTCAGCATGGGACAAGAACATTATAAAATATACAGAACTGAGTCTATACTGGGCTACACCCTTTACCTACAACCAAAAGTTAACATCAGTTCCCTGATGGAAAAGATTTGGGGAATGATGTAGAAACTCATAGTGTTTGCATCTGTACAGTGAGCTGATTAGAATCTTTTTTATAAGAGTAGATTTAGATATCAATGTCAACAAACTCTTTTTCCCACTTCACTAAATTCTGCATTAAAAATAACTAAAAATGTCTTGATATTATATATTTTGTTTTCAGTTGTTCTGAAAGGGTTGTATATATCTGATAATTAAAATTAAAGTTCTGTTAGGTGAAAGGGCTGTGGTAAGGAATAAATGAGTTAAAATACATAATATGCATAGTGCCTAGTTTGTAATAAGAGTCATTCCTGTCCCAATGATTATTATACAATTTTGTCTTGAGTCTTCTTTGTGTCTTGCTGTGATTTATACAACAGAGGAACAACTAAATCCTCTGTGATTTAATTTTTTAAATATATTTGTAAATTGCCTTATTTGATGAAATTATTTCACACATGTTAGCTTAAGAAATAATGACCAGTTGGGGAAACAACTGCCAGTCTGTTACTCAGGAAAAAAAGACAATATTTATTAAGTTACTACTATGTGTGTGGTATCATGATACATCCTGCATATAGAAAGAGATAAGCTACCTAGTCTCAAGGATGTATATTAAAAAGGATAAATTATTTACTCCCATTTTACAAGAAAAAACAACAACTTGAAGTTCAGGGAGATTATCTTGCTCAATCTCAAATAAAAATAATAAAAACCAAAAAATCACCTATGAAATTCCCTTGGAAAGTAGAAGGATAAGGGTTTTGCTTCAACAAGAGAAGAAAAATGTGTCTCAATGAGTAAGGAAAGGAAGGTGGAAGAGAGTAAAGAGAGAGAGAGCTTGAGGAAAGAAATAATGATTATTTGGGAGAAATGCATTAAGATCTAGAAACTGAAATTGCAACATCACCCTCATATATGGGCCCTGTACTAACATTACTTCTGTCTTCTTTCTTTTTCTTATTAAAATAA
>NW_017731504.1:7453-24355 GCF_001890085.2 Hipposideros armiger
TCGGCAAACTGTGGCTCGTGAGCCACATGCAGCTCTTTGGGTACTTTCCGTCTCAAAAGTTTGCCGACCCCTGGAAGAGCTAATCTGTCCCTCACAACAATTTAAAAACTATTTGAGAGCCATAAATACATTTTTACAAATAAGGAAAATTTAAAGTAATATTATAAATGAAACTGTGGTAGTTTTATTTTCATTTTCAATTTTACTTCAGAGCCACATATTTACTTCGCGAGCCCCAGTTTGCCGACCCCTGGGCTATACCATACAGCCTAGCTGGGCAGTAGGCTATACTATCTAGGTTTGTACAAGTACACTCTATGATGTTTGCACAATGACAAAATCACCTAATGATGCATTCCTCAGAACATATACCTGTCGTTAAGCAGTGTGTGACTATACTTACATAACTATTCAGTCAATTATGAATCTTCCTCAATAATATTCCTGTGTTTCTTTTATTCCTTTTCTCCAGAGTAATCTAAGTTACATGAGTGGGGTTAGGGTGGCTTATTCATTACCTTGGCATTATGGGAAAATTCTTTTCTACCATTATTTTTTATCTTCATGGGCCTCCACCAAGAGTAACTCATTCGGCTTGGTTTCCATCAATGTACCATGACATCTACTGCTAAGGTCCATGATCCTCCCATGCGTTCTGGTATCCAGGTCTATGTCTCTTTGTGATCTATATATCTTTGGTCTTCTTGTTTTCAGGCAGTACCATACTCTCTAACTGGACCTAGGAGACTTTTATAGATACTCCTAGATAGTGATGGGTTGCAAGGATTTTGCAAATCTGACATTAAGCCCATTCCTTTTGGCTCCACCTTTACCCATTGTTAGAATAACCACTCAGGGTTCAGTCTGGACATAGATCATTCTAAGAGAGACTAATTTCTCCATGCTACAGGCTGGGATGTGGTGCACAAGTTCCATCCATCTCAGACTCTGCTAAACTTATTCTCACATACACCTTTTGCAATCTTCCCTACAAAAGATATTAGGTCCTTTCTAAGAGACTCAAGAAACATCTAAAGCTTTAGCCACATCTCTTTCAAATCTCTCTCTCCATCTGATTGATTGTGCTATTTTCAACATTTACTAGAGCAGGAAAATGAGCTTTTATATAATTCACATATTTCCTTTCAGATGTGCTTTAAGTGTAATCTTTCTTTTCTGAGATTGCTGGCTTTTAACATTATGGGGCCCAAAATCCCTTTGTCTACAAAAATTTTAGTATTTTCAATGACTATTTTCATTTATACCAAGCCTCCCTATGTTTAAAAAATTCAACTGACTTCTTTGATTTAGTTCATGTCAACCCTTTCCCAGGAGTAATGAATACCACTGATTCACTGAGCGAATGGCCTCAGGATAACAAGACATTTTGGTCTCTATAAGAAAAAAAAAGCTCTGTTATTATCTCAAAATACTATTAAGTTAAATATTAGATTTATTTGTAAATTTAGTATTCTCCTGGCAAGTAAAAATATATATTTCTGGGTGGAGACAGAATCTACCTAAGTATTTCAATTATTGTTAGAACTAATAAATCTACTGTGTCAGAAATAATGATTCTGACCTTTAATGCCAAAGAGTTTTAGATATTGTGTTTATACCAAATAAGACAGAGCATTTACAATGCTACTGCTTGGGACCTGGCTAAACTGTTTATAAACTAACTGAAGTAGTGGGCAAGGTTCTTAACATTTTAGGGACATATTCTGATCTGCAATTTATCCATATCTAGGTAATATATGCTTGAGAATGTTTGTGATTATTTTATTCTTAAAAATTAAATTCTGCTCTATTCTTAGAACAACAAATCCTACAACAGCCAAAGGCTATAACATGAAAATTTAAATACAACTGAATTCCAGTGCAATAAACAAATCCAACAAGTCTCCCAATACAATGTTGGACTTGAAATAAAATACAGTATTTTTACAATATGTGTTTGATCTCATGCTTCTGTATTACATCTCCATTTTAATATTTAAACATGGAATCAGCATGACCAATGCTCTAGGTAGGTGGTTTTCAATTTTTAAACAGGGTATACAATGTTACTGAACTAACCTTTCATTTGTGGTACACCATTAATTGATCATTCCAGACATCTTTTTACAAAAGAAAAAAAAAATTGAAAACTGATCTGGTCTGACTATATTTTCCCATAGATTGACAATCTTAACTGTACTCATCAAAATTTCCCTCACAGACTGTTTGATATATATCTTAATAGTATTGCGTGGCCATCAGTTATGTTGTCTGTCTTGGTAAATAATCAGTCTGAATTGGGAATGAGCCCACTTTCTTATCATTATTAAGAGATTCCTTAATTAGCCTGCAGCTATGGTCAATACTGGCACATATTTCTTTAAGAACTTTTTTCAAAATTTTATTCCCACAGTTTTACTTTAAATACTTAATAGAATCAAGCTGAGTTCTGCAACTCATCTACCTTCCCAAAGTAAAAATGTGAAAACAATCATGGGGTATAATCTTATTGCTTAAATTTGTTTCTTTCTCTTTCATCTCTCAATAATGACTCCCTTCCTTACTAAGTAGCTCTATTACATTTACCGCTCATTCTAAAACTGTCCTTTTGTGCTTGTGGATTGTTTTATCCTCATTATGAGAGAAACACAGTCCTTTAGAAGAGCCTTCATTCTATTATTTTCAGAATGTTGAAAGTTTAACTGGCATCTTTTGTTCTTTTCAATCTGTAATATTGTACATACACCATCACTTGTTCATGCCTGGAATGCATTTTCTAAAGTATATCTTCATTAGAGTATATGCTAAGAAATAAAATAATCTCCTACATAAAGCTAAATAAATAACTATATAAAGCTGCCAATTATGATTTTATGTTTTTTGAGAATTTATTTCTTTTTAATGAATTAAAAAAATAAAATTGAAATATTGTGTCTTTACAGTGCATAAGACACTGCACTAATTACTAGAAGAGACACAAAGATGATTAACACTCAGTTGGCCTCAGAGGAACTTTCATTCACTCTAATGTGAAGGACAAATCCAATACGAAACAAAAAAAGCCCTGTCTTTTTCAAATCAAATGAGATCAGTGACTTAGATCAACTCAAGGGAATTTAGTAGAACTAAGGGAACTCAGTAAAATCGGTATCCATTGAGATGCACTTTGAACATAGGTTTGGCAGAGATTGCTAGCTGCTTACCAAAACCAATATTCTCATCTTCCTGAGCACACATCTAAACTACAATTGCAACCCGCTTGAATTTTGTTATAGAACTCAGTTCTAGTGAATTGAATGGGAATAGTAGTAGAAGTGTCACTGTTAGACCTGGCCTGTTAGAACATCACTTCCTTAATGCTCTTTCTTCTGCCTCATTGGAATTAAGGAGATCCCCACAGGGTGACTCGGAAGCCACATGTGGAAGAGCCTCCAACCTTCTGAATGACTGTGTGACAGAGGACCACCTAGACAAAGGGTTGCCTACTGACTACTGTCACCTAAGCAAGCAATTAATTTGTGTTTGAACTATGATATATTTGGGGTATGTTTGTGACAGCAGCTGGCTTATCATAATTAGTACGGATTGATAAAAATGCTACCAAGTCATGCCAGATGTAAGGGTGAATGTCATTATTATGATAGAGGAAATGGTATGCACGAGGGAATGAAACTAGAAAAATGTGACATTTACTTATGATGATCCAACAGTCCAATTGGTCAGGAGTATATGTAGGTCATAAATAGAGACAAAGCAAAAAGACTCAAATTAAAAAAAAAATGAGACCAATTGAGAAGGACACTCAGATATACCCAAGTACATATATTTTTCCCATTCAAATTCCCATTCACCCTCTGATGTAAATGCATCTTTACATTTTCCCCTTGTCTCTAAAGTACTTATAATCAAGTGCAGATGTCTCAAATACAGCCTTGACTAGTTTTGACTGTTTTTCTTCTGCATTGCTGTATCCTCCTTCCTTTTCTAGTCTGGCTTATAATGCTGAGTGCAACCAACATGATCTAGAGAAACACTAATACATAATGATTGTATGAATATCCAAAAGGCTTCCAGGGTAGAACAGGAAGGTGATTAAAGGACTAGAGACAAAATCATCCCTATTTTAGTTACCTTCCTTGATTTCCTCTTCTCATTCTCACTCAGAGGTGCAAGTTAAACTGGATCTGCAAGCATTTTTTTACTAGTGTCTAGTTGGATTTTATTTTCCCAAAAGTATTCTTCTAGTTTACATTGGAGGATCATTTAAGTGTCAATAATGTTCTCATGAAATGCTTCTAAGTGATGCCAATTGAAAATTATTACTTTTAATTTTTCTTTAGCAGATTATAAGTATCATGGCAAAAATACTAAATTAAAACTAAAATGCAAAGGTATTGAGATAAATACATTAATTATTAACTCATTTAACCTCATTACAATCTTATGAGGTAGGTTCCATTATTTGCTCCTATTTTACAGATCTAGAAACTGAGACATTGAGGGAAAATTAATTTGTTCTAGGTTTCCGAGCTGATAAATAGTCAGAGTTTGAACTCAGGCAGTCTGACTACAGCACCCCAGGCTCAGCTCCTAAATGCAGCAGTGGTAAACTAGCTATACGAACAGCATTTGATTTGTTGCCTCCTGCTGAACACACAGGACACTGCATTCCTCAGTCTTCATTTTAATTAGGTTGGGGTCAGGTGCTTACTTCAGAGAAGAAGTCAAGAAAGTCATAAAATGTCATGTAGATTCTTTACTCAGTGCTCTCCTAACTGGCTGAATGAAGAGGAAGGACCCAGGGGATGACTCTGAGGAAGCCATTAAAGGTGGTAGCAACACAGGTGCAAGAAACCCTGATTCCTGAATTGTGAAGAAGATCATCTGCCAAACCTGATTAAACTGTAAAGATGGCATGAAACAAACCTTTATTGGGTTAAGCACTGATAATTTTGAATTGTTACAACAGTTAGTGTTAAGTACTGGAAAAATATGTGGTTTATATTTCATGGAAACAATTTAAAATTTGAGTCCTTTAATCTTCAGCATATTATGTTTACCTTTCTGCCTTTGTTTTTCTTTTCTTGGATCATTTTTATCCAGTTATTCCTTGTTCATATCTTTCATTGGCATTGTTTTTTTCTCTAGACAATATCCTCTGGGACAGATCTTCAAGTTCTATAACATGTGTGCTTCAGTCCATTTTTTCATTATCTGCTGTCCTGTTTGAAGTGCCTGCATTGAGCTTTCATGCCCCAAACATCTCTCTGTTAACTACCGAGTTAGAAGCCAATTCCAAAATCTGATTCTGTAAATTACAGTACACGTGATCCTAGTTTGGTCTTAAAATCTTGTCACCAATTCTAGAAATTTGCAAACTCTATAATTGTCAGAAGAATTTTACTGTTCAAATGTGTTTCTACCTTTTCTTCTACTTATTTATCTTTCTTTTAGTGATTTTTAACAATACATTACATGAAAATATAGTGAAACAAGAACTGCTTGTCAGAAAAACGTAAGAGAGAAAATGAACCTCACATGTATTCTTTCGTGAGCACACAGAAATTCAGGTAATTTGTCTGCTGAGCCATTTATCTGGAGTGTTGATTAAAAAACCAAACAGAAATATAAAATAGAAAAGAAATCTACAGTAACTCTAGGCCACATGCCCCTAATTTCCATTTGCCCTAACTTTCCCCGTAAGAATATGATAACTTGTGCACAGCTGAATTAGAATCTTCTTAATGTACACATACATTATAAATATTAAGATTTCAAAATGCAGTACTGCTAGCTTTCTAATTTCAATTAGCTGAGGTACAAAGCAATTGAGCCTTTCAAAGATAATCTCATCTACTTTGAATAATAGCTAATCTGGAGTTACCAAACACGCAACCTAAAAATCAGAGACATATCCATAATACAAATAAAATAATTACTATAATAGAAGCATGTACAGATGATGTGATAGCTCAGAGGAAGGTACATTGGAGAATAATCTTATTGTCATAGCAGTTTTCCAGGCAGAAAAAGAAGAAAATCTGTTTAGGTCTGAAGTATAGAAAGAAATGGATGTTAAGAAAATAGACAAAAGACTAACTGTATTAAAAGTTAGGGCCCATATGAAGTGTCAAGAAATGAGGCTACAAACTACATAAAGGGTAAATTGTAGGACCTTGTAGTAGATGCTATCAATTCCCTGCTCAGATCCTCTCCCTCGGATGGCCTACTCATCCCCCAGCTATTGTTAGTACGAGCCACCAACAACCATTGTCGCATCCTTCTCAGGCCTTGATCTACAAAAGTCATTTTGCCAGAAATGCCTGGGAGATAATTCGCCCCCTCCTAGAGTGTGACCCATTGCCAATGTCTCATATCGGGCAGAAAAGAAAGCTGGGACTCCGTGTCATGAGACAAATCTATGGTAGCATTCTTGCACTAGAGGTCTGTATCATCCAGGGTTTGGTCAGAGAACTGGTCATTTTGAGTGATATGAAGTAAGTGATTTTATAAAGGCATTAGACATAGACAATTATGAGTGATGATGAAGAAGTCTATGGAAGACTGTGGCCTCCGCATCTGATGGAAGAATTGAAATTGCCAAAAGTCAGCATCATGGCCGTTAGGAAGAAAAGATGGACATAAAGTGGGAGTGCACAAGAGCAAACCGGAACTCGTGTGGGCAGACTAGAACCAATGAGCTCAAACTGAAATCCCCTGTCTCCCATTGCCTCCAATTGCCATGATGTAGCTGCCTATAGATGAAGCTGGAGACCTGCACCATGGAGCTGCACATTCACCTGGCCCAGGACTTAGAGAAACTGGAGAAAAAGAGCAAGCATATGGGAGCTGGAGTCGCCATGGGCCCAGCCACTGCCTCCTGCAAAGCCTGAGAGCCAGCAGATTGGCAACAGTGGAAGCAGTCTGCAACAGCCTGTGGTGCCCTTCACTGACCTTCCAAGTACAATGGCTACTGCTTCACTTCTGCCTTCCAAAATGCATGCATGTTTCTCTTGTGGCCAACCATAAGCCCCAAACCCCAGAGGGAAGTGGATTCTAGAAAACCGTAGTTTCAACTTCACTCTGCTGATAGAGTCCAGAGCCACCACAAGTTCTCTGTAAGATCAGCTGAACACATATCATTACCAGAATGTATGTTGAATTCAGCTGAGCATGCATTTTTACCTTCATTTTCCTTCTGCTCATTCTGTTTCCCATACACTCCCAGGTTTCACCTGAACGTATCACATCAGCGAATCGCATGCACAAGAATTCTGCTTTGAACTTGTCTGTTCCCCTTCTCCCCAATCCCCAGCGCTGTTCCCATCCCCCCAATTTCCCAATAAAAATCTTTAAAAAAAAAAAAAAGAATTCTGCTTTGGTCTCTGTTTCTAGATAACCCAACCTAAAGCAGGCTCCATTATGCTAATGAACTGTGACCATATTCCATTGCTTACAGAGAGATGTTGAATGGCTTTTTTTTTTTAATTGGAGGTAAACCAATTAGAAAGGCGACAAGATAATTACTGAATTACTGAGTTACAAAACCAAGAAGTATTTTCAAAGCTTCTTCATATGAAGTATACAAATATTGAGCACTTTCTCAACTCAGAGTGGTCAACACCTATGATTTTACTACTAAATCTTGCTCTATGCCATCAAAAATGTTGGTAATATATTTCTTAAATAATTAATAAAAGAACTATATTGAGTCTCATAATCATAAATTTGAAGAACTTTATATGATTTCACAGTTCTTAATGAATTTGTAGATTTATACAGACTCAGTGGAATCTGTTGTCAATATTAGGGTATCATTAGGGTATGCAAAAAGAGAAATTTCCACCCAAGTGATTTCCGTCTATTAACCTCTGATGTTCAACCTCAGCTTCTGGTCAGGCTCATATAGCTTAGGAAGCCTTTTTCTAAAACAATACTCTCATAAAATATTATGATAATACTTTGTAATTCAGTACAAATTGTTCTTCTATTCAGTTACTAGTTTAGATTTATTCTCCTTCACTTCAAGATTAAATGGACAAATTGTACCTTGAAATATCCTCCCTACTTTTTTTTCTTGCTATGCATTTCAGTGGGTTAAACATCTTATTTGCATTAACAATAGCTCCAGATGTGCATATAGGTCTAACATCAACTACTAAGCATGATTTTAATATTTTTACAATAATTAAATTCAACCTTTAAAACTTTGAAGTTATTGATTAGTATAGTATATACTTCAAGGTAGATCATTTGACAAAAGTATAATTTTATTAGCAGCATCTGGTCCTAATGCAATTTTTAAAAGTTACTTATAATTTGATTATTTTGCACCCTGATTCACCACACATTTTAATGTATAATACAAGGTCAGACAATTAAGTTCACAAACTCATCCTAGAGAAAATGCTACATACCTCACTGCTCAATATCACTACAGTCACCTTCAAAGTACACCGCTTGGGAAGCTATGCACTGATGCCAGTGCCTAGCCCACCCTTCAAAGTAATTTTGGAACTCATTTTCTGGAATGGCCATCAGAGCTGCCATCATGTTACACTTGATGTCCTGAATGTCATCAAAATGTCTTCCTTTCAATATTTCCTTTATCTTCGGGTAAAGAAGGAAGTCATTGGGGGCCAGATCAGGTGAGTAGGGATTGTGTTCCAATACATTATTTGTTTACTGGCTAAAAACTCCCTCACAGACAGTGCCGTGTGAGCTGGTGTATTGTTGTGATGCTAGAGCCATGAATTGTTGGCGAAAAGTTCAGGTCGTCTAACTTTTTCACTCTGGCTTTCCAGCACTTCCAAATAGTCAACTTGGTTAACTGTTTGTTCAGTTGGTGCGAATTCATAATGAATAATCCTTCTGATATCAAAAAAGGTTAGCAACATTGTTGCAACATGTTTGCAAACTTAATTGTCAGACCCACGTGTGATTCTTTGGAGAAACCACATGATTAAAGTTTGAAACACAAGACTTGTTGATGGTTACTATATTAAGACAGGATGGAGAATTTAGGTCTCTGCTTATCCTATCACGTCATTTATGATTATAACCTCTAGGAGGAGCAAGCAGATATTCACAATATTGAACAAAAAATTAAGCTTATTAAAGCCTCATTTGGAAATTTGTCAGTTCTTTCAGCTATCTTTTACTTGGTTTCAAAAATAAACTGTAAAGCAGCTGTTGGAAATCAAACAATTTTCTGCTGTCACCACATGTGTCTGTCATATATATACATATTTATATCATGTTTTTAATGATCACAGGAACATTTAAACATATGTAAAAGAAGAGAGAATACTGTAATAAACTTCTGTATACTCATCTTCCAGCTTCAGTAATTATCAACATTTATCCATTCATATTTTTATATAATATGAGTTTCTACTAAAACTATTAAAACTACCACCACCACCATTTGAAGACTAGTATCATACACTAGTGTTTCATTGGAGGTTCTTAGTTGTAAGCAGTAGAAAAAAGCTGGCTAATTTAAGTGGAAAAGAGGGTATTTAATGAAAATAAAACAATCTATAGAAGGATCAAAAACTTATTGGAGATAGAACATTCAAGAACACCGCTGAAAAGTCACAACGAAGCTTCCTTTATGTCCACTGGAAATTAAGTGTAGTGCCTACCTTTACCATAACCTTGTCAAATAAATTCAACATGGGTCTTTATTACCCAGTAACTCAGTGATGTGATTAACAACCTCTAGCACACAGACCTGAGCATAGCTACAAGGGAGGCTAGAAAAACTGATAGCTGACTTCTGTGGTGGGAGGTCTTCTAAGAATCACAAAGTGGGACATTTCACAAATACAGAAAAGGGTTGCAAATGCCAGAAAATCAAAGATGAGCTCTAATCACTTAATTCTGGCATCAGGCATTGGGCTACACATCTCACAAACATTCTTAGTGAAATTTGCCTATAAGTTAGTCTCTTATTTTACTCATTTTAGAACTGAAGTGGTTAAAGTTAAGTAACTTTCCCAACGTTACACAAGCCACTAAATAATAGAACTTAGATATCAATAAAGGTCTGTTTGATCCAAAGTCCATGTGTTAACCATTGGTCTCACTTTGAATTGAAAGAGACTATTTACTTGAATTGAAAGAAGTCCTCTATTGCAATCAAATTAATCATCTTACATTAAGACAATGAGGGTCAGAGAGAATGTGCAAATGACTGGTCCAAAGTCCTATCACCAGCAACCTAAGACAACCTGTCCAGCAGATAGGCTATCTGATAGGATTTGATATATGTATGATGGTGCTTATTTATAATCATACACGCTGCCTATCAACTGTGGGAAGACTGGCATCCTAAAATTGAGTCCATCTTCTCTATTAAAATACTCAGGACACCAGAACTATAAGAAATACTGATAAAATATTTAAACAGATTCTCAAAACGCCATACAAAGAGAAAGAGATGGTAATGGAGCTTACCCAGAGCTGACAATAGGCAAAACATCATCTCTTCCCAAGGAAGAACACTTGATTTGTTGCTGCATTGGCTTGAAATTCATCTCAGGCATTCAGGCTGAAGGAACAACAATTCAACAAAGAATCAATATAATTTAATGAAGCTTATATACTTGAAATTATGTCAGAGGCTTTTCACATTCTAGTGTTCACATACCTGTAGTTGTATATTCACAACAGGTACATATGGGAATGCAGGAGGCTAGAGGAATACAGTATGTAAAACTGGGATAAAAAATCTAAGATTTTTTTTTAGCTCAAATAAATTTGTATTATCAAAAGTATATGTACAAAGACTTCCTTTTTCCCAGGTTCTTGAAGGATCTATGATTGCATGAGATAAAGCTAAGGGTTCCTTTTTTAAGTCTACTTTACTATTACTGTAATTCCTAACTTATAAGTGAAGAAACTGAGGGGAAATGTTTTGATGATTTGTCCAAAGTCATTGCTAATAAGTGGCAGGGTAGAGCTTAAACCAAGGCGTCTAACTTCAGAGCCTGAACTCTGACCCTCTGTGCCATGCTGCCTCCCAGTTAACGAGTCCTAGACCAAGGTATGCTAGGCAAATTATTTACTTATTCATTCAAATAATATCATAAAACACCTGTTATGGGCCAGACATTGTTCTAGGTGCTGAAGATACAGCATTAAACAGATTCCTGCTTTCACAGATTACATTCTGAAAGATGATTGGCAGCAAACAGTAAAGTAAGATACAGCATGTCTGGGTGTGTCAAGTGCTGTAAAGAAAAAGAAAGCAGGTGGATGGAGAGATGGAGAAAGGTCTGAGTTAGACTGGGGGACATTTGAGCAGAGATGAATGAAGGGAAAGAGTGAAGCCTGTGAAGGTCAAGGAGAAAAACACTGATGGCAGAGCCAGCTGCAAGTGTGAAGACCCTGGATGTGTACCAAGAGGTCAGTGTGGCTGGAGAGGAGTGGGTGCCAGGGAGGCCTGGGGGAGGGGTTCACCGCTAGTGAGATGGGGACAGGACATGAAGGCAAGATGACTAAGGACATCTTGTATCTCCTCCCAAGATATGCTGTTACTATGTACAATATATGACTGTATATTATCATAATCACAAGAAGCCTGAGAAAAATTATGTAGTTTGGATTTACGCAGAAATATTTTGGAGTAGGGGGTACAGTGCTCAAGGGAAAGGTTACTTGAATCTTACCAGAACAGTGACTGAAACAGGGATAGGAAATAAACTCCAATTTTCCTCCCTCAGATCTGTATGTCCCAGGTACAGGGCTTTCTTTCAAGATCCTGGGGCATCATGCTGCTTCCTGCTTTAGACAGTCTCTCATTCCAAGCTATTCCCTTTTTCTTCATTGTTCCTACTTACTTCCCAAACCAAGTTGGGCATCGCCAATTATAGTATTATGACGTCTGACAATTAAGTTTGCGACCTTGTTGCAATGATGTTGCTAACCTTTTTTCATATCAGAGGGATTATTCATTATGAATTTGTACCAACTGGACAAACAGTTAACCAAGTTGACTATTTGGAAGTGCTGAAAAGGCTGTGTGGAAAGCTTAGACAACCTGAACTTTTTGCCAATTCATGGCTCTTGCATCACAACAATGCACCAGCTCACATGACACTGTCTGTGAGGGAGGTTTTAGCCAGTAAACAAATAACTGTATTGGAACACTCTCCCTACTCACCTGATCTGGCCCCCAGTGACTTTATTCTTTACCCAAAGATAAAGGAAATATTGAAAAGAAGACATTTTGACAACATTCAGGACATCAAAAGTAATACAAAGATAGCTCTGATGGCCATTCTAGAAAAAGAGTTCCAAAATTGCTTTGAAGGGTGGAATAGGCGCTGGCATGGGTGCATAGCTTCCCAAGGGGAGTTCTTGAAAAGTGACTGTAGTGATATTCAGAAATGAGGATATTCATCCTTTTTCTAGGATGAGTTTGTGAACTTAATTTTCAGACCTTCGTATACAAGCTTTTTATCTCAAATATACAGAAGCTGAAAATATAACTTTTTATTATAAAATCCTTAAGTCAAATTACGATTTACAGCAATTATAAAATTAGGACACTGCAGTTCCACAGAAAAGTACCTCTTCAGTTTTTTTAGAGAACGGAAAAGGCAAATGTAATATAATACATTCTAATATTGAGCCCAACCATAACATTTTCTGTGATGCATTTCTCCAGTGTATATAATTTGGTTTCCTACTACTCCCTGTTTAGTTACTAAATATTTCACTTGAACTGCCAAGGGCTGTTCATCTACCCGGCAGTCTGCTGAGGAAGCAGATGCAAATTGTGCTTGGTCATCATGCTCCTGGACTTTCTAATGGAGAGACTGTAAAAGTTATTCGTGCAGAGACTGGTGTTTTCCTATTTGTTATTGAACCTGGAGCTAACTGGCAATAGGCTGAGTGCTCCCAGAGTTTTCAGAACTAAACTGTTAGAAGTAAAGGTTTTTCAAATTGTCAGTAGAGATGGAAATCAATTCTAAACACAATTACTCATAGCACTTTTCTTCAGAGTTTGACTTCATATCAGAGTCAAATTCTTTCCTCTGGGGGAAAGGGAGAGATGAAAGATGGTGAGCAAGAAAGATCCTATTTGTTGTTTTCAAATCAAAGATTGATGCACTTCCCCTGAGGCATAGTTGCTTTGTGGTTAAGAAGAGCATGAGCTCTGGAGGCTGAAAACCTGGGTTCAAATCTGTCTCTAGTTTTGCTACTTGGGAAAAATTGGGTGAATTATGTCTTCTGTTTCCTCTTCTGTAAAACAGGGGTAACTATAGTATCGTGTATAGAATTCTTGAGAGGATTCTGTTAGTTCATACAGGAACACCTCTTAAAAGAGTGCCTGAACTTCCACAGTTTAAAAAAGAACAAAAAATAGAGGCCAAAATGGTAACGGAGGGCTCTCCAGATTGAAGTCATTCACAAATGGCTTTTATGAGTTCTATGTACTACCATGTTGCACCTTCTTGAATTTTCCTCTTAATAATTTTATCTACATTATTACTTGCTATTTTTCTGCATATGTAAGTACACATGATTTAAATGGAAGCTAAATATCATCACCCTAAAGAAAAACAACAGTATTTTTGTGATAATAGAAGGTAACAAACAAATAGAAACAAAATAATGTTATTTATTCTAATTAGATGATGCTGACTGCCAAGTGTGCTGAGCTATTATCTCCCTGCGTTCTCACTGATTAAAAGAAACATTATCAAGCATTACTGTGATGTTAAAAACAAGTTAGAACCAAACTGAGGTCTCCTCCTTGATAAAATTAGAAAGATGAAAGGAAATAGAAAAGGGAATACCTTTCTTTAACTAAATAACCTGTGTCTTTTAATGCTTTTCTGTACATCGTTCCCTTAAAATCATATCGCCCACATTTTGGAAAAGATTACTATGCAGGAAGCTTTAGGGAGAGCCTTAGACTTTAATTGGACTTTGATGTTAGGATAGAGTTCTGATGCTTATTGAGTCTCAACTCTATAATCTGGAAATGGGAATAGTGCAAGCAAATGCATCAAATCAGGTATGTTGACTAGTGCACTGTCCTTGAATCCTTGGGTTTGTAGAGGGGTACAAAGTGGCTAGAGATCTGTCAGTCATAATGCACAGGCCCTGGAGTTCCAGGTTAAGCAACGTGGACTGCAAGCAATAAGCATCATGGAAGGATCCTTAGGCTGGGGTAACATGCACAGTTTATGAGGCTCCGTTCAGTGTAGGTAGAACATGGACTCTAGAAGGCAACGCCTGGATGCTGGAAACCAGTGCCTTGGTGGTTACTGTCTCAATAAAAAGAAATCTACATGTCTATGCCAGAAGAGGCAAATGTTGAAGAGAAAAAGTAAGAAGCTGGAGAAAATAGCATGTGCCAAGTTTCAAGGCTGATAACAAGGAGGCTGTTAGTACCATACAGAAAAGGAAAATTTGGGGGGGGGGAAGGGGAGGGGGGCTTAAGGGAAAATGTGATTTTTAGTCTTAAAAATGCTGTTTGAGAGGATGGTGTGGTATTCAGATGCACAATGCTTAATGATAGAAATAGGTTTTACCTACCCAACTTGAATTATGAATAGAGATATTAGTCTATGAAACACTCTAAAGGACATACTCTAAAGGAGAAGAGGGAGCACATATGTGTTGGTGGGAATACTGAACAATGCTGATGATGGAGGCTGCATGACAAGCACAGTCGTGGAAGGAGGGAGACGTCAGAAACCAGCGCAGTGTCTTGGAAGCAAAAAGGAAAAGAGAAGTTCAAAGAAAGATTAAATTCTTTAGTGCCCAGTGCTACATGGAGGTCGAGCAAATCAAGAAAATTTAAAACACTGGGTTTGACAAATAGAAAATCATTTAGCATCCTTTGAAGACATAGAATGAAAGCAGACAAATATTAAAATTTGGTAATAAGTGAGAGAAAATGGAGGCAGGTTTTCCAAATATGACTAATTACTTTTGTATCCAAGTTTTAGCTGCCAAACTAAAGTTTAAGTTCTTTATAGGCAGATACCAAAAATAAGTTACATAGTTCCCCACCAATTTGACATGATGCCTTGCAAATGAAAAGTACTCAGCATCTCATTGTGGATTTTTTTATTGATTTATCCACTCATTTGACTGATACTCATTAAGTGTTTATGGTATGCCTCTCACTTTCTTAGGTGCTGGAGCTACAACAGCTTGGTAGGACACAGGTCTGCTCCCTCCTCCAGGGTCTCCCAGAGTAGCGTGGAGACAACATAATAGCGAATTAATTACAAAGGCTGAGAGCTTCCAACAGGGTTCTACGACATTTAGGGAAAAAGAACTCAACTCTGTCTAGAAAGGTAAGTGACGTCTTCCTGGATAAGAAGTTCTAAACATTCCAAATTTAATAACAAAATTCCTTATTAAGGTGATCAGGAAAACCAGCAGTAGCTGAAGGGTCATGAAAAAAAATTTAATTTTTAAAAAGTCAAGTATACTGCAAGAAAAACCCCTTCTTCCAAGAATTCCAGAACTGCCTCCGGACTCCATTTTTCCATCCTCAACTGTCCTTCCCAAAGTCAACAATTTCCAACATCATCAAAACCAAAGATTTAGTGCTTAAATGCTTTTCCCCAACCGCACCACAACCTACAATGTCACATAGGCTTTGTTCTTTCTCTTAAAAATAACACACACACCAGCTGAGCAGCAAAGCTAAGTCTCTGAGAACACGTGGCTGAGAAAGTTAGTTTCTAAAACTAAGACTGCAGATGACCATCAGTTGCTAAAATAACTTTGTATAGCTCGTGATTCACCCACACATGGGCTCATTTAAGACCAGGGCAGTGAGTTTGTATTGAAATTGATAAAATTGCATGTAGAGATGAAGTATCAAATGCTTGGCTGTAGATGATGCACTTGCAAAGACAAATTCGCAGGGTTACTGCACAGCCACACACAGATATTTTCTTCCTATCCCCTTAAATGTTGAAATGTGGATAAATTGATTAGGAAATTCTCACCTTCCCCATATTTTCCCTCAGCATCCAAATACTCAGGCCTTGGCTATGAGTCTAACACAATTAAGGAAGTTAAAAGAGGCAGAGTTGAACTCATTCAAAATACTGACTTGCAATATTATTGTGAGTCTTTAGAAGGCATGAGCTTCAGATTTTTTTAAAACAAAACAAAACTGTGAATAATCCTGTCTATTCTATAAAATACAACCACATATATGACTGTAAAACATGCCTTTGATCACTTCAGACTCCAGCTAATTAATGTCTTAAAAGACTCCTATGGTCAGCGGGACCAAGCCCAAATTACTTAGACCTGGAAGCCAGGCCCCCACAGTCAAACTCTAACATATCGCAACTTCACATCCCAGTGCTCCTGTCCTGCTGTCTCTTACACAAATTTTGTTGTTTCTGGCTCCCATGATTAATTTAACTTGCCTTTCTTAATTTTTAACTTAATTTTCCCATACATCAAGGTCAAATTTCTCCACAAAATCTTTTTGTCCACTCCAATTAACTATGACCTCTTTCTTTGATGAACTCCTAAACTGCCAATAGCTGTGACATTTGGTGATGAGAATAACAAAATCATGAAGTCCTTTGCAGTCATAAAACAGTGGCTAACTTTTATTGAGTGAGAATTGCTTATGACCCAACTTCTTCCTCGGGCCCTAGCTTACTGCAATTCTATTCACCCTCCTCTACCCTCCTTTTCTTATCTACAAAATCCTGTTCAATTTGTGGACCAGAATTTTTAAAGTTTGCCATCTATCAAACCATTTCATCACCAAATGCTTAAGATAATATTTTAAACCACTGTGTAAGATAAACTCTAGTTACAGTTGTGAAAATTACATATACTACATAATTTTATAATTACATATAATTATAAATAACAAATTATATAATAACAATTCAT
>NW_017731504.1:28891-34752 GCF_001890085.2 Hipposideros armiger
GTTGTGGAGGACGTTGCTTCACTGGCCCAAGTTGGCACCATCATTGCGCTCTTCCCAGGCGAGGCAGATCAGTCGCCGGCTTCTGGACGGCCGCTCACAGCGGCTGCTGGCCACTCACGCTGGCTGCTGGCTACACACAGTATCCCATGGCAACCCATTGCCACAGAGGCTGCAGCCTATGCCGTTGCCGGCGATTCACGGCAGCCCAGCTCCAGGTTGAGCTGTTGGTCAGCATCTTAGCTGTAGAGGGCAGTGTCACTGGCCCTCATATGTGGGATCCTAACCGGGGCCCTTTGGCATCCCAAGCCAATTCTTAACCATCGCGCCACTCGGCTGGCCCTGAGTATTACAATTTTAATACAGTTTTTCCTTTTTTAAAATGTGTATGCATTTTTTTTTTGGCACTCTCTGTATGTAAGTTTGCTTAGCTCAGTCCTTACCTTGTAAGAGTCCTGTGTTGGATGTTGTCTGCCAGCCTCTGTGCATCTCCCATTGCTTCTCTGCCCTGAGATGTCTGCTGTGACTTTCAGGACCATGTTACCCAGGCTCCCTTTGCCTCTTGCTTCCAAGGAGCTTTCCACCAGGCTCTGGGAGGACATGGAATTGTGGGAAGATGGAGAGTTTGGACTTTTCCTTTCCCCACTCCTTCCTTACTTATCCACAGTCCTGGGAATGGTTTCATTCTCTAATGCCACCTCTCTTGTTGGATGGACCCTATTCCGTGGCTTCAGCTCTGACCTCTACAGTCCTGGGGGTAGATAATATCTTGCCACTGTTGTGAGTCCCTGGATCTTCACCAGTGCTGTTTAGTTCTGTTCACCCTGTCCGTATTCACTAAATAATTACTTCATCTAATGTTCTCAGAATCTCCTGAGGGTGTAATCCATCCATTTCCTATCAACCCTGCCAGTACCCTCCCAAAGCATAAAATTTAGGTGTTCATTAACTGTATGTTCTCAGTGCTTACTGTAGTGCCTAGGAGAGAATGGGCACTCACTAAACGGTTTTGGAATGCATGAATGAATAAAAGAGAACAGTCCTAGGTTAGCTACTGTGTAAAAGAAAAAAATGAGTATAAACAATGGACCTTATTGTAAAGAAGGTTACAATCTAAGGAAGGAAACAATACACAAGTCCTGAAATTTAAGTAACTCTTCAAGGCTACACAAAGTAAGTAATCAATCACAGTCTTCCATGTTCAGATCCCAGAAAAGAGGCCAATTCCTAACAATCAGTAGAGAAAAGCCACTTAACACTGGGTGAAAAAAAAAAAAATTAACATTCGGCAATCTCACAAATTCCCCATAAGGTAAACCAAGTAAGATAAAAACAACAGCCCAATACTTCTCTGCCTCATGGGTGTGCTAGCTGCTTTGATTAGTTAATATTTATGAAGCACTTTGGGGATGAAAAGTGATAAACATTATCTAACAGCCCTGTAAATGTAAATATGTCAGGTCTTATGAAATTTAACAGAAATTAGAGAGTGACAAACTACTCACAAATAAAAAAAAAAAAAGCCCAAGTAAGGCTTTGCATTCAGAGGCCAGATGGGGGAGGAAAGACTTCTTCCCTAGGGCAGGGACTCAAGCTAATCTATACCCCACCCTCACCCCCACCAACATGCACCCGCACTGCAGAAATGTTTAATTTAAAGCCTGAAATATGATGCACTTTGTAACAGCATGTAAATCAATGTTTTATTAAAGCCTATGAATTACTATGCAGAAAAATGCAAATCACAATAAAACACATTACAGGCAGATTTAACCCTGCTCTGTTCTCAGTAGAGCAATTACCAAGCTTTGCCTTGGCAGGTGGGGATAGAATTTAACTAGGGGTGGACAGTTTTGCTTCCTGCTTGGCTGTGGAAAATGCAGAAGCTCCCAACCATTTCGCTTCACCCCAGAAGTGCAAATAGTCAAATTTTATCCCACTGGCCATTTTTAAGTTGCATTTTTTTGAAATGCTTATGCTTTTCCCTCCATTGACTTTAATTACGCACATAGACACAGAGGCTTGCCTGGTCAGATAATCTTTTTACACAAAAGATAGGCGTACACACCATAGCATGTCTCTCTAGCATGTCCATCTGTTAGAAGGCTTGGGTTTAATATTTTTAAGCTTGCCTGTTTGCAGACTGATTTTATTTATTCAGAATGTGTGCATATATATATATATATATATATATATATATATATATATATATATATATATATATATATATATAGTATACACATTGGTGACCATCAGTGTCCAGACACTTCTGATTATGGCAAACTACTTCTTGAGCAACGATGACCAAAGTGTCCACTTGTACACANTGTCACAATTGCAGTGTGTTTGGCCATGTCAGATACTGAGGCGCAGACGGCTCCTGGCACTCCATGAGATGAAGGAAAGAAAGATTTCTTAATGACTTTTATCTCTACCTAACAATGGATCTCCCAAGCAAAAATCACAATTCATTAATGTAGCTTGGAAACTTTCTAACCACAGGATGACACTTTTTCCCTTAAACCAGTCAGTGCTTGGAAGAATCTGTCTCTCCATTCTATTTAATTACTGAACCTTGTTTAGGATTTTTCTAGAGGCAGGTAGTTTTCTTCGGAACAATGTGCTACCAAGCTGACAAAAGTGGATTTACACAAGGGGATAAATCTTGACAAAACAGTACACAGCAGTTCAATTAACCTGCTTCAGGGAAACCTAATGTAATTGCAGAAATGCAATCCCTTCAACTGAGGTTATAAGGTTGGAAGCTAACTTTATTATCTGAGGATAAATGCATCAGTGCTAGATGTTCCTTGGGCAACTAAACATGGTACAAAACTAACCAACAAAAATGCTGAGTAACAGTTGACAACAGAAGAGTATAGTAGCTGTTTAGACTCCCCAAATTAAATGGTTATAATGCTACTCAGAAAACACATATTAATAAAAATGTTCTCGACCTTCATTATTTTACTTTAATGTATTAAAGAACAGAGGAAGGAACAAGGAGGAGGAGGAGTTAACAAAGAGAAAATTCACTAAGGGTCAGATTTAGGAAATACAAGTTTGATTGGGTATAGGTAGGTTTGATTACGTGGCTAGAGAAATGTTTACTTTTCCCCATGAGTAAAACAAAACAGAACAAAACAAAACAACACAAGAAAACTGTTTCTAAAAAGGAAACCTTAAAAAGGAATAGGGGATTCTACAAAATGAGTTATCCCTCCCTTTGCATTTAAATTTTACCATTCCAGGTTTCTGGGGGCTGTCTTAAACTTTCAGTGTTTCAAACAAGCCCACCCTATAAAGTAACTTTCTATATGCAGACTCATGAAAGAACAAGAAATGACCTACTGAGGCATCCAACCATCACACTGAATGCCCATTGAGGTTAACTAATTGAGAGCTACTCTTACCATTGCCACCCAGGCGTACAGACCCCACCCCATTAACTGAATTTTTTTTCTAAAGTACTAGGTACACATTTAATCATCTATTTCTTTGTAATATCAACCAACATTTATGAAGAACACTATAGCATACAAATATCTCTCTCACCCCTCATTTTATTTGGGACTTATAACAGTGCTCTAAATTAAGTTCATTCTCATCTCATTTGCAAATAAAGAAAACTGAGTGGCTTGCCTAAGGTCACATAGCTAGTAAGTAGGATCTCAGTTCTGGATTTGCTACAATATTTTTGTTCTTTATCACTGTGTTTTACACAACTGAGCAAAATTCCACTAGAATGGCCCAGAAAAGTCAATTCTTTTTTGTTGTATTTTTCCAAAACAGCCAGAGGATATTTTTTCCCCCTTAGTAACATCAAATGAGAATTTTAAATGTGGAGAAGAAATGTTTATGGTTATGCAAGACATATGATAAGGCACATCATTCATATTTCCTTGTGAATGAAGGAGATTAATTCACTCACAGTAAGCAAATGCAAATGGAAATAAATGCAAAATGCTATTTTCATGGTTTTGATTGGCAATTTAAAAGCTTGATAACAACAAGAGTTTATGGGGGAAATAAGCATTTTTAGGCATTGCTTTTGGTAGTAGAAATTGTAATATTTTTGTAGGACAACTTAGCAATAGCCATCAAAATGAAAAGTAAAATCTCCTATGCTATAACATATTATGTTGGCATATGCATTTTTTTTCATAAAAGTTATGAAAGAAACTGAGAATAAGCATCATTGGGAGAGGGTCAGAGGAAAGAGATGCTTCTTTCTCATATTGCTTTGGGTACAGCCATGAATGGTAACTATGTACACATATTTCTACTCCCTAGCTACTAGCATCATTTACTGACGACAATCTTTCATAATGGATCTTCAAATTTGTTTCAGATTCCATGATCTACTATTGAGTGGTGATAAGACAGTTCACACCATGTTAGACTGGATCTGAAATATTTTCATTTTTCAAAATTTATGGACTATGTAATCTGATGGGACTAATAATTTCACTGTCTTGACAGGGAAGCTCATCCTTGTATTTAACAATCCTAAACTTGAAAGGAGAAACAGCTGCTGAACCCTAAAGTAAAATAGATATCTGAGCCATTCAAAATATACCTCCAAATACCAGGGTTGCCAACAGGCAGATAACATCTCTTAAAATGTGTACACATTTTTTTTTTTATACCTTCAAACAAACACCATAAGTATGGTTGCCTCCAATAATACTCCAATGACACCCAGCAACATTCAGGTATACACGTGATGCTAGATAAGATGACTTCTAGAACAATATCTCCACTTGTGTTTTGCTTTTGCTTTTATGCCTTGCACAGGAAATGTTACATAGAATTCACTCTGTGAAACCCTGAAAAAGAACATCCCCAGAAATGAGGGAAAGGAGTGCATATTAAGGTCAGCAGTCCAAATGGTAATCGCTATTTGGGAAACATTTTTCCTACTTCCCAGCAGAAAAATCAAGTTCCAGGGTTAAGTAAAACTCTTGGACACCCATCTGGATAATGAATGAGGCAGATTCGTACACCTCACAGAGCGTTCGGAACACAGGTTCACCTGAATTTGCTTCATTTCGCATTTATCCGCCATAGCACACTCTCTAAGAAGAATCAGTCATCTTGATATACTATGAAAACGACATCAGGGGTAATAATAAGGGAGAAAACCTGAGACATCAATTTCTTATTGCTATTTTTGGAGAAAAATGAAGAAATTAAAGCCTCCAAATGAGAAACAAAAGAGACATATGTTGTATACTTAAGAAATAGAGAGAAACCAATGCTTTTTATGGAAGCTTCTTATTTAAATAAAACTAGCCATCTTTTATCTATGCGTTGGGTTTTTAATTGAAAGAAATGAAAATGGGATAGGGAAGCACCTGGTGTAGATGGCGCATCTTAGATGCTACCCCTGGGGAAGCAGTTATAGCACTCACTGCTGTGCTAGTTAAATTTCCTCCAAGTTATGCTAGAATAGTTAATGAGAAGAAAAAAAAATAAACAGTTGGAAAACATGAAACATTCCAAGGAAATAATTTTAATTGACTGTTAGTGATTTTTGTTTTTTACATTGACAGCTTAATAAGTGGTCAGAATTGAAGTTGTCTGGGTCATTGCCAATGTCTAGTCAAATGCAATCTAGTGCATACCACAGAGAAAAAAGGAAGTTGTTCTTTCATTTGTACCTTTGCAAACTGACAAACAATGTTAAGCTTCACAGGTCCAAGTAATTCTAAATATTAGCCTTCAAGGCTTAGGTAAAAACTCACATTCTCTTCAATGCCTTACCAATGCTTACATACATTGATGTACACACAGAAATGTATTTGTGCTTTCTCTCCTCTCTCTCTCTCTCTCTCTCTCTCTCTCTCTCTCTCTCTCTATAT
>NW_017731504.1:37267-40202 GCF_001890085.2 Hipposideros armiger
CTTCTGATTATGGCAAACTACTTCTTGAGCAACGATGACCAAAGTGTCCACTTGTACACATTTTTTTGGCATCCCCTATATATATGTGTGTGTGTGTGTGTGTGTGTGTGTGTGTGTGTGCGCACACACACACACACACACACACACATATACATTTGGCATTTGATTAAAACCCCGGAACTATGGCCTTAATTCCAGTGTGATTTTTCAGCTGTTAAATTGGAACATGAGCTCTGGTTTATTGGGTTTATTTGCCATAGACAGAAAAAGGCATCTAGGTGACAAATCCTCTTTAAAGGGGACTGAAATGACAAATAAAATCAATTGAAATTGAATACAAGCAGAAAGAAAAAGGGTAAAAGAGAAAGGAGTGGAGCAAATGCAATGCAAAATGAATTCTAAGAAACATTGTATGAAAAAATATATTAAAAAAGAGATAGTAAACCAATTCTTAAACTTTTTAGTTACTTAAGGAGAAAGGAAGAAGCAGAAGCTATTATTGCCATTATAATCCATGATCTTATTTTATATTTGGTCCTTATAAAATTCTTTCATTTCAAAGAAGGTCTTAAAAGACTTCACTGCTATGTATTATGTTAAATAAATATGGCTGAATAAATAAACCACAGAAAATAGTATATTGTACAAGCTCTATGGAGTTAGATAGGTCTTTAAGGCTCAGTGCTTTTTAATATATTAAGCAATTGTATGTCGGTGACAAAATAAACTGGAATTGCTGCAATTTCATATCACTGATACCTTAAACACTTAGTGGCTAAGTGAATTTCCAGTGGATATAGTTTGTGCTATTTATGAGTAATTGAATATATATGATAATCAACTTTTCCATTTCTCAAGCATTGGGTTATGAAGATCAAATAGGACACTATACATGAAAATGACTTAAAAACTGTAACAAACGCAATAAATGTTAGGTTTTATTATGTATTTCAAATAATGTAATACCTTTGGAAAAAAGAACAAAATATTGACCTTTTGAAATTACAAGCCAGTGGTGGTGGTGGTAATAGAAATAATAATAATCATCATCATAATAATAATCCTTATATTTTCTCATGAGCTAATCAAAGATCCCTTCAATCCATTTTTTCACATTAAAACAAATTGTAAGTAAAGATTCCACCTAACAAAATAGGGGGTATAAGGGGAAGGGAAACATTTTTTGCCTGGCATCCCTGACTTTTGTCTCTGTTTTTTTCCTTCAGTTTGGAACTTTTGGGAGCAGGTAACTAATAAAGACATTTTATTTTATGTAAATACATGCCTCTTTAGATTATGCATCCACTTAATAAGTGAGTAATCCCCAAAGTGGCTATCTCCTATGTAATGTCCGCCCCCCCACCCCCACCCTCAACCCAAGAACTAGTGTAGTCCTTACTAGTCTAATGGAGTTATGGAGAAAGATAAAATCCTGGAATCCTTAGTTGTTTATTAAAGTGCATTTTTGCACATAAATGGCAATAGGAATGGTGGCTACATGCATTTAAAATACTTCCATTGACCCTATGTACCTGGAGTATATGATTCAATTAGCTTTCTGGGGTTAATATTGAAGGAATTATTATTTGAAATATTTGCTCAATAAAAATCATTTACTAATCTGAAAAACAACCATTTACAAATAAACACTTTGTGTTGTTTAGCCTATTTATAAATTGAGACATATCTGTTCTGTAAAACCTACTATAAGAATCCTTTGAACACCATAATTCTGCTTATTCTTGGGTCAGACCATAATTTCAGGAGCTGTAGTTGAACCATAAAGCAAGCTTCGTGCTCACTAACATCTGTTTTCAATTGGAGATCCTCTGCATTGACCTGATGGCAATTCTTCCTTTCCTTCCTTCCTTCCTTCCTTCCTTCCTTCCTTCCTTCCTTCCTTCCTTCCTTCCTTTTTCTTTTTCTTTCTTTCTTTCTTTCTTTCTTTCTTTCTTTCTTTCTTTCTTTCTTTCTTTCTTCTTTCTTTCTTTCTTTCTTTCTTTCTTTCTTTCTTTCTTTCTTTCTTTCTTTCTTTTATTAAAGTTTATTGGGATGACAATGGTTAGTAAAGCTACATAGGTTTCAAGTGTACAATTCTGTAATACATCATCTATATATCACATTGTGTGGTTACCACCCAGGCAATTCTTTCTGTGGTTCGTGCTCAGATCCTGCAGAGGCTGCATGTCATAGGCAATCCTGACTATATTCTTCAAATGCAAATTAACACCTGTTCTCCTCACTGAAATATGACCAGGCAATGAGTAGTAGTTACACCTTTTCCTCTGACGTCAACTTGTAATTGTCTTTCTTTTTTTTAATTTTGTCTCTAAACATTAAAAATAATATTAGAAACAGTGTAGAATCAATATTGTTTTAATAAATTAAAAGATGATCCCAGATGAGAAATCAGACTAGGATAGTCCTTGGGTTAGATTGCATTGGATGTTTTTATAAAAGCAAGGAAGACCTACATACAAATTTTATCACTGTAACTAAAATGTAATGTAAGAGAGAGGGTCATGCTTATAGACGCTAAAAATATTTTGACTGTCATTTTAAATTTTTTCTGTCTTATTCCTTTAACATTATTTAATAAAGTTGCTCCCATATTTAATGTTTGATTGTTGATGACCAATGTTTCCTTACTTACAGTCTTGTGTTAAAGTTAGCTATAACTTTTACACAAACACACACACACACACACACACACACACACACGCAGGATTTGATAGAATTTCTGCAAACACCTATAAAGATGTGGTTGTTCTCTCATATACGTTAGCATAAAATCACCTTATTTCAGTAAGAATGAAAAATTATTGATGCTGAAAGTTGTAAAAGTAATGAAAATAGACAGTTAAATTTGACTATGAAATATTGCTATTAAGAACTCAGAAATGGGGCCGGCCGAGTGGCGCGATGGTTAAGAACT
>NW_017731504.1:40457-50251 GCF_001890085.2 Hipposideros armiger
CTAGACTGAAGAACAAAACGACAGCAACTTGTCTGTCCCCCTTCCCCCAATTCCCCAGCACTGTTCCCATCCCCCCAATTCACCAATAAAAATCTTTAAAAAAAAAAAAAAAGAACTCAGAAATGCCACATGAGAGTTTTTATGTCAGCCAGGATGGAGTAACCCTTTCATCTGAAACAATAAAAAAAATACAGATAAAATTTATAAAGCAATGTTTTTTAAGACATTGGACACCAGGCGATATAGGACAGTGGGTGATGTCCTATATTGGCCATCCCTGAGAGATGGCCAACAGAGTTCACCTTTCTCATTATCCCAGCTTACTGCCTTTTGTTTCCAGGCCGTCACAGGTGAAGGATGCTGAAGCAGAGCCCAGCGTATGGCATGAGCTGAGGAGACAGAGCTGAAAGTTTCAGGCGGCTAAGGGGCTGGAGTTCACATGACAGAGCACTGAAGAGGAGACAGCTGTGCAGAGAGAACTCCAGAGACTCGCAGAAGGTCCTCCATGAATGTTCAGCAGGGTACTATCAGTGCCTGTGTATGAGGCACATACTGCCGTGGCTCAGGGAAGAATCACCCAGTGCTCGGCACTCACAGAAAGCTGGAAATAATGCCTATTCCCACCCATCAGACTAGAAAGCCTCATCATTTGTTTGCATTGGGCACAATACTCAGAAGAGTCTTTTGACTCATTGGTAGGGAATCATCAGACTTTCTCTCTATATAACTTTGGTCCTGCCTAACAAATCTTAAAAACAAGACCAAAAAGTGATTAAACTCTTTCCAAGTAACTTAATTGAATTGCAGAAAAAGCTGAAGCATATTTGATAGGAATATAAAAATATTAAGCACTCAGCAAGGTAAAATTCACAATATGCCAGGATCCAGTTTAGTTACTGAAGAAGCAAGAAAATGTGACCCAGAATAAGAAGAAAAACCAAACTGAAATAACCCAGAACTGATATGGATGCTAGAAGTAAAGACAAGCACATTGAAGGAGTTATTCCTTCTACATTTCACATGTTGAAAAGTTAAGTAGACACAAGTAAGATAAGAAAAAAAGACTAAAATCAACATGTTAGAGATTAAAACTGCAATGTCTGAGATAAAAAAATATAATAAGTAGAATTAATGGAAAATTAGACATTGCAGAAGAAAAGAGCAGTGAAAAAGAAGACTTTGCAGCATTACAAAATGAAACACACAAAAAAGAATAAAAAATAAAAAATAAACGGAGCGACAGTGAGCTATGGGACAACCACAAGAGCCTATGCAATTAGAGTACATGGGGAGGGATGAAAGGGTGGACAGAAAAATTATTTAAAGGATAGCTAAATATTTTCCAAATTTAAAGAAAACTACACATCCATAGATCCAATAAGCTCAATAAACTACAAGTACAAGAAAAATTAAGAAAGTTACACCAAAGTTCATCATACTCATTGCTCAAAACAAATAAGAGAAATATTAAAAGTAGTCAGAGAGAAAGAAACATTATGTATAGAGAAAAAGCATAAGGATAACTACATTTTTCATTAGAAACAATACAAACAAGACAGTGGAACAACAGTTTGAAAGCACTGAAAGCAAAACATGTTAGGATTCTATACTGAGAGAAAATAGTTTTCAAAATTGAAGAACTAAAGACATTTTCATACATAAAAACCAGAAAGTATTTATCACAAGCAGATGAACACCTCAAGAAATGTTAAAGGAAGTTCTTCACGCCAAATGAAAATGATAATAGATGGAAATTTGGATCTACATAAAGGAATGCGGAGTACTGGAAACTGAGTAAATATAAAGAACTTTTTGTCATTACTTAAATCATTTAAAAAGATAAATTATTTTTTAAAACAAAATACGATATACTGTAATTTATAACATATGTAAAAGTAAAATAGATGATAACAATAGAACAAGTCTAAGATGGGAGACATGAGAGTTTACTGTTGTAAGGTTTTTATTCTATATGTCAAGTGGTATAATACCACTTGAAGGAGGTTGTGAGGAATTAAAGATGTATACTATAAACCCTAAAGCAACCACCAAAATAGCAAAACACAAAGTTATACCTAATGAGCCTATGAAGGAGAAAAACAAAATCATAAATATAATGAATTAATCCAACACCAGGCTGAAAAGGAGAATAATGGGAACAAACCACAGATGGAACAAATAGAAAACAAACAACAGGATGATAGATGTAAATGTAACAATATCAATATGCCTATTAAAGAAAAATGGCCTAAACACCTCGAATAAATGTGCCAACTGCTGTGCCAAGTTCTTGGGTGGATTATCTCATTTAATTCTCAAAACAAACCAATAAGGAGAGAAGGCTGCTCTTACCCCATTTTACAGATGTTCGGTGAAATTGTATCAGTTTCCTTCCTTTTTGTTAGAGGTAAACCAGCAAACCCAGACTCTAAGAATCAAAACAGGCCTCCATTCCCAGAAGATAATGATTTACATGTCAAAGACTATATTAGTCAGCTTCAGTGATCATATTATTTTTCACCACATGCACAGTACATATTTCTTCAGGCTGATAAATGCACACCCCATGCAAAACCAAAAATCTTATTGGTTTATTTGTGATAAATTTAAAATTGTGTTGCCAGATCTCTAATTCTAATTCATTATTTACACAGTCCATTATTTTTTGAATCAAGCTTCTCACAGTGAATGCAGTTTCCTAATAATTGTGGCTTTACTGATCAGTATAATCACAGATAATAAACTCAGAACAGTCTTCCACCTAATCTAGTAAGAATAATTAGTGTCCATATTATTCTCACCACATCCTGCTCATGCATAAATGCATGAATTCATTTTCTTTGACTTAAAAATTGAAGATGAGCTGGCAAACAAATTGAGTTAAAAATCATTTGGCTTAGGCAAAGAACAATAAGTAGATCCTTAAGTGGAGATGCAAATTACAAGGTCAAAGACAGCAGGCAGGATATAGTCAAGTCTTGATACTAAAACAAAAAATAAATAAATAAATATCTAAGCAATTCACGAATAAAAGAATAAGCAAAATTGATCATAGGAAATATTGAGAATGATATGAGAGATTAGCAGGCAGACACTGTCATAATACATCATAGAAACTAATATGAACATTATGCTTATGTATTTGAAATTTCAATTAATTAGACAACTTTGCAGAACAAAATAATCTCCAAAATCAACTCAAGAATTGATTAGACCAAAGGTTGGAAAACTTTTCCTATAAAGAGCCAGATAATATATATTTGAGCCTTGCAGGCCACACAACTTCTGTCCCAAATTACTCAACTTTGTTGTTGTAGTGTAGAAGCAGCCATAGATAATATCTAAAAAATGAATGTGGCTTTTCCCTATAAACTTTAGTTGCAAAAATAGGGAGTGGGTTAGATTTAGCTTCCAAGCTCTAATTTGCTAATCTCTTAATTAGACAGTAGTTGTTATAAATATTAAACCGTCACTCAAGAATATACCTACAAAATAAATTCTATTTGTAGGTAATTTATAGTTAGTTTACCAAACCCTGAAAGAATAGCTAACTCCAGATGCAACTGTTGCCAAGTAAATAAATACAAATACAGGTAAAATATAAAACTCTTTTATATTAGTATAACCTTTACTCCAAAACTAGATAAAATAATAAGAGATTGGATTATTTTAGGCCAATTTCATATAGAAATGAATGCCATAAATAAATAGTAAACCAAATCCAGCCATATATTTCAAAAGAACATACCATAACCAAATTGAGTTTCATTCCAAGGTTGCCTAGATTTATTTTAATCCTATGAATATATCAACAATGCAGAAAAAGAATCAGAGAAAATACAACACTTGATCATGCTCAAAATTCTTAACATAATAGGAATAGAAGGTAAATTTTAAATCTGATAAAGAATTTAGGCCAAGACCCTACAAAAATGTTATAGTTAATGATCAAACAATGAAAACATTCCCATGACAATAAGGGGCCTGAGAAACAAAATTAGTGTTACTTCCACATTTTCTTGAAGGGCTAGAAGAAATAAGAGAGATAAAGGTTAGAAAGAAAGAAACCAATTTACCATTATACTCCAAATATATGCCTGCCTACAATGAGAATCTAAAATAATTTAGAGATAAATATTGGAAATGAGATAATTCAGCAATGCATAATATAAGCTCATTATATAAAAGTGATTAGCATCCTGTTATAGCAGAAACAACTAATTTGAAAAGGTACTAATACTTAAAAAAAATACCCATTTACAATGACCACTAACATTTTGGAGATTCTTGGAATAAATCTAAAAAGTTACAAAAGGAAATTTTTAGAGAATATTGTAAAACTTCATTGAGAATAAAAATGGCATAAATAAGTGCAAAAAGTTTCCATATTTATGAATTGAATCATGCAATATTTTAAAATGTTGACCTCCCCATATACATACAAGTCAAATTAATCTGAATATATACTTTTAATGAAATTAGGTATTCATATGACATACTATTTACTACATTTTACATTTTTAACTATTTGAAAAAAAATTCTCCAAAGCTGTATCATGATTTCAGTGAGATCCTTGTACCACCATGTAAGCAGTGCCAGGCATGCTTCTATTCATGGTCAGACTTCTTAATGTTTGGTACATTCATAAAACATAAAGGTACATATGTCACACACACCTAATAAGCATTTGTCATCTTTTTCCAATTACAAAACAATATATGTTTATTCTAAAATACAAAAGACAAACAAGTAGGGCCGGCCGAGTGGCGCGATGGTTAAGAACTGGCTTGGGACGCCAGAGGGCCCCGGTTCAGATCCCACATATGAGGGCCAGTGACACTGCCCTCTACAGCTAAGATGCTGAACAACAGCTCAACTTGGAGCTGGGCTGCCGTGAGTCGCTGGTGACCGCATAGGCTACAGCCCCTGCTGCAGTGGGTTGCCATGGGTTACGGTGTGTAGCCAGCAGCCAGCGTGAGCAGCCAGCAGCTGCAGTGAACTGCGGTCCAGAAGCCGGCAACTGATCTGCCTCACCCAGGAAGAGCGCAATGATGGTGCCAACTTGGGCCAGTGAAGCAATGTCCTCCACAACTAGACCGAAGAACAAAAAACGACAGCAACTTGTCTGTTCCCCTTCCTCCAATTCCCCAGCACTGTTCCCATCCCAATTCCCCAATAAAAAACAAACAAACAAAAAACTATTTCTCTTTACAAAAAAAAAAAAAAGTTCAAACAAGTACAACATTTTGAAAATACAAAATATTAGAAGCGAGAAGCAAAACAAATCACACATAATTTCACCATCCCTATAAGCACTATTGACATTTGGTGCATATATTCCTAGTGATTTTTCTGGATATATTTATTTTGTTGACTTTTATATTTTTTAGACAAATATCTTCAGATGCTCTCCTACTGTAACCTGGAAACTTTGGAGATGTGGAAGCATGGGTCTGTGTGTTTCTGCCATTGAACATAAGTCTACAGAACATGCTCAGCTTTCTGTCTGTAATGTGTGAATTGATGAATTAGTGGAGCACAAGTCAGTAGTGAGACTCACTCTGGGATTAATTCTACAGCAAATTCAAAATATACATGCGTCTTTCTATGTCTTGTTTTAATTTGTTTCCTATTAGCTTTCCGCTTGTGAATGGCTTTATTAGAAAAAAAGTTTGAAATAAATGTGTATTAAATAAAAATATAGTTGATTTTGAATTCATTCTTTTTTGTTTTTGCACTTTACACAAATCATTTCCTGTTGTCATCTTATTTAAGCAGAAAAGGCCAAATCCTTTTTTTTTTTTTCTTTTCTTGGAGGCAAGTGACTAAGCCTTCATTTAATGACACACCCCTGAGTACTGGTTTGCAATAAATAACAGCTCTGGGAACCTAAAAACCCTCAAGTAGAATTCAGAAAACAACCCTCTGGTCTTGTGCTAAACAATAAATCTGCATGTTGTAAATACACCAGGACCAAACATAACCTTTGCACTCGTGGCTCTCAGTCCTTACTTTACTTGATCAGTTTACTGTATATTTTGAAGCACCAAAAGTAATTTATGTTTATATATTTGACATATTGTGATAGAGCCCTTTGGAGCTCACCAAATATCTACATAATTCCTTACATTTTCCCAGTGCCAAACCTTCCAGTTTGGTCACATGATAAATTCTTGCAATGAAACATCAAAAGAAGGAATGCAGGGATGTGTCACTTCCACCAAAGCGGTTAAGAATGAATATTTCTCCCCCCACCCCTTCCTGTCTCTCTCCACAATTAAAGACAAAGAAACAAGCACATATAAGATTGAGGTCTAAGACAGAGCAGACCGGGCCCCTGATGCATAGCTTGAAGGTGCAATGTGCTGCAGAGCCTCCTTTCTGAGTGAAGTAAGGAATAATTAAGAATAAGAATAAATGTTGTTTTTAACAAACCACTGAAATACTGTGGTTTATTTCTTCCTGCAATATGGCCTACTTGTACCATTTAGTATTGTTTTATTGTTTTACAGACATTCAAGTGTGTGTGGGAGGGTGCGTATGGGAGCTGAGTAGCCATAGGAGTAGACTGTGCCAATTCTCAGTGCAGTGCCTCTTAGCTCCTAATTCACTCCCTAGTACCCGCTCTGAAATAATGACCTGGACTCTGAGCATTTCCCCTTCATAGTGAACATGATGTTAAACTTCTTCAACAGAGGGCGCTGAATGACACTGCAGAAGAGATGGGCCTCTTCCTGATTCCGGAGTGCTTGCTGTCTTTGCTTTTGTTGCACGTGTGTGCGCACATCCAGTGTCATTCTGTCCCAACTGTGCACCCAGAGTGTAGAGTCCCTCAGTAACCTCGCAGTCCAGGTTGGGGCCCGGTGACCACTGCCTGCATCAGTACTGTTGCTGGCAGCAGCACCTCCTGTCTTCGCCCAAGCACCTCCCTGCCCATGAGCCACAGCTCTGTGCTGGAAGAGTTGTTTCCTGCCGCCCTCCCCACACAGCCACTTTGCACGCCAGAACACATGACTCTGTCAGCAATCGGGCCCCTCACTGCTGACTCCTTCTCCACGCCTGCCCACCAGCATCTGCCTGCCTGATCCCAGAGGGCAATTTTAGGCAGCTCTGGCCAGGGCAACCCAGCAATCTTGCCTGCCATCCAGATGTTTCTAACAACAGCTTTTCCAATAAGATCTGAGCCCCAGCTGTTGGAAGGGGGCCCTTCTAAGTTGTCCTTCCTTGTGTATTCTAATTCAACTCTAGGGCACCCTGTAGTGTTCTCTCATATCTTTAATGTTACTCCCTTATTATGCTTAAGTAATTGTTATCTTAAACTTTCCCTCTTCAATGACAATGTTATTCTTCCTGTTTTCTAATTGGTCCTGGACAGATACATACTAGTCTAGTCTAACTAGTGAACAACTGATGTTGGAAGAATTTCAAATCAGAAGTCTAAACTCTAGAAACAATGTAGGAACAATTTAGATTACGTGGGGGCAGAATTCCTTGAAGCTAATGTAACTCATTATACTTAAGCTCAAATAATTCTCTGAAACTCCAAATTGAAAAGAATTATGTATTATAAGCAAACACACCTGAGAGTCAAACCGGGCTACAAATTGAATTTGTGGCAAGATAAAGGGATGATTATGACATTGTGAGTGATCTGGGTTCTGTCTCAACATAAGAAATTTTTTTTAACAAATGATAAGTATAAATTCTATTAATTTTGAAAGTTATATTAATGGATGTTATTTTTTTAAAATGTTTGTTCCCTACAGGTATAGTTTTTCTTATGATCTCCTAGAGTATTACTTCAAAAACATTTATTCTTTCTACAATTATGGTTTGTCTTTCCATATTTTTGATGATATATTTTGATGAAATATGTATTCCATTCATGTATTATCTTCCATGTTCTAGAAGCTCAGTATTGGGGATGGTGCAGTTAACATCACAGTGAGGATTTCTATCCTCATGAGCTTATGTTCTAGGAAGGAATAAAAAAGAAAGAAAAGGAAGGTGATAATTACACTATGGTGTGTAACTGCTATTACAAGGGAAGTACAAGGTTCTCTGAAAGTTCAAGGACTGAACACTTGGACAACAGAGCAAGAGAAGTGCTAGGGAAAGTACCACAGAAGTAAATAACAAGCTGAGACCTAAAGAGTCTTTGGAGCTAAGTAAAGGTCAGGGGGTGGTGGGGGCAGTAGGGAAGATGAGGGATGTCCCAGGTAAACTGCTTGGCATGGGCCAGGGGCAATGGACTCCACAGGGAATTCAAAGAATTAAACTTTACAACTGTGGCCTATAACATTGTTAAAGTATCATTTACAAGTTTGTAAGAGATCTCATTTGTTTTAGAGCAATATTAATGAAAGACATACAGCTACCTACCAAAAGCAATGACTTATTGTAGCAATGAAATTAGGCTATTTTAGAGTAGTAGGAACCTGAAGCATAAAGGACATGTTTCAGTTTGAAAACCCTTGGGTGGCTGTGATATGACCTTTAAATATGTGGGTGTGTGACAGTGTTTAAAGTCATTGGTTTTTAATCATAATTATAATCATAATACGTAATAACTAGTGGTCATAATAACCTATAATGCACTATTCTAAGACTTTATATGTCTATGATTATATTTGAAGTATTCAGAACTAACTTAGGCAGTAGTTTTATTATTATTATTATTTTCTTGAAGAAACTGAAAGTCAGAGAGGTTAATTACGAGCCTGAGGTCACACAGCTCTACTTGTTTTACAGTTAAAGAAATGGAGATACAGGTATGTTACATATTTCCCATGCTCACGCTACAGTACTAATAAGAAGCAGGGCCAGAGAGCCTATTTCCAGAGCATTAACTACTAACCTTTAAGCTGCATTGTCCCCTGTAGCAACCCCCAAAGAACTGTTAATCACTTGGCAGAGTTTTATCATGTACAATTAACAGAAAGCAAATTGATGAAAGCTTTTGGTTTCTTAAAGCACAGAATAGAGGTTACTGTGCCGAGGTTTTGTTTCACATGAAAACATCGTAGAAGACTTGCTCTCAGAAGTGAAATTCACAGCTAACTATAGCTCTGTCCCTATAGCATGAACACCTAGAGATACTTCTACATGGTTCATGTGACTGTTGATGTCTAAGGTCCCTCCCCCTATGTTGTCTACAACTCAATTACTCTTTTGGGTTCAGTGAGGAAGATCGGTTTCTAGTTTCAGAAGACATCTACTAAAATGCTAATCAACATAACGGAAATAGTTCCAGTAAACACAGAGGTCTTCTCTACTTGACATCACTAATCAAAATAGCTGTTTGAAATATTGGAAAGCAGAGAGAAGGTCCTTAAGTGAATGGTCCCTGTGATGGTAATTTTATGTGTCAACTTGACTGGGCCAAAGTACCTAGATATTTGCCCAACATTACTCTGTGTATTTCTGTGAGGGCATTTTTGGATGAGATTAACATTTAACTTGATAGACTGAGCAAAGCAGATTGCCCTCCATAATGTGGGTGGGCCTCATCCAATCAGCTGAAGGCCTGAATAGAATAAAACACTGACCATCCCCCTAGAAAGACAGAATTATTGTGACTGACAGCCTTCTAACTGGTAACATCAGCTCTTCTGGGATCTGCAGCAACTATGGGACTTTGGACTCAAACTGGGATATTGGCTCTGCATATTTTGGACTTGCCAGCCTCCTTCATAATCTTGTGAGCCAATTCCTTATAATAAACCTCTCTCTCTCTCTCTCTCTCTCTCTCTCTCTCTCTCTATATATATATATATATATATATATATATATA